>NC_087352.1:19958954-20261984 GCF_030014295.1 Loxodonta africana
GCAACCATAGGGTCTCTCTCCTGTGTGAGTTCTTTGATGTACAATGAGCATTGTCGTTGTAGCGAAGGCTTTCCCACAGTCATTGCATTCGTAAGGTTTCTCTCCTGTGTGAATTCTCTGATGTCTGATAAGACCTGACTTCTGAGAACAAGGTTTCCCACATTCACTACATACAAAGGGAGTTTTTCCCGTATGAAATCTCTGATGAGCTATGAGGCATGCCTTCTGGCTGAAGGCTTTCCCACATTCGCTGCATACATAGGGTTTCTCTCCAGTATGAATTCGTTGATGTATGAGGAGATTGCCCTTCTGGATGAAGCCTTTTCCACATTCACTACATATGTAGGATTTCTCTCCTGTGTGAGTTTTCTGATGTACGATAAGCTGTGATTTTCTGGAGAAACCTTTCCCACATTCGCTGCATCCATGGGGCTTTTCTCCTCTCTCATTTTTCTGATGCATAATGAGCTCCGCCTTCCTGCAGAAGGCTTTGCCACATTCACTACATTCAAAAGGTTTCTCTCCTGTATGTGTTCTCTGGTGTTCGGTTAGCTTGAACTTTTTGGAGAATGCTTTCCCACATATACTGCATACGTGAGGTTTATTTCCTGTATGAATCTTCTGATGTTCACTAAGCTGAGATTTCCTAAGGAAGGCCTTGCCACATTCACTGCATTCATGGGGTTTCTCTCCTTGGTGAGTTCTTTGATGTTCAGTGAGCCTAAACTTCTTGCAAAAGGTTTTTCCACATATATTGCATCCATGGAATTTCTTTCCTGAATGAATTTTCTTATGTTCAGTAAGCCGAGACTTCTTGATGAAGATTTCCCCACATTCAATACATTTGTGAGTTTTTTCTATTTTGTAAGTTCTCTGAGGTTTAAGAAGATGTGACTTAGCGCTGATGGGTTTTCTATTTTCATGGAATTTAATTTCAGTATTAGTTTGCTCATGATTATCATAGCCATTAAACTCAACAAGCTCCTTTATTTCACAGCTTTTGTTCTGGTTCACCAAACCTAAATATGACTTCAAAGTTTTTCCATACAAATCAACCATATCATGACTTGGCCTTAAAGGGCGACTTTTGTTCCCATGAACAATATTTCCAAATGCATCATGTTTGTAGCATTGATCCATTATCTTCAGATATCTTTGGTTTTGGAAGTACCCCTGCATATGATCATCAACTTTCTCAGTTTCTAGAAAAGAAGAAAACAATGTATCCTTCCATAAGCATGATATGGAATAAAACTGCTTCAAAATGTCTTGGAGTGCAATGGCTCTTTAGGGGAAACTGTATAACACCAATATAAAGGAAATTCCAATAATAAGTGTTCCTTATCTCTTTGACAGGAGCCCTGGTGGTGCAATGGTTTAGTGCTTAGCTGCTAACCGAAAGGTTGGCAGTTCGAACCCACCAACTGCTCTGTGGAGAAAAGACCTAGTGATCTGCTCCGGGAAAGATTACAGCCTAGGGAAACCTATGGGGCAGTTCTACTCTGTCCTGTAGGGTCACTATGAGTTGGAATTGACTCCAGAGCTGTGAGACAATCTCTGTTTTTCTGATGCAAATGGTTAAGCAGTCAATTACCAGCCAAAAGCTTAGCAGTTCAAATCCACCCAGAGGCACCTCAGAAGACAGGCCTGGTGATCTGCTTCCAAAAGGTCACCACCCTGAAAACCCGATGAAGCAGTTCTACTCTGCTCACGTGGGGTCACCACAAGTCAGAATGGGCTCAATGGCAACTAACAAGTGAATACCCTGAGACAACTAACAACAATGACAACATGAGCCACCTAATTTGTGGTACTTTGTTCGTGCAGCCCTAGGAAACTAATGCACTAGCTGTGACATGTTCTCATATGTTTCTACAGAAAGATGGAAATAATGATTCCTATGGAATTTTACAACATGCCAATGAACCATGAAGTCTTCTCCAGAAGCAGATATGCTGATATGCCAAATATGAGAACTGTCACCTTTCTAGTGTTGTACTGTACAGATGTCATATAGAAATTTTTCCCATTTCAATATCCCTGACATATTGATTCCTCATCTTACCATTAACAGCATGTTCTTCCATAATTCCACTTTTATGTATCAGTTGGCATCACTTAACCCATTGCCACTGAGTCACTCGATTCCAACTTATAGCAACCCTACAGGACAGAGTAGAACTGCGCAATAGAATTTCCAAGGCTCTAAATCTTTACGGAACCAGGCTGCCACATTTTTCTCCTGCAGAGCAGCTTGTGGGTTCAAACCATCAACCTTTCTGTTAGCACCCAAACACTTAACCACTCTGTCAACAAGGCTCCTTGGTATCAGTTAAGCAGCCCTAAAAGACCACCTCCTCCTTTTGAATCAAGACTCGTGGCAGCTTTAACTTCAATTTTTCTTCTAGAAAATCTGGTTTTTCCTTAACCACTGCACCATCACGGACAATAGCCTCCTCTTATGGAAATTTGGGGATGCAGTGGATACTCACTCAGCTTCTAACCAAAAGGTTGGCAGTTCAAATCCACCAGCTACTCCACGGGAGAAAGATGTGGCAGTCTGCTTCCATAGAGATTACAGCCTGGGAAACCCTATGGGGCAGCTCTATTATATCCTATAGGGCCGCTGTGAGTCGGAAATGACTCGAGGGCACACAACAATAGCCTCCTCTTACATATTTCTCTCATTACTTGTTCTCTCCCAACCAAACTTATTACACATACATCTTTCCAAATTCTAAAAGTCCAAGGATCTTCTTTTCTTTATCAGTACTTACCCCTAGATAGTCTCATACAGGTCAGATTTTTATACCCAGACCTAAGCTCTCCCTAACGTCTTCATGTACTTTCAACTGGAGCAGAGAGCTCTACAGGATGCTAACAAGCTGTCATTGTTGTGAGTTGCTGTCAAGTCAATTTCAACTCATGGCAACCCCATGTATGCAGAGTAGAACTGTTCCATAGGGTTTTCAAGGCTGCGACCTTTCAGAAGCAGACCACCAGGCCTTTCAGGAGCCTCTTGGTGGGTTTGAACCACTAACCTTTCAACTAGCAGTCAAACACTTAACTGTTTGCACCATCCAGGGATCATACCTCTAACTTACAATATCCAAAACATAACTTCTGACTTCCCAACTCAAATCTCATCTTCCACATATCATCTCCATCACAGTAAATGGCAACTCCGCCCTTGAGACGCATACTAAAAATTTATAACATCGTCCTTCATCTGTTTATCTCACATCCCATATCAACCTCAATGGCAAATCCCATCAGCCCTCCTCTGCAAGTATATCTAGGATATACCTAATATTCACCCCCCAAGCCTGGCTGAAGCCACCCACAACTAGGTGTCCTATCTGGCTTTCCTGCTTCAACACCTGTCCTGTTCAAGCCTATTTTCTACCCATACCCAAAATGATACTGTGATGAAATGAGTTCCCTTATGTGGTCTTTTGCTTTGCATCTTTGGAAAAACAGCTGAAAATTTTTTCCCCTAAGCCCTAAGAAGTTACCTTTGCCTAGTTTTTTTTATCCCAGAAGCCTTGTTACTTTTGTCCAGCTTGACTCACATTTCCTGGGTAAGCTATAAACAACCTGATGGTTTGATACTTTCTCTCTAGCCCTGGACTGCAGCCTGTTCTGTGATTGGTCTATTTTATGCACCTTGCAGGGACTGGTCAATATACTTATGCAAATGAAGTGACTGTGGCTTATGGAGAGGTGATTGGTCAGTTTGTGGCCCTGGTGGGAGGGTTGTGCCTTGAAATTGACCGGAAGCTTGCTTATACATGCAGCCAAGCCCACAGAGTTTTCAGGAAAAAAAAGGAGAAAAGGCAAGAGAGACAGAAAGAGAGAAGAAAGAAGCAGGGAGAAAGGATGTGAAGAACCTCCTAGAAGAGCTATAACATGAATTAAGGGCTGTAACACTGAAGACAGCAAAAGGCCCAGAAGGGGCCCTGTGGCATGGTCGGTGGTGACAACTGAAACCTGGTGCTAGGAATGCACTTAAGGAAGTTAAACAAAACCGGTACACTGGCTATCAGCTGGGTCAGTTAGTAGTGGAGAGGCTGACTGCAAGGAGGCCAAATGCAGAGAGGCCTGTCCTGGCGGGGCTAAGAAGGGTCATGTCCTGCAGGGGCTGAGAAAGAACCTGTCCTGTGGGGGCCGAGGGGAGTCTGTCAAGAGGGGACTGAGAGGAGGCCTGCACAGCTGAGGGGGCGTGCACAGCAGAGAGAAGGGCCTGCTTGCTTGCAAGGCTGAGAAGAACTGAGAGAGCTGTCCTGCACTTAAGAAGGGAGGGACGTGCTCTCCACTTCCGGGGAGCCTTCTAGACTTTGCCTCTATGCTTCCTGATCCTGAGTTTTAGCCTGTTGATCCTGATCCCCAGTTCAACATCATTTCTTCCTTAATAAACCACTTAACTGTAAGTATGGTCTGAGTTCTGTGTGGCCACTGCAACAGATGATCGAACCCAGAAGTAGAGAGCACCATGGGGAGAATGGCTGGTGTCAGAATTGGTAAAGGGTTGGAGAGTGGAGATGTGTCTGACCTCCACCTCACAGGAATCAGTCTCGGGTTGATCTTGATTCTCATTAACCTCCTTGAAGTTAGACAGGTTCTGACACTATTACTACTACTATTTTAAAGATACTTGTAGAACATAAATTATACCATGTCACTGTGTTATTCTAAACATTCTAATGTTTTCACATCTTATTAGGAATAAAATCAAGTCCCTAAAATAGATTACAAAGTCCTATATGACCTACCAGACGCCTGCTACTACTCCACTGACCTTATCTTTTGTCATTTTGCCTCTTATTCACTCCTTTCTACCGAGGCTTTCTTGATATTCCTCAAATATACTCTTGCCTTGAGCCATTGAAATTCCCGTTCTCTCCACTCTTTACCCAGAAAGCCTACTCACATCGCTTATCTCCCTCCTCAATCAATCATGCCTTTGTAATAAGGCCCCAATAAAGGCTCTGGACAGAAGTTCCATGGGTTTCCTGGGGGTTCACCAGACACAGATGCACGTTGTTGGGTGGGGGGGTTGTGTGTCCCTTTTTGAGATATAGAAACTCTGTGTCAGGAATTCTCTCACACCTCACTCAATGTGTCTCTTCATTTGTATCCTTTTTTTCTATAATAAAGCTGTCATCATAAGTATAGTGCTTTCTGTGAGTTCTATAAGCAGTTCTAGCAAATTATCAAACTCAAGGGAGTATGGAAGCCAGCAAGTCAGAAGTGAGAGGGGCCTGGGGACCCCTGAGCTTATGTCTGGTATTCTAAGAGAGTAGAGGGACCACCCAAATTTTTACCCAGCAGGTCAGAAATGAGGATGTTTAGAGATTCCCAAGCTTATGCCTACTGTCTGACACCTGGGGAAGACTTAGAAGTCCGGAGGGCTGTGTCCTTTAACTTGTGAGATCTGACCAAGCTCCAGGGTTAGGGTCAGAGGAAGAAATGCTGCATGTGCAGCTGGTGTCAGAAGTGGAACCGAGAAGAAGAGAATTGATAATAAGCTGATTTCAGATTAATGTGATTGATCCTTACAGTTTGCTGTCAGTGTGGTGAAATGAGTTCCTTTATGTGGCCTGCGCCTTGGTTCTTTGGAAAAAGAGCTTCCGAGGTTTTTCCCCTAATCCCTGAGGTGTTAGCTTTGGGCTAGTTTTCTACTCTAGAGGGTTTGTTACTTTTGTCCAGGCTGATTGACATTTCTTGCGCAAACTGAAAACAACTTGGTTTGATTCTTTTTGTCTGGTCCTGGGCTACTGCCTACCCTGTGATTGGTATGTACCTTTCAGGGATTGGTCGATAAGACTGTGCAAATAAGGTGACTATAGCCTTACATGCAAATAAAGTGTCTGTGACCTACCTAGAGGGGATTGGTCAGTTTGGTGGCCATGCCTTGAAATTGATGAGGAGTTTGTATATATATGCAGCCAACCCCACAGAAGTTTTTCAGTCAGGAAGCAGACAGAAGCAGAAGGAAAAAAAAAAGAGAGAAGCACAGAGAAGGGAGGCAAGGAACCTACTAAAGAGCTGTAACATGGGTCAAGGGCCTTAACACTAAAGACAGCAGCAGGCAAGCAAAGGGCTCTGCAGCAGAGCTGGCAGCAACAGGCCCAGAAAGGGCCCTGCAACAGAGTCCATGGTGACAGAAGGAAGGCTGAAGGCAGAGAGGCTGGTCCAGAGGGGGCCAAAATGAGGCCTGTCCTGAGGATGCCAAGACAGCTGAGAAGAGCTTATTCTGAAGGTTCTGAGAGGAGCCTGTCTTGAGGGGGCCACAAGGAGGCCTATCCTGAGGGGACAAAGAGGAGGTCTGCATGGCTGAGACAGGGTATGGACGGCAGAGAGAAGGGCCTATTTGCTTGCGAGGCCTAGAGGAGCTGAGAGAGCTGTCCTGCAATAAAGACGGGAGGGATGTGTTTTCCTCTTCAGGGGAGCCTTTCAGGCTTTGCTTCCGTGCTTCCTGATCCTGATCCTGAGTTGTAGCCTGTTCGTTAACAAACCACTTAACTGTAAATATGGTCTGTGAGTTCTGTGTGGCCATTGCAACAGATTATCAAACCCAGAAGAGAAGTAGAGCATGCCGTGGGAGGGACGGCTGGTGTCAGAATGGGTAAAAGGTTGGAGAATGGAGGTATATCCGACCTCCACCTTATAGCAATCAGCTTTGGACTGATCCTGGTCATTTTCTCTCCTGAAGTTCTTAAGCTACTACAACTCCCACCATTTTACAGTGAGAAAGGTGGTATTTTATTGTTTTCACAGCAGATGTATGGAAGTACAAGAGAAATTCAATTTAAAAAAGGATGGTGGCAAAGAATTTTCTTGGAGGTGCAATGATTCTAATTCGGCACACAAAAAGTGTGAGTTCATAAGGGAGTTACTGCAGAGATGGGTAAAAAATACAGTAGCAGCATGTGGATTAAACCCAAAATCCAAACCTGTTGCCTTCAAGTTGATTCCAACTCATAGCAACCCTATAGGGCAGAGGGGAACTGCCCCATAGGGTTTCCAAGGCTGTAATCTTTACGGAAGCAGAGTGCCACATCTTTTCTCGTGGAATGGGCTGTAGGTTCAAACCACTCAACCTTTTGGTTAGGAGTCAAACACTTAACCACTGTAGCACCAGGGCTCCAGGGTGTAGATTACACAGTTGTAAAAACGGCACGGCAGGGGTGTCATCTGGCCTCCTCTAACATTGCAAGGGGGAAGGAGAATCAAGATCAACAGCCCAAGCCTGATTACTATGAGCAGAGGTCAGGCATACCTCCTCTCTCCACCATCTTTACCAGTTGACACCGACTGTCCCTCCCACAGCGCACTCTACTTCTCTGCTGAGTTTGATAATTTGTTGCAACGGCCACACAGAACTCCCAGACCATACTCACAGTTATGGGGTTTATTAGGGAAGTAACGGGTTATAATTTAGGTTGAGGAAAACTCAGGATACAGTTCTCCCATCAAGATAGCCTCTTCTCATCCATCCCCACAGGCAAGCCTTTTTCTGGCCCGTGGGCCTCTGCCCTGCTGGGACAAGTGTTATAAAACTCTTTTAGCTCTGCCCAGAGGCAACCCACTCCACCAGTAAGCCTCAGCCCTTGCCAGTAAGGCTAACTCCATAGGTTAGCTCAACCAAGTGCCTGGAGGCACCCTAACCCTCCAGCAAGCCTCTTGCCCAAAGGCACTCAGTTCTCTCACTCCATGGGCCAGACTGTCTCCTGCTGGTCTCCTGGTTCTGCTGCCGCCATTTCTCTGTTGCCGCTTCTCACTGTCTTCAGTGTTATCTAGGCCTCTCTATCTCAGTCTCCTGGTTCCAGGAGCTTCTCAGAGCAGGAATCCTGGGTCTCAAAGATGTGTTGCACTCCTGGCTCTTCTTTGTTGGTGGTGGTGAGATCCTCTCCACCCGACTCTGGCATGGCTCATTTTAAGCCTAGCAGGATGGCAAAACTGACCAATACCTTTGTTAGGATTCCACAGACCTTATTTGCATGGCCCCACCACCACACAGGTGCCATTAGCTTTATTTGCATTATTAGCAAGCTATCCAATCCCCTTGGTGGGCCACAATTACCTTATTTGGGTAGCCCCACCCAATCCCTTGGATGGGATTACAAGACCATGACAAGAGAGACCATATAAAAGTGACCCATTGCATCAAAACAGTGTTAAAGGAGATCACGATTTGACAGTCTGTTATATAAATGAGCCAAAGACAGCCTCTGTGTATTGGCCTGCAGTTTATTTCTTCATAGCAGTCTGGGAACCATTAGCCTAAAAGCCCACGGGCACCAAACACAAATTTTTACACATCCAAATGCTTGAAAGATAGCCCAAATTAGCAGATTTTGAGCCATTTACAGCCTGTCTGCTTTGCATACTCTGCAAAACTACACCCAACATCTGCTAGCCACAGATGAGATAAACCCATTCTGACTCACAGCAGCCCTATAAGACAGGGTAGAACTGCCCCACGGGGTTTCCAAGGCTGTGATCTTTACGGAAGCAGACTGCCACACCTTTCTCCCACAGAGTAGCTGGAGAGTTCGAATCATTGACCTTTCAGTTAGCAGCTAAGTGCTTAATCACTGCACCACAAGGGCTCCTAGATAAAATAAACCCTACAGATATAAGAACACCAAACTGCTGCTCTTCAGAGCTCTCTGACCCAGTCTCTCCACCTGACTGCTGAGTGACATCACCTAGACATTTAGGTCCCCTCTTCACTCCGTCTCTCCCCAAGAGTTCCCTACCCTTCTTCCCCTTCTTGTATTCCCCACCCTAAATGCCCTGCATTTGGAAGCTCTCACGCTGTAAAGGACTAAAAACCAAACCCACTGCTGTCAAGTCGATTCCCACTCATGGCGATCCTATAGGACAGAGTAGAACTGCCCCATAGAGTTTCCAAGGTGCGCCTGGTGGATTTGAACTGCTGACCTCCCAAGGAGCGCCTGGCGGATTTGAACTGCCGACCTCTTGGTTAGCAGCCATAGCAGCTAACCACTACACCACCAGGGTTTCGACTAAACAGCCAACAAAATCTGTCAGCCCCAATAGAAAGCTTGTAGTGCAACACTGCCATCTTGTGGTCACATCTTTTTCCTCGCTCAGCTCTGATATCCTCTGAACTGACTAGGCTCTCCACAGAGAACTAGAGCTTAAGGCATTAGAAAGACAAGGAAACTTTTAAGGCCTAGAGGACAAAGCAGAAAATAAAAACAGAACGTTTGGATAAGCTCAGAGTGAGGGAAAAGAGAAGCTAAGGAATGAGATAAACTGCAGAGTAAGAGACCAGCTTACCCTGGGGGTATAGCTCCCAAGGTGGCATTGGATACTAGGAAACCTGTTGCCATGGAGTTGATTCTGACTCATAGTGACCCTATAGGACAGAGTAGAAGTGCCCCACAGGGTTTCCAAGGCTGTAAACCTTTACAGAAGCTGACTGCCATATCTTCCTCCCGCAGAGCGGGCTAGTGGATTGGAACTGACGACCTTTTGGTTAGCCGCCAAATGCTTAAGCAAGGCTGCTTGGATACTGGGAAAGGAGCTAAATATTTCTCAATGGACCAGGAAGGTACACACGTTAGAAAAGAGTGATGAATTCAAATTCTTAGAAGAGAGGCCTGGAAGGAGGAATTTCACAGCAAGGGGGCTGAAAGGAACGTATAACGATACTCTGACAAGAGAAAAAGAATGGGAAGATTTGAGAATCCAAGCAAGAAACTTAGGGAGAAAAGCCAACAACCCCTAGGTGTTGCAGATGGTTTGCACTCAACTACTAACATAAAGGTTGGCGGTTTGAGCCCACCCAGTAGCCCCATGGAAAAAAAGCCCAGCGATCTACTTCCGTAAAGATTACAGCCAAGAAAACCCCAGGGAGTAGTTCTACTCCATAACACAGGCAGTCGCCATGAGTCAGAATCAACTGGATGACAACAGGTTTGGTTTGGAATATAAAATCAATAGGGGTCAGACCTAAAAGGAGATAAAGGGGTATTTTTCCTCTAAATTCGTACACAGAAAAAGAGCTCACATGGAAGCTCTGTTTATGTATCCTCAGATACCCTCACAGCTAAGTTGCCTTCTCTAAACTAAAATGTGACTTCCACAGCCTTCCCTCCTTGCTGGTTTTCTTACCCTGATGTCTTGGACTGTGGATTTCATGTTCTGTCTTCCATGGCTGTTCTCCTCGTTCCACCTTGAAGAGTGGATCTGGTTTGCCAACTTGAAACCCTGTTGATGGGAAATGGCAGAAGACGGACACATCAAATTGCACTAGTGGTACACCAACATTCACTGCAACACTTTTCACAATGGCCAAATGGTGGAAGCAACCAAAATGCCCATCAACAGATGAATGGATAAGCAAAATGTGCTCTACACATACAATAGAATACAACTCAGCCAGAAGGAAAAATGAAGTCCTGGTGCATGCCACAACATGGATGAACCTTGAAAACATCATGCTGAGTGAAATAACGCAATCACAAAAAGACAAATATTATATGATCTCACTAATACGAAATAAGCATATATACAGAAACCAACGGTTATTAATAGTTACCAGATAGGGAAGGAAGGGGAAAGGGGGAGTTTTTCCTTAGGTGGTGTTAAGGATTGGATTGTGTCCCCCCAAAATATGTACTGTAAATCCTAACCCCTATACTTGTGGTATATAGTACAGGGTCGCTATGAGTCAGAATCGACTAGACGGCAACAGGCTTGGATTTTTTCTTTTATTTATACTTGTGGTTATGATCCCATTTGGGCATGAGTTTTCTTTGTTATGTTAATGAGGCAGCATTTGTGTAGGCTAGGATTTGTCTTGAACCAATCACTTTTTTGAGATATAAGAAGAGCAGATCAGACACAGAAGAAGCAAGCAGAGATGGAAGAAGAGAGATGCCATGCCACGTGAAGATCAAGGAGCCAAGAATAGAAGAAAGGAGGACCTTCCCCCAGAGCCAACAGAAAGAGGAAGGCTTTCCACAGAGCCGGTGCCCTGAATTCAGACTTCTAGCCTCCTAACCGTGAGAAAATAAAATTCTGTTTGTTAAAGCCACTCATGTGTGGTATTTCTGTTATAGCAGTGCTAGATAACTAAGGCAGGGTATTAAGTTTATGATAAGAGTGGTGGAATGATTTGGAAAAGGATACCAAGAATGGTTGCACAACTCGAAGAATGTAATCAACGTCACAGAATTGTACCTGAAGAATGTGTTGAAATGGTACATGTTTTGTTATGTGTGGTGCGATGGATCACTTTTGTGTAGTCTTTCTAGACATGGTCTTGTAACTTCCACCCAAGTGATGGGGTGGGACTGTGTGATAGGGTAACTGTAGCCCACCAAGGGGATTGGTCAGTTTTGCCATCCCATTGTGCTTGAAATGAGCCATCCCAGAGGCAGGAAAGAGTAGATTCTACCACCATCAAGGAAGAACAGCCAGGAGCAGAGAGCATGTCCTTTGGACCCAGGATCCCTGTGCTGAGAAGCTCCTGGAACTAGGAGACAAAGAGAGAGACCACAAGCTGTCACCTTGAAGATGAGAAGTGGTGGCAGGAGAGACCAGAAGGAAGCCATGCAGTGGGCTTCCTGGCCCATGGAGAGAGAAAGCTGAGTGCCTGAGGCGCTTCTAGGGACTTACTGGCAGAGGCTAAAAGAGCTTTGTAATACTTGCGTAAGCCGGGCGGAGGCCTACAGCCAGAGAGAGATGAGCCTGCAAGCATGGCTGAAAAGAGGCTGCCCTGATGGAAGAACTGTATCCTGACTGTTTCTGAGCCTGAATTGTAACCTGTTCCTTCCCTAATAAACCCCATAATGGTAAGTATTATATGTGAGTTCTGTGTGTCCACTGCAATGAATTATTGAACCTAGCAGAGAAGTAGAGAGTGTTGTGGGAGGGACAGTTGGTGTCAGAACTGGTAAAGATGGCGGAGAGAGGAGGCATGTATGACCTCTGCCTCATAGGAATTGGCCTTGGGCTGTTGATCTTGGTTCTCCTTCCCCCTTGTGAAGACAGAGGAGGTCAGACTCCACCCCAAGCTGTTTTTACATCATGTATATTTTCACCCTAATAATATAAACAAGTTTTTAAAACGCTGCACTAGGGGGTGTGTAAAGATATAAGAATGGTTCATTTTAGGGACTGCACAGTTTGCTTGTCTGCAAAGTAAAGGCTTTTCTCTAAGGTGAGGAGAGACTGTACCCTCTCATCTGGGGAAAGACAGAGTGCTGAGAAACTACCACTTAAGAGTCTAAAGAGTTAAGCAGTTGAGAAAGGAAAGGTCACTGACTGGGTACCCTCTGAGGGACTGAGGGAAGTTATCCTCACCCATTGACACTAGGTTGCTATAGTTCTCCAACATCACATCCCAGAACAGGTCCTTCTGAGCAGGGTCCAGGAGCTGCCACTCCTCCCAGGTGAACTCCACAGCCACATCACTGAATGTCAGTGATTCCTATAATAACAGGGTCCGTTTAATATGTTTCCCCTTTATTGATATAAAAAAAAAAGTAAAACAAATTGTTCGGCTCATTTTCACTATATAGGCTGCATCTATATTATCTAGGAAGAACTCCTGGTGATGCAATGGTTAAGGACTCGGCTGCTAACCAAAAGGCTGGCAGTTCAAACCCACCCAGTGGCTCCGCAGGAAAAAGACCTGGCCGTCTGCTTCCATAAAGATTACAGCCAAGAAAACCCTATGGGGCAGTTCTACTCTGTCACATGGGGTCACTATAAATCAAAATTGACTCAATGGCACCTAATACTAACAATATATCTACGTCTTGTCACCAACAACCCAAGTGCTTAACAGATAACAGTACTTTCAACACCCTACTGCCAAATCTAAGAGTCCCTGGGTGGTGCAAACAGTTAAGTGCTCAACTACTAGCTTAAAGGTTGGTCGTTTGAACCCACCCAGAGGTGCCTCGGAAGACAGGCCTGACGATCTGCTTCTGAAAAATCACAGTCATTGAAAACTGTATGGGGCAGTTCTACTCTGTACCCGTGGGGTCACCATGAGTCAGAATCGACTAGACAGCAACTAAAAACGATAACTACCAAATCTGTATTCAAGCACCATTTCATCAACCTGTTCATGGGGGACCTTTGAAAGCCATGCAAACCTTCTGTCTCCTTAGGTAACTTAGGTTTTATTCTTAGATAAACCCAGACCACACTATCGCTGGCACCATGGGTCACCTGGCTGTGGTCCCCTGAAGAACTGTGTCCCCTGAATTCTGATTGGTCTATTCCCACAGGGGCTCAAATAATCCTATAAGAAACAGCCACCTGAAACCTGTTTATATATTTATGAGAAGGATGGTGTTAAGGACACCATCCAACACATCACCTTGAAGACCCATTAAAGAAATTTCCCAAGACTTAAAAACCCAAAAACCAAACCTGTTGCCGTCAAGTCAATTGTGACTCATGGCAATCCCATGCCTGCCAGAGTCAAACTGCTCCATAGGGTTTTATTGGCTATAATCATTATGAAAGCAGATTGCCAAGCCTTTCTTCCATGGTGCTGCTGGGTGGGTTCAAACTGCCAACCTTTACATTAGTAGTCAAAACCAAACTATTTACGCCACCCACGGACCCTCCTGAGCCTTAAGTGCCATTAAATATTGAATCCCCTGAGAAACTGGTCTGCTTTCTCCTCAAAGTCAGTACATGACCTGTGATTTATCATGAGTCTGGTTATGAGAACTGTCAGAAATATTAGATGTAAGTTGGCAGTTAATGTAACCCACAAGGTCCTGCAGTCACACAGTAAATCCCAACATTAGTCACATAGTGTGAACCCTGTGAACAACATATTCCTGATTCCACTTTGTACTGATTTTGAAGGAATAAAAAAAAAGTTGTTATTAAGCTGACTCATGGTGACCCCATGTGTGTCAATGTGTCAGAGCAGAACTGCATTCCTTAGGGTTTTCAAGGCTGTGACTGAAAGGTTGATGGTTTGAACCCACCCAGAGGCACCTTAGAAGACAGGCCTGGCAATGTGCTTCTCAAATGTCACAGCCTTTGAAGGAACAGTCTAAGTTTATTTCTCCCCAGGCCCATTTTTCCCAATTTATGCTTTTCATTTAATTGAACTGATTTTACCAGGCTTCTACAAACCCATCAGGGGATGAAGTGAAGAATAAAACAAACCAAATCTCACCTGGGCATTGGTCATTTTCTTCTGTTCTTGGGAAATGGCCAGGAACTGCAATCTCTGTCTTTAGTCTTTTCCAGATCTGCCCTAAATTTCTATTTGGAAGTCTTAGTCTCTGGTCAAGGGTGTCCCAAGAAATGACGATATCCAAGTCCTCCACCTCCTTCCTTCATTTGGTCTCTATTGATTCTGGGGAGCCAGGACCTGTGAGCTGAAGAGAAAATTGATTTTCTTTTTTTTTTTTAATAATATTTTATTGTGTTTTTGGTGAAGGTTTGCATAGCAGTTTGGATCCCTATTCAGCAATTTCTACCAAGGTGTTCAGTGACATTAGTTACGTTCTTTATAATGCGTGAACATTCTTAGTATTTCCATTCTGGTTGTTTTATTTCCATTAATCTAGTTTCCCTGCTCCCTTACCTTCTCATCTTTGTTTTAAAGTAATTATTGACCATTAGCAGATACATTCCCTCTGGACCCAGATGCTATCATCGCTACCGTGCACTTACCTTAAGTCAGGAACCAAATCCAAACCTATTGCTGTCAAGTCAATTTCAACTCATGGCGACCCTATGTGTCACAGAGTAGAACTGCTCCATAGGGTTTTCTTGCCTATAATCTTTAGGGAAGCAGATTGCTAGGACTTTCTTCCGCAGTGCTGCTGGGTAGGTTCAAACCACCAACCTTTAGATTAGTATTCAAGCTCAAACCGTTTTCACCACCTAGAGACCTTAAACCACTGAATCGATTCTGACTCTTTGCAACCCTACAGGTCAAAGTGGAACTGCACCATGGGATTTCCAAGGCTGTAATAACAATCTTTCTGAAACAGACTTGCACATCTTTCTCCCAGACAGCAGGTGGTAGGTTTGAACTGCCGACTTTTTGGTTAGCAGCCAAGTGCTTAACCGCTGTCCCACCAGGTCTCCTACCTTGGAAACTTTACCAGAAAATCTTTGCCGTCAAGTCATAGCAGCCCTACAGGACAGAGTAGAACTACCCCATAGGGTTCCTAAGGCTATAAACCTCAACGGAAGCAGATTGCCACATCTTTCTCCCTCAGAGCTGCTAGTAGTGGTTGGGAACCACCGTCCTTTTAGTTAGCAGTCTATCTCTTTATGTGGTGCTCCAGAGGCTTTTATACCCCGAGGCCATAAAACATAATGTTCTGAATGTGGGGGAGGTGTGCCTTTCCTCTAAGAAGTGGAAGCAGCATAAACATGAATATGTTTAGAGTATGCCGTTTACTGAAAAAGAAATTATACCAATGCTTCTACAGCTTATCTAAATTATGAAAAGTAAGCAGAGATAATAAAAGACAAACATTGAAATAAGATGCAATTTTAACAAGAGTTATCTTTGAGAAGCAGAATTTTGGGGCCAGAGATGGCATCTTACTGGTGTCACAGAGATCCTGGAAGGAAATATCCAAGTACATGTAAATGCAGCAAGAAGCAAAGAAATCTCATCTTTAATAGAAAGCTTGTGACTTTAGACTTACTTAACCCTTGACTCCCTAAACTTCATTTCTGTGTGGATGAAATGAGGGGGCAATGTGGGAGGCTTAAGGAGATTTGCAAACTAGTCCTTGAAGGGGGACATAGTCTTGAACCAGTGAGGGCGAACGTGGCGTTCGTTCATAAGGTCTGTCTCAGCAGCCAAGGTCTGAGCCTCAACCCACCCAAAAGCAAGGACCCTGTGCCTCCAAAAAATCAGCTCTTAGAAACCTCTCAACCAGACACACCTGGGTCTCCTCAAAAACTGACCACACACCCCTCCGTATTAATACCAAAACTTGGATCTGACACCCCTATACCTGACTATGCCCTTGGCTCCTCCACCACTGAACCCCATTTTTAAGCCAGACACTGCTTTCATTGATAATCAACACCCCTTTATCCCACATCTCAATCACTGATCTCTACAGAGAGTATGACCCGAAAAGACCCCAAACCCTGGACTTGGAACTCTCAGTCATTGATCTTGATAGGCCTTTAATGCCTGACCACCAGGCAACTCTCAAAGACCGAACCCAAAGGCGCCCCAGTCTCAGACACCCAACCCATCAGAGACTCCCACTATCTCCCCCCACAGACTCCACGATTCCACCCTACACGGACACCCACAGACACCCCCATAGCCCGTTCCACGGAAAGACCCTCGCTGACCTGATTTTTCTCCTGACCCTACAGCGTCCGCCTAGAGGCTGCGCTTACTTCTGTGAATTCTTCCACCTCTGGTCCTTTGCCCAGCATCCGCGCCGGCCTACAGCGGCCAACGAGGGTGAAGGGCGTTTCTAAGGAGTACGGACAATGGATTTCGGGCTTTGCAGGTAATATGTCCGCGCCCTTCTCGCCAATGCTCCTTGGGGGCGGCCATCTTTCAACATTTGACGTACAGCAGGGGAACAGATATTTTTTGCGCCAGTAACCAAGAATGGCGTCAGAAAGTGAAAAGGGATTCAGCTGTCCCCTCTCCTGGTACCTCAAACCCTACGCTGCGAAGTTGAAAGGGTCGCCAACACCGCTGCACAAACTGCATGTATTTTCAGAGGCTAACTTTAGACAATCCCTGTCATTAACGGTTAAGCTCCTGACTACTAATGGAAAGGTTGCTGGTTCAACTCCTAGAGGCACCTCCAAAGAAAGGCTTGGTGATCTGCTTCTGGAAAGTCACAGCCTTGAATCGTCATGAGATGGAATAGACTCCACCATAACAGTTTTTTGTTTTTGTTTTTGACCTTATACTAAGCAAACATGGCACAGGCCATGTGAGTGGCACAGTCACCATAGCAAGCCAGGGAGATAGTGTAACCAACAGCCAATCTGACACAAAAGGTCCTTATCTTTTCCGGAGTAAGAATACATGTGAAAGACAAACTCTATCTTCAGCAAGCTTTATGTTGCTTGAGTTAAGCAAAAGGAGTCAGCCGGGGGACTAAGCCTCTCCAAAAGACTGACTCGCTTGAGTCAGGGAGGTTACTGCTTTTATGCACCGAGTTATGTTAAGTGGCCTTTCTTTATCCATGCAGTTTCTGAGACAAAGGCGGGCTTTTGGGGGGAACTGGTATGGCTAGGAAATGAGGTGTGCATGCAGCCCTGGGCCAAGATAGAGTCTGCAGCAAAGGGCTCTGGGACTGTTAGCATTACTCATTATGGGATGTGGCACCTGCACAGTTCCAACTCTGCAGGTTCAAATCACACCAGTGGGTTGGATATCATAGTGGCTTCTGAGATAAGGTCATCTGGTTGACGTGGCTACCTTTTGCACGCATGCTCGGCACCTGTTTTCTTGAGAGAAAAGTTGTGGTTAAGCCAGGCTACGCAAGTGAAGCAATTTCTAGATTGCTTCGCAGATTATGGGCTCTGTGGTGAGACTGTCTCTACACGCTGAGTATTTCTTCCAGGATGTGGCCTTTACATACAGATACATTTTGGTCAAGGCTGTTTCCACAGATCTTTCCTATTGTTCTAGTCTATCTCAATATGACTGTGGGCCTTATCTACTTTTGGGGCGGTGCCAAGTTTGCCCTCGACTGTTGTAAGTTGCCAGAAAGTTTGACCCACTCTGGTGTCATGGATGAAAGGGTTGGCAATCAGCTTCCATAAAGATTACAGCCAAGAAAATTCAACAGGGCAGTCTACTCTGTAACACATGGGGTCACCATGAGTCTGAATCAACTCTACAACAAAGCCATGGCCATCTTAGAAGAATTTCAGTGGGGGAAGGATTAAGAGGACTAGGCTGCTAAGCTTGGATTACCCAGCATTTTAGCCAGTGAGGTTAGACCAAGAAGGTGTGAGTTAAAGTCAAAACATAAATCCATATCCAGCCGCCTTTTGCTTCTGACCTGTTCAGGAAATCCTAAGTTTAGAATTTGAAATTGTAGCCTATGAAATAACAGAATCCAATGCAAATGATTTTTGAAGAAATCACACACACCCATTTTTTTCTGGGATAACGCCATCAAAGCTCTAGTGCCTCTGTTTGCAACTGAGATTATTGGAAGACGACTCTGGAGTACTAGAGCATCTATGTTCTGTTTTGTCAGTTTCTTATGTCTGGCCCTATCTCCGCTCCCCAGTCTTACCCTCTCTGTGTAAATGAATAATTTCTTTTATAAGGATCACCACAAAGCTGGTTCCTATAAAGCGGAGGTTAAAGATGTCTCAAATGGTCAACTTTTCCAAACTGCTGTACCACTCTATCATCTCTAACAGCAACTACTCCCCCTCACCTCAGTACTCTCCCTCCCATCTTTGGTTTCCCTAATTCACCGCAATGTCTCACAGAACTCACAAACCATATCAAGAAAATGGCTCACTCTGTTGTGGAGGCTGGCAAGTCTCAAATCTGTGGATCAGGCATAGGGCATCTCCCGACCCACATAGCTGCAGGGCTGATTAACCCAAAGCGGCAGGTCAGACCACAAGCTGCTTGCTCATAGGTCTGCAGAAGGTGGTGAATCAGGTCAGACAATAGGCCACCGGCTGACGGGGCAGCGGAGTCCAGCGAATTCCAGAATTGGCAAGTCAGATGGCAGACCTCTGGCTCAAGTCCCAAGGACTGGCGGTTAGACAATCACCAACCAGAAGTGGGATCCAGATGCAGAGAAAGGGAGCCCCTCGGTTGTGGAAGCTAGCAAGTCACAAATCTGTGGGTCAGTCATAGGCTTCTCCTGATCCACGCGGCTGCAGGGGCCGATGAACCCAAACTGGCAAGTCAGACCACAGACTGCTGGTTCACGAGGCTGTGGAAGCTTCGAATCAGGTCAGACAATAGGCCGAGAGCCCACAGGGCTGAGGTGGTCAGCAAATCCTAGAATCGGCAGGTCAGATGGCAGGCCTCTGGCTCAAGTCCTGAGAACCAGCGCTTAGATGATTATGAACTGGACTCGGATCCAGGATGCAGAGAGAGACAGCCCCCCTAGGGCACCCACATATATACCTTGGATGCAGGCCACACCCCAAGGAAAGGTGTAACTTGAGTAACAGTGGGACTTGAGTCACACCCTTCTTCAAGTCTGTGACCCAGTACACACCCCACACCAATCCTCCCTCATTAACATGTAGAGGTTAGGATTTACAATACATAAAATGGAGGACAACTATACAATACTGGGAATCATGGCCTAGCCAAGTTGATATATAACCCTAAGCATAATGGTTCCATATACCTCATTTGTATAGTGCCTCTCAATCCAAAGACCGTGGCTAGAAGGGCTATATTAAGTAATTCATTGCACCACACTTTCCCTTAGCCCAAAATCCCTGTAGCAGCAGTGAGCTATGGCTGAGACCAATCAAACGTTCCATAAATTCTGTTGTTAATTGCCATCAAGTGGATTATGACTCATGTAAATTGCCATAACTTTACAGAAATGTTAAAAACCTGTTTAAAATGATCCCATCCAATATGAATTGCTGTAAATTTTACAAAAAGATAAAGGAAATGAATAAGATCTGAGAATTGTCCAGTCCAAAAATTTGTCTGCCTTTCAGTTACTAATAAAGTTCAGTATCATGTTTATCGGCTATTCAGAGTCTCTTCTGTTGTGAATCTTTGTCCATTTTATTTCACTTTGTTGTCATTTTATTGATTTGAAAAAGTTATAGTTTAGGTCCCTGGGTGGTGCAAACGGTTTGTGCTGGATTACTAACTGCAGTGCGAAAAGATGGCTTTTATATGGCGTTTCTCGCCATGGTCTTGTAACTCCCACAAATGATTGGGTAGGACTGTGCAAATGAGGTGCTTGTGGCCTGCCAAGGGGATTGATTAGCCTCCTAATAATGTAAATAAAGTGCATAGCACTCTTGTCGGGGTGGGACCATACAAATAAGGTATATGGAACCCTAACAAGGGGATTGGTCAGTTTTGCCATCCTGCTAGGCTTAAAGGGAGACATGGGGTGAGGGAGAGAGAGAGTTGGGAGCTATAACATGGAAGACAGCAAGAGATGGCGGCGCAGCAGTTGCAACAGCCATAGCGGCACAAGACTGCTGTGCTGGGGATTGTCAGCCCACAGAGCTAGGAGCTTTGTAACACTTGCTCGAGCAAGGCAGAGGCCGAGGGCCAGAGAGAGGCCTGCCTTTAGGCACGGCTGAGAAGAGGCTGTCCTGATCGAAGAACTGTATCCTAACCCCAAGTCGTGCCCTGTTACTTCCTTAATAAACCCCATAACTGTGAGTACGGTCTGTGAATTCTGTATGGCCATTGCAATGGACGACTGAACTCAGCAAAGGAGTAGAGAGTGCCATGGGAAGAAACAACGGTGTCAGGGTTGGTAAGAAAGGTTGGAGAGAGGAGGTATATCCGGTAGGTATGCCTCACAGGAATCAGCTTTGGGCTGTTGATGCTGATAATGACTCTTCTCCTTCCCCTTTGGGACGTTAGGGAGGTCAGACGCCCCTGCCATGCCATTTTAACACTAGCCTGAAGGTTGGAGATTTGAGCTGCTCTCTTTTCCAGAAGAAAGGCCTGGCTATCTGCTTCCATAAAGATTACAGCCAAGAAAACCTTATGGAGCAGTTCTACTCTGAAACATATGAGGCCACCGTGAGTTGGAATGGACACAATGGCAACGGGTTTGGTGGATTTTTTGTTATTGTTTTTTTTTAATTTGTAGTCTAGATAAAAAAGTTACTAATCTTTTTTCAGTTGAGTGTTAAGTTCTCTGAGTCTGCAGCTTGCGTTCTCACTTTTTGTTGTCCTTCGTACAGAATTATTTCATTTGAATGTAGCTGAAATTTAACAATCTTTCCCATTATAGTTTGTGATTTTTATGTCTTTTTAATGAAGTCCTTCCCCACATTAAGACCAGAAAGACATTCTCTTGTATTTTCTTCTACAACTTTGGATATTACACTTCACATTTAGGTTTCCAGGGGTCGGCAAACTGAGGCCTGTGTGTCAAATTCAGGCCACAGCCTGCTTTGGCTTTGCACTTGAGCTAAGACTATTTTTTATATATTTTTTAAAGGGTTAATAATCACACACACAGGTGTGTATGTATATATACACATATACTATATATATGGGTGTGTATATATAATGCAAATGTGTGTATACATATAAATGTGTAGATTTATATCATATACAGTATATGTTGTTGTCATTGGATGCTATCAATTCCACTTTGTAGCGATCCCATGTGGCATGGTAGAACTGCCCCTAGGGTTTTCTTGGCTGTAATCTTTATGGGAGCAGATCACCAGGACTTCCTTCTGTAGAGCCGCTGGGTAGGTTTGAACCACCTTTTGGTTAGCAGATGAGCACTTAAAGTTGTACCACCAGGGCTCATATATGGAGTCCTGGTAGCATGTGTGTGTATATATATATATATGGAGTCCCTGGGTGGTGTAAACAGTTAAACATTCAACTACTAACAGGTTGGTAGATCAAAGCCACCCAGAAGCACCTTGGAAGAAAGGCCTGGTAATATGCTTCCAAAAAGGTCACAGCCTTGAAAACCCTATGGAGCAAAGTTTTACTCTGAAACACATGGGGCCACCATGAATGAGTAGGAATCCACTTGACAGCAACAGGTTTATACATAGGAGAGACCATATGTGACCCACAAATTCTAAAATACTTATTATCTGGCCCTGTACAAAAGACGTTTGCTGACTTTTGGAATCAAATATGTAAAGGATTGATCGATTTGTGTATGAAGTAGACACCAAGGATAACTGCAGTGCAATGGATTGCTTTTGTGTGGCTTTTCTTGCCATGGTCTTATAACTCACACCCAAGTGATTGGGTGGGACTGTGCAAATAGGGTAATTGCGGCCCACCAAGGGGATTGATCAGTTTTGCCACCCTGCTGGGCTTAAAACGAGCCATCCCAGAGGTGAAAGAAAGGATTCTACCACCACCAGGGAAGAATAGCCAAGAGCGGAGTGCATCCTTTGGACCCTGGATCCCTGTGCTGAGATGCTACTGGAACCAGAAGACCCAGGCAGGAGGCATGTCTGACCTCTGCCTCACAGGAATCACCCTTGGGCTGTTGATCTTGATTCTCCTCCCCCCTTGTGAATTTAGAGGAGATCAGATGCCACCTCCATGCCATTTTTACAATAACCAATTCTCTCAGGACTCTTATAAAAATAATCCTTTTCCACACTAACACATAATGCCATCTCTATTATTTATCCAGTTTCCATATGTATGGATTATTTTCTGAGCTCTCTGTTGCACTGGAGTATTTATTGGTCCTGCACCAACTAAACACTATCTTAATTACTATAGATTTATGATAAATCTTATCATCAAGCAGGGCAAAATCCCTATCATTTTTCTTTGTTAGAATTGTTTAAAATATTTTTGGGCATTTGTCTCCTGTGGGAATTTAGGATTGGCCTGTGTAGGACTATAAAAACCTCAGTAGAAGAGTTTTTTTTTTTTTTTTTTTCCTGGCTAGACATCAATACCAAAAAAAAAAAAGCAGTTGCTGTAGTCGATTCCGACTCTTGGTGACCCCATGTGTGTCAGAGTAGAACTGTGTTCCAAAGAGTTTTCAACGGCTAATTTTTCTTCCAAGACACCTCTGGGGGACTTGAACCATCAACCTTGACAGTTAGCAGCTGAAGCTGTTAGCCACTTGTGTGGCACAATAGATCATGAATACAAGGTCCCCGTAAGTCCTTTGAAGGAGATTGGGCCTTTTTAAAAAAGGCCATTGAAGTGCAATGGGTTTCTCTTATATATGCCTGTTCTGGCCTTGAGTTTATAATTCTGCCAAAAGTGACGAGTTGCAGCATGCCCTGTGATTGATCTATTTTACACACCTTGCAGGGACTGGTCAGTCTACTATGCAAATAGGTTTGTAAAACCACCTGATAGGATTAAGTGACCTTGCAGGGATTAGTTGCTTTGTGGCCCGGATGCTTATATAGGCAGCCAACCCAACAGAGGTTTTTGAAAGAGGCAATGGAAGAGAGAGGGACCCTCTTAACAGAGCTGTAATATGGGTCAAGAGCCGTAACATTGGAGACTGCACTAGACAGCAGCAAGCACAGCAGAGTCCAGCAGCAGATAAAGAGCAAGCATCAGGGGCAGTGGGAACCATGGGGCCAACAGATGGTAGCAGTGGGCTGGCCGGCCCAGAGTAAGAGAGAGCTGAGTGCTTTCTGGCAGGAGGCTTCCTGGCAGAGCGGGGTGCCTCCAGCCACTTGTCAGAGGAGCCAAAAGAGCTGTAACACTTGACTGAGCAGGGCAGAGGCCCAAGGGCAGAGCAGAAGCCTCAGGAGCTGTGCAGGCCCCCAGGCAGCGTGGTGGTAGCTAAACGCAGAGAGCCCTACACAGCTCAGGGAAGAGCCCTCTAGGACTACAGAAAGTAGCTAAGAGAGCTGTTCTGATTGAAAGTTGTCCTAATTGACCAACTGCATCCTGTCTTCTGAGTTGTAGCTAGTTACTTCCCAGTTGATACTTACCCCAAGTTGTAGACTGTCACTTCTCTAATAAGCCACGTAACTGTGAGTATGGTCTGTGAGGTCAGTGTGGCCATTGCAATGCATTATCGAACCCAGCAGAGAAGTAAGAGAGTGCCATGGGAGGGATGGCTGGTGTCAAAAATGGTGAAAAAGTTGGGAGAATAGAGGTATGTCTGACCTCCACCTCATAGGAACCAGCTTTGGGCTGACCCTCATTCTTATCATTTTGGAATTTAGAGTTCTGATGCTAGATTACCATAGAGTACTGGAACAGAATTTAAGAAAGGGATTTCTAGATTGAGTAAGCAACAAAGATCTACTTCTCACTTCTATTCCATGTTCATTGTGGGTTGGCTGGGTTCTGCTCTACCTCATCATCATCCTCACTCTGGGACCCAGATGAATGGAGAAACCCCTACCTGGAATATTACTGGTTACCAAGGGAGAGGGAAAGAGAACACACGGTTCCTAAGGCTTCTACTCAGAAGTTACAATTATTTCCACTCTCATCTCATTGAGTGAAGCAAACCAGATGGTGTTATCTAAATTCAAATATGTGGAAAAATGCAATCCTTCCATGTGCCTATAACAAGAGGGATCTGGAATATTTGTGAACAGTCCTAATGACTATGGCTGCAATTTAGGAAGGCTGAGTGTGTAAGGGGGAAAGTTAGTAGGTAAAGGAGAAATTAGCTAGTGCTGCTATAACAGGAATATAAGTGGGTGACTTTAAAGAATAAAAATTTATTTTCTCACAGTTTAGGAGGCTAGAAGTCTGAATTCAGGGTGCTGGATCCAGGGGGAAGCCTCTCTTTGTCCACTCTGGGGGGAAATTCTTGTCTCAGCTTCTCTAGCATTCTCTCAGAGTTCCTTGGAGATCTCCACATGACATATATCTTTTCCCCTTTCCTGCTTGCTGCGTCTGTGCCTAATCTGCTCTTTTTATAGCTCAAAATTGATTGGTTTAAGGCATGTCCTACACTGATATGGCCTTATTAAATAACAAAGAAAACCCTATTCCCAGATGGGATTACATC
The DNA here is from genome assembly GCF_030014295.1 of Loxodonta africana. Taxonomy (NCBI): domain Eukaryota; kingdom Metazoa; phylum Chordata; class Mammalia; order Proboscidea; family Elephantidae; genus Loxodonta; species Loxodonta africana. The sequence goes on from NC_087352.1 coordinate 19,983,608, forward strand.
CACAGGTATAGGGGTTAGGATTTACGATGTTTTTTTTTTTTTTTAATATTTATTTTTATTGTACTTTAGATGGAGGTTTATAGAGCCAACTAGCTTCTCATTAAATAATTAATACATATATTGTTTTGTGACAAACCCATGACACACAAACACTCCCCTTCTTGAACTTACGTTCCCCATTACTAGCTTTCCTGACCCCTCCTGCCTTCTTGTCCTCGCCACTGGGTTGGTGTGCCTATCTAGTCTCATTTTGTTTTATGGGCCTGTCTGATCTTTGGATGAAGGGTGGACCTCAGGGGTGACTTCATTACTGAGCTGTAAGGGTGTCAGGGGGGGATACTCTCAGGGTTTCTCCAGTCTCTGTCAGACCAGTAAGTCTGGTCTTTTTTTGTGAATTAGAATTTTGTTCTACATTTTTCTTCAGCTCTGTTTGGGACTGTCCATTGTGATCCCTGTCAGAGCAGTCAGTGGTGGTAGCGGGGCACCTTTGGACTAATCTTTCCCATGGGTCCTTGGTTTTCTTCATTCTCCCTTGCCCCAGACAGGGTGAGAGCAGTGGAGTATCTTAGATGGCCACTCACAAGCTTTTAAGACCCCAGATGCTACTCACCAAAGTAGAATGTAGAACATTTTCTTTATAAACTGTCATGCCAATTGAGCTAAATATTCCCTGAGACCGTGGTCCTCACATACAATGCGTATTTTGGGGGGATACGATTCAATTCATGACAGGGAGTATGGAAAATGAAAAGGACAGCAGGAAGGAAAGTTAAAATTGCACATACAGCTGTTGCCATTAGTTGCCATCCAGTCAAGTCTGATTCATGGCGACCCCATGTGTTACAGAGTAGAGCTGCTCCATAGGGTTTTCTTGGCTGTACTTAACAGAAAGAGCTTGCCAGGACTTTTCACCCACAGTACTGCTGAGTGGGTTAGCAGTCGAGTGCAAACCATTTGCCTCACCATTTGCTGACAAGTTGCTTTCAACTCTTAGTGAGCCTATGTACAACAGAATGAGACACTGCCTGGTCCTGCGCCATCCTCACAATCATTGCTATGCTTGAGCCCACTGTTGCAGCCACCATGTCAATCCATCTCGTTGAGGGTCTTCTCTCTCGCTGACCCTCTATATACCAAGCGTAATGTCCTTCTCCGGGGACTGGTCCCTCCTGATAACATGTTCAAAGTATGTGAAATGAAGTCTTACTGGTGTATACTATAGAAAAACTTGTTTGCATTTAAGCGAGAGTATATGAAAGGTAGTGGAAGCCACATGTTTGTAGTTACACTGTCAAAACCAGGGGAATCACGACTTACACTTAAATTGCTTAACTGAAAGGCAAATCACTGATTTTAACACAAATAAGTCTTTGCAACATCTTCTGAACCCCTGTATGTTGGGGTAGTCTCACTAAAACTGGGTGAGCCAACTTGGTCATCTAACTAAAGAGGCTGTGGGTTAGTCAATAATGTGAGATGTCTTCAGTTGACTTTGGATTTCTGGCACAGTGTTTTCACAGCTAAGACTGTTCCTTTTTATTTTTTCATTATAAAAATTCTAGTAATTAAAAAAATATATACAAAAATGGGATTGCAAATCTGTGTGTACCCAAAACCCACCACCATCATTCCGCCTTCCTTGTACTGAGGTTATTTTTGTGATTGGGACATCGTGAGAAAAACCAGTGATCCTTAGGGTTTGTATAATCTGATGAAAGTTGGTTCCTGTGATAACTGTGATGTCAAAATGCCAAGAGTAGCTGAATTAAATCCACTCAGTGATAGTAGCGGCCTACAGGAGTCCATCACCGGAAGAGTCCTCCAAGAATACATCTACAATATTCCAGCTCTTCTGAAAACCCCTGCTTATTTTTGGGTGTTACATGTTACAAAGGCTTCAGACACCAACTACCCAAAGTTAGGCCAGACTTGACAGGTGAAGGGCACAGTCCTTCACAAGGCTGCCCTCACTTCCAACACCAACCACAAGCTCCGCAGTCCCCAGACCACCCTCACTTCTGATTAGCTGGCTATATATTTGGGGGTTCGCAACACCCACTCAGGTTCAATAACTCTCTAGAACAAGTGACAGAATTCAGGGAAGTGCTGTACCTATCATTACAGTTTTACTGTAGCAAAAGGGAAAGATGAATAGGGTGAGGTCTGGGAGAGTTCCAAAAACAAAGCTTCTGTTGACCTCTTTCCATGGAGTCAGGACACATCATTCCTCCCAACACATTGATATGTGACAATATGCAGAATATTGCCAACCCAAAAAGGTCACCTGAGCTTTGGTGTCCAGAGTTTTCACTGAGGTTTCATTACATTGAAAGGATTGATTGAATCGTTGGCCCCCATGATTGAATTTAATCTCTGGGCCCTTCCCCTCTCTAGTTCAGGAAATCACCTCCATGAAACTAATCAACATTAAAAAAAATGGTAAATGAAATAAAAACATTGCAGTTTTGGTTGCTGAAGACTAAGGTGAGCCTGACCCAAGCCATGGTGTTTTCAATCGCCTCATATGCATGTGAGAGCTGGACAATGAGTAAGGAAGACCGAAGAAGAATTGATGGCTTTGAATCACGGTGTTGGTGAAGAATACTGAATATACCATGGACTGCCAAAAGAACAAACAAATCTGTCTTGGAAGAAGTACAGCCCAAATGCTCCTTAGAAGCAAGGATGGTGAGACTATGTCTTACACACTTTGGACATGTTATCAGGAGGAACCAATCCCTGGAGAAGGACATCATGTTTGGTAGAGTGTCAGTGAAAAAGAGGAAGATCTTCAATGAGATGGAATGACACAGTGGCTGCAACAATAGGCTCAAGCATAACAACAATTGTGAGGATAGTACAGGACCAGGCAGTGTTTCATTTTGTTGTACATAGGGTCACCATGAGTTGGAACTGACACCTAAGAACAACAGCACCAGTCTTGGTTGCTCTGTAGGGGTAGGCTTAACTTGCAGCTGGTCTGTGTTAGCTCTAAGATCTCAAGACCACCTGAAACGATCCAACCGACCACTGATCACGCTGATCAAGACAGAAATGAAGTATACTAGCTAGCAATTTCTAACATACAGTTTAAACCCCAAAGCTCCCCTCAAGGTGCTTGTCTATAAATGTTTATTGAAAATGGATAGATTGATGATCTAAACCTGTTTAAGGTGCCCTGGTGGCATAATGGTTAAGTCCTCGGTTACTAACCAAAAGGTCAGCAGTTCGAACCCACGCAGCTGCTCCGCGGGAGAAAAGACCTGGAGATCTGCTCCAGTACTGCTCCTGTAAAGATTACAGCATAGAAAACCCTATGGGGTAGTTCTACTCTGTCACATGGGGTTACTATGAGTTGGAATCAACCCAACAGCACAAAACAGAAACACCTTTGTTGTTTACAAAGTCTGGTTTTCGCTATGTGACCAGTGAATATACAAGACCTCTCAGTAAACTTTTGCCTCAGCTTCCCTGAAACCAAGAAACCTCAATGTATTTTGGTGGTTTGTGACCTGGGGATGAAGCATGTCCTATGTGACTGAAAAAAGTTCCTCGAGTCTGTGCCTGCGCATCTAAGAACATCTTGATGTTTGCTGGTGTTTTATTTTCTCATGCCATATTTGTAGCCTTTGTCCTCACTAGAGTATTGTGTAAGCATAGGAGCCCCTGGAAGGCACAAACAGTTAAGCGCTTGACTACCAGCGAAAAGACTGGTGGATTCTAGCCTACCCAGGGGGTCTTGGAAGACAGGACTGGCAATGTGCTTCTGAAAGGTCACAGCCTAGAAAATCCTATGGAGCACAGTTCTACTCTGACACTCATGGGGTCACCATGAGTTGGAGTCAACTTGCTGGCAACTAACAATAAAAACAACATGTAAGTTTAATTTATGGGATTTCAAGAATCCTTTGAATTATCTTATCTTATCCTGAGTAACTGCCGTGGCTGCAGTTCCCCCATTTTAGTGTAAAACATTGTGCTGGAAAAGGAAATTTATTTTTGTGAAACTAAAATTATACTCAATGTATTTGAGTGTTTAATCACTGTTTAAGAAAAGAATTTATGCAACTTCCTAGCTACACTGCAGAGAAGGATTAATAAAAAATACACCTTCAGTTTAGTATACACTCTTTCAAAGGGGCAAGTATCTTGCATATCTTGTGCCATATGGGAGAAGAAGTCTATTACAACTATAGCATCAAGCCACATTACCCAATCAGCAAAACCATGAATAAAGCTAAATTGTATCTCCATCTGTCTGATATTAATTCACATAAACAAATTAAAGTAACGAAATAGCAGAAATGGGCCAGGGCACAGAAACAAAGCCACTCCCCAGAATAACGAGGCAGGGTATCAGAAACTTCTTTAAAGTTGTCTTTCAGAAGCAGCTGAAGAAAACCAGCCCCAGGGACATGGGCAGAACATCCACCTGTGACTGCTGTGTGACCTCCCACCAGGGGCAGTGAGGGGCTGCAGCTGGGAAATCGAACTTGGGGAGCAGGAGACTGCGCAGGCGTGACACCCCATAATAAGTCCTGCTACAGCTCCCAGAAGCCTCCAGGACAGAAGCCATCTTAGAAAGCTGCTGCACACACACCATAGTTAACATATTCCTGCCTATGCTTATGAATACAAATAAATCTTTTCCTTCCTAAAAACTTTTAAAAACCCTGGCAAGTCTTTTGTTCTGTGAGATGGGGGTAAATGTAGCTTAGGCCCTCCTCATCTCCGCCTGCAAGCCTCTTCGATAAAGCTTTGCTCGTGTGGAAAACTCTTCGTGCCTCATCTGCTCATTCTTGACCAGTGAGAGGCAAGAAATTTATTTGATTCCACAACCATATCAGGGACAATAACTGGCTACACTGCACATTCTGAGGGCACAGTCCTCCACAGGCTGCCCTCAGTTCAGACACCAGCTACAAGTTCTAGGGTCTTCAGACCAGCCTGGCTACAAATTTGGGGGTCCCTATGGGCTCAGTCAGGTTCAACAATTTACTAGAAGGACTTACAGAATCAGGAAAGCACTAAACTTATGATTACAGATTTATTACAGGAAAAGAAGATACAAATTAGAACCAGCCAAAGGAAGAGACACATAGGGCAAAATCTGGGACTAGGGTGGTTCCAAATATGAAGCTTCTGTGTCCTCAGGGACACATTACCCTCCCAGCGCTGATGTGTGACAACACATGCACTGGATACCACCAGCCCAGGAAGCTCACCGAAGCTTTGGTGCCTAGAGTTTTTATTGGGGCGTCATTATATGAGCAAGATTGATTGAATCGTTGTCCAAGTGGTTAAACTCAATCTCCAGCCCCTCTACAGCCCCTCCCCATCTCCAAAGGTTGGGCTGATACCTCATGGCCCAAAGCCCCAACCCTCTAATCACATGGCTGCATTTTCAAGGTGGCCAGCTCCCATCTTGAGTCATTTCCTCAGCGTAAACTATCTAGAGGCCCACTATAAATAACAAATACACTCCTATCACTTGTGAAATTCCAAGGGTTTGGTGAGAGGTTCCAGTCCACCCAGAAGTGCCTAGAAAGAAAAGCTTGGTGATATACTTCTAAAAACTCTCTCAGTGAAAAACCTGTAGAACATAGTTCTACTCTGACACACAGGGGGTTGCTATGAGTTGGAATCGGCTTGGTGGCGACTGGTGGCAGTAGAGGTTAGCTCTCAGGAACCAGGGACAAAGGCCAGAGAAATTCTTTATTATGTAAGGACAATCTCTCAAATGGAGCCCCAGTGGTATAGTGGTTTAAGCGCTTGGCTGCAAACAAAAGGTTGGCAGTTCGAATCTACCAGCTGCTCCTTGGAAACCTTATGGGGCAGTTCTACTCTGTCCTACAGGGTGGCTATGAGTCAGCCGGCTTGATGGCAACAGGTTTGGTTCTTTTTTATCTCTCAAATGGTTCAGAATTCAGAAGATGCAAAAAAAAAAAAAAAAGGTTGTAAATAGTTATCCTCAAATCTCAAAATCTGTATTTAAACTCACCCTGTATCCCATTGCCATTGAGCAGATTTGACTCATAGTGACCCTATATGACAGAGCGGAACTGCCTCATATGATTTCCAAGACTGTAATCTCTACAGAGCAGACTACCACATCTTCCTCCCACAGAGCGGCGGCTGGATTTGAACTGCCAACCTTTCAGTTAGTAGCTGATCACTTACCAAGTGTGCCACCAGGGATCTTTAAATATTATTGTTGTTAGGTGCTGTAGAATCTGTTCCGACTCATAGCAACCCCATATACAAAATAACAAAACGCTGCCCAGTCCTGCACCATCCTCACTATCATTGATATGTTTAAGCCCACTGTTTCAGCCACTTTTTCAATCCATCTCGTTGAGGATCTCCTTTTTCGATGACCCTCTAAGTGTAGAAGAAATAAAATCCTTTATAAAGATGATGACTTCTATTGTATTTCATCCAATCTAAGATACCTATGGTTGTACAATACACCATTATTTTATGTACCACTAAGAAAGGGCTCTCCGTTTGAATATTTCATGCCATCAATTATATACCACTTCCCTGTGAGTCAGAAGCCACTCAAGGCACACAACAATAATATGTGGGGGAAATGTCATCTTGCAATTGATGAAATGCAGTTTTACTCAGAAGAGGCTCAAAAACTTCCAGACTTGTTTACAAATACCAGCAAATACCTGTTGTCAAGTCAATTACCACTCATATCAACTCTATAGGACAGAGTAGAACTGCCCCATAGGGTTTCCAAGGAACCGCTGGTGGATTAGAACTGCCAACATTTTGATTAGCAGCCAAGCTCTTAACCACTGCGCCACCAGGGCTCCACACCACCAAATAGTGGGGTGAAAAAAAATAATGTAGTATTTCATTGAGATTCCTTTTTTTTTTTTTTTTTTTTGGTTTACAAGAATAGAAATTTATGCTCTCACAGTTCTGGAGCCTAGAAGTCCAAAATCAAGGTGTCAGCAGGCCCACAGTCCCTCCAAAGGCTCTAGGGAAGAAGGCTTCCTTGCCTCTCCCTAACTTCTGGTGGCAGCCCGCAGTTCTTGGTGTTCCTTGGCTTGCAGCTGCCACTCCGGTCTGTGCCTTCGTCATCACATGGCTGTCTTCCCACCACATGTCTCTATTTCTGAGTCTCTTCCTCTCTTCTTAAAAGATATCAGTCAGTGCATTTAGGGCCCACACTAACCCAGTATGACCTCATCTTAACTAACCTGCAAAGCCTCTCTACTTCCAAGGAAGGTCACACTCCGAGGTTCTAGGTAAACATAAATTTTGGGGAGGATGCTATTCAACCCGAAACCCTGGTGGAATAGTGGTTAAGAGCTACAGCTGCAAACCAAAAGGTCAGCAGTTCGAATTCACCAGGCACTCCTTGGAAACCCTATTGGGCAGTCTGTTCTGTCCGATAGGGTCACTATGAGTCGAAATTGACTCTACAGCCATAGGTTTGGTTTGGTTTGGCTATCCAATCCAACACACCCAACAGTAATTGACAAGCCAAGCCCATTCCCCTGCCCACTTCCAGATGTAGACCCACTGCTGTTGGAGGACAGCTCATTTCATTTTCAATCAATTGTTGAATAATAATCCATATATATGGTTCAAAGTCATGCATTTAATAAAAAAAAAATAGCTTCTGTGGAGTCAACTTCAGCGTGGACAACTCCATGTGCTTCAGAGTAGAACTGTACTCCATAAAGTTTTCAATGGCTGTTTTTTTGTTGTTGTTGTTGTAAGTAGATTCCCAGGCCTTTCTTCATTAGGCTTTCTTACTAAAATAATCAACCATTGCAGTCCAGTTACAATTTATGCAGCATTACAATGATTTTTCGAAGATTCAATACAGATATTTTATTGGAAATTTTTATGTACATGTAAGCATATATAGTATGTATTCACAATGACGTTATCCTAACACATGAGATTTCCAAATATGATTGATACATTTTTGTAATAAAAATGGGTACAAAACCCTTACTCTGAGATTGTTCTGATATATTTTTTGCTTTGTTTTCCAACAAGTGTATTTATGTACATATTTAGTACTTTCTATGACACGGTCTCTTATAACACAACAGGTAAGTGACTTCCCTCATAAAATAAATATCAATGAGAACATGATTTCCTAAATTCATAAAAATATAGAACTTGTTTCTTAATATCTGCCTTAGTTTCTTAGTGCCGCTATAACAGAAATACCACAAGTGTGTGGCTTTAATGAACAGAAGTTTATTTTCTCACCGTTTAGGAGGCTAGAAGTCCAAATTCAGGGACTCCGCTCTAGGGGAAGGCATTATCTTTGTCGCCTTTTGGGAAGGTCTTTGTCTCCTTTCAGCTACTGTTCCACAGTTCCTCAGCCCTCTTCACATGGTATGGAATCTATCTTCCTCCATATGTGATTGCTTGCTCCTGTGCCTAATCTGCTCCTTTTATCTCAAAAGTGATTGGCTTAAGAACACCCTACAGTGATATAGCCTTATTAACATAACAAAGAAAACCCCATCCCCAAATGAGATTACAGCCACAGGTATATTGTTGTTGTTGTCGTGTGCAGTTGTGTTGATTACGTTGAGTCGATTCCAACTCGGTGACCTTATAGGACAGAGCAGAACTGCCCATAGGGTTTCCTAGGTTTTAATCTTTTCCAGAGCAGATTGCCAGGTCTTTTCTTCTGCAGAGCCTCTGGTGGGTTCAAACCATCAACTTTTCAATTAACAGCTGAGCACTTAAACATTGCATCACCAGGTCTCCTTCTCACAGGTATAGAGGTTAGGATTTACAACACTTATTTTTTGGGAACTGCCATGCAGTGGATTATTTAATATGGCCCTTTTAGCCATGCATGGTCTTGTAACTCCCACACAGTGATTGGGTGGGACTATGTAAATAAGGTCCTTGTGGTCCACCAAGGGGAATGGACAGCATTGCTAACAATGCAAACAAGGTGCATGGCACTTGTGGGCTGGGATCATGCAAATAAGCTGTATGGAACCCTAACAAGGGGATTGGTCTATTTTGTCATGCCACTAAGCTTAAAAAAGAGCTAATCCTAGAGCACAGGTAGGAACCTCACTACCACCAAGAAGAAGAGACAGGAGAGGAGTACACATCCTTTGGACCCAGAGTCCCTGTACTGAGAACCTCCTAGGCCCAGGAGACAGACAGAGAATTGTAACACCAGAGACGGCGCAGGACGGTGAGAAATGATGGCAGAGAAACAGCAAAACAGAACCGGGAGACTGGCGTGAGACAGCATGGTAGACATCCCAGCTCATGGAGCAAGGTGATTACAGTGGGCATGCCAACCCAGAGAATAATAGAGCTGGGGGCCCTTGGGAGGAAGGCTTCCTGGCAGAGTGGGTGACTCTGAGCACTTGTCAGAGGAGCTAGGCTTGCTGACCCATGAATGAGAGCTGAGTGCCTTTGGTTAGGAGGCTTCCTGGTAGAGTGGGGTATGTGTGGGCACTTATAAGTAGAGCTAAAGAGCTTTGTAACACTTGATCCAGCAGGACAGAGGCCACACCAAGGCCACACCAAGATGCCCATGGGCTCATGGGCTCATGGGCCCACGAGCCAAAGGAGAGGCTTTCCTGCGAAGAAGGCCAAAAACTTGCCCTGACTGAAGAACTGTGTCTTGAGTCATGTCTGACCCTGAACTGTAACCTGTTATTTCCCTAGTAAACTCCATAATCATGAGCATTGTCTGTAAGTTCTACGTGGCCATTACAATGAATTATCAAATCCAGCAGAGAAGTAGAGTATGCTGTGGGAGGGATGGCTGGTGTCAGAATCGGTAAAAAAAAAAAAAGTTGGAGAGACGAGGTATGTCTGACCTCCACCTCATAGAAATCAGCCTTGGGCTGGTGTTGACAGTGATTCCCCCTCCTTATGAAGTTAGAGGACCTCTGATGCCGCCGTGTGACTTTTACAGGGACACAATTCAATCTATAACAATATCAATTCTCTGATACCAACATAGCTGAAGTTCATGCTGACAGCATCCCCACAACCAGTATATAAAGAGATGTTCCTCTCTGTTCGGATTCTCTGGGCTACACTCAATTGACATTTATTGGGAAAGGTATTTCTTCATGTCTGGCATTCTACCTAGTACAATTATCTGACGGGTAACGAGGTGTGAGTTTGAAAGAAAGCTTATTCACATTCACTGCAGCACTGAGGTTTCACTCCTACGTAAATGCTGTGGTACAATGAACTATTCTCTCTCAATGATAACTTTCAGATATCCAAGTCATTCATAATTTCTCTCCTCCGTGAGTTTTCTGATGTAAAATGAGTCTGAATTTGTGGGAGAAAGTTTTCCAACACTCACTGCATTCATAAGGCTTCTCGCCTGTGTGAGTTCTTTGGTGTATAATAAGATGTGATTTCTGAGCAAAAGATTTCTGACATTGACTGCATGCATGAGGTTTCTCTCCTGTATGTGTTTTCTGATGTACAATGAGGCTAAACTTCATAGGAAATGTTTTTCCACATTCACTGCATCCATAGGGCTTCTCTCCTGTATGTATTCTCTGGTGGATAATGAGGCTAAACTTGTGGGAAAAAGTTTTTCCACATTCAATGCATTCATAAGGTCTCCCCCTTGAGTGAATTCTCTGATGGATAAGGAGATATGACTTCTGGCTGAAGGCTTTCTGACATTCACCACGTTCATAAGGTTTCTCTCCAGTGTGTGATCTCTGATGAATAGTGAGGTGTGACTTTTGGTGAAAGCTTTCTGACACTGACTGCATTCATAGGGCTTCTCACCTGTATGAGTTCTTTGGTGTAAAATAAGACTAAACTTGATGGAGAACATTTTCCCACATTCGTTGCATCCATAGGGTTTCTCTCCTGTATGAGTTCTCCAGTGGATATTGAGAACTGACTTAACACTAAAGCCTTTTCCACATTCACTGCAATTATAAGGTTTCTCTCCTGTGTGAGTTCTCTGATGTCTAATGAGCTCAGACCTCTGGATGAAGGCTTTTCCACATTCATTGCATCCATACGGTTTTTCTCCTGTATGAGTTTTCTGATGTAAAATGAGACTAAATTTAAGGGGGTATGTTTTGCCACATTCACTGCATCCGTAGGGTTTCTCTCCTGTGTGAGTCCTCTGGTGGTTAACAAGCTGTGACTTATTGCCAAAGTCTTTTTGACATTCATTGCATCTGTAGGATTTTTCTCCTATATGAGTTCTTTGATGTAAATTAAGTTGTGATTTATCATTGAAGCCTTTCTGACATATACAACATCCAAAGCACTTCTCTCCTGTGTGAGTTCTCTGATGTTTATTAAGGCATGACTTATCAGTAAAGGCTTTTCCCACATTTACTGCATGCATAAGGTTTCTCTCCCGTGTGGGTCCTCTGACGCTTAATGAGGTCTGACTTCTGGGAGAAGGCTTTCTCACATTCACTGCAGTCATAGTGTTTCTCTACTGTTTGAGTTTTCCACTGTTTAGTAAGCTGTGACTTATGGCTAAAAGCTTTAGCACGTTCCTTATATTCACTGTATTTTTCTCCAATATGAGTTTTCTCATACTTAATATGAGAAAATAATTTGTCATATTCATTAAGTTCAACTTCATTTATTACATAGCTTCTACTCATAATAATGTACTCAGGATTAGGTTTCAAGTGTTTTCCAAGTGTGTCAAATATATAAGATGTTTGCTGTAAAGAAATATCAATGTTTGAGTTCAGAGAAGTTTTTTTTTTTTTCAAATTCATTATTTTTGGGGTGACTCTCCATCATTTCAAGGTTGCCTTGGTTTTCTTGGTGCCAGTCTGAATGTTTATTGACTTGCCAGGCATCTCCTAGAAAGGAGACCGATGAATCCACCACGATCATGTAATAGAAGAGGTAGAATCTCATAGCAAAGGCCAAGGAGAGAAGAGAAAGTGAGATTGTGGGTTTGGAACAAAAGTCTGAGGCACTTATAAATGGAAGAAGTGGGAAAAAAAAAAAAGGAAGAAACGACAAGAGCTATGAGATGTACACAACATGAGAAGAGGGGAAATTCATGACCACTTTTAACATACAAGAAAATGGAGCTGAGCTAAGGCCATGGATTAGAGAATATCAGGTAAACGAGATGCCAGGGAGAGAGATTCATGAGGAAAGGAAGCTCCGTGATGAGACTGAGAGGGATCTGATCAATGTACATAAAAGAACAAAGAGTATTGTTTTAAAAAAAAAAAAAGAAAATAGAGGACACTGAGTTTACGTTAATGGTGGTAAAATAATTTGGAAAAGGAAAGCGAGGATGGATGCATAACTGGAAGAACGTAATCAATGTCACTGAATTGTACATGTAGAAGTTGTTGAGATGATATGTGTTTTGTTATGTGTATTTTCACCACAATAAAATTTAAAAAACTATATATGATAAATAAAAACAGAGTTTTAAAGCAAAACACACACACACAAAACAAGCAAAAGAGTTCTAACATGGAGTGATTAAAAAGTGGAGGTGAATCTCACTCCAACAAGGCTGGCATTAATCCAAAAAACACAAAATAATAAATGTTGGAGAGGCTGCGGAGAGATTGGAACTCTTATACACTGCTGGTGGGAATGTAAAATGGTACAACCACTTTAGAAATCTATCTGGCATTATCTTAAACAGTTAGAAATAGAACTACCATACAACCCAGAAATCCCACTCCTCGGAATATACCCTAGAGAAATAAGAGCCTTCACACAAACAGATATATGCACACCCATGTTTATTGCAGCTCTGTTTACAATAGCAAAAAGCTGGAAGCAACCAAGGTGTCCATCTACGGATGAATGGGTAAATAAATAGTGGTATATTCACACAATGGAATACTACGCATCGATAAAGAACAGTGACGAATTTGTCAAACATTTTATAACATGAAGGAACCTGGAAGGCATTATGCTGAGCGAAATTAGTCAGAGGCAAAAGGACAAATATTGTATAAGACCACTATTATAAGATCTTGAGAAATAGTATAAACTGACAAGAACACATACTTTTGTGGTTACGAGGGGGGGAGGGAGGGAGGGAGGGAGAGGGTTTTTTTACTGATTAATTAGCTGAAAAGAACTGCTTTAGGTGAAGGGAAGGACAACACTCAATACATGGAAGGTCAGCTCAAGTGGACTGGACTGGACCAAAAGCAAAGAAGCTTCTGGGATAAACTAAATACTTCAAAGGTCAGCGGAGCAAGGGCAGGGGTTTGGGAACCATGGTTTAATGGGACTTCTAAGTCAATTGGCAAAATAATTCTATTATGAAAACATTCTGCATCCCACTTTGAAATGTGGCATCTGGGGTCTTAAATGCTAACAAGCGGCCAACTAAGATGCATCAATTGGTCTCAGCCCACCTGGATCAAAGGAGAATGAAGAACACCAAGATCACACAATAACTAAGAGCCCAAGAGACAGAAAGGGCCACATGAACCAGAGACCTACATCATCCTGAGACCAGAAGAACTAGTTGGTGCCTGGCCACAGTCGATGACTGCCCTGACAGGGAGCACAACAGAGAACCCCTGAGGGAGCAGGAGATCAGTGGGATGCAGACCCCAAATTCTCATAAAAAGACCATACTTAATGGTCTGACTGAGACTAGAGGAATCCCGGTGGTCATGGTCCCCAAACCTTCTGTTGGCACAGGACACGAACCATTCGCAAAGACAACTCATCAGACATGAAAGGGACTGGACAGTGGGTAGGAGAGAGCTGCTGATGAGGAGTGAGCTAATTATATCAGGGGGACACTTGAGACTGTGTTAGCATCTCCTGTCTGAAGGGGGGATGGGAGGATAGAGAGGGTTGGGAGCTGGCAAAATTGTCACGAAAGGAGAGACTGGAAGGGCTAACTCATTAGGGGGAGAGCAAGTGGGAGTACGGAGTAAGGTGTATATAAACTTATATATGACAGTCTGACTAGATTTGTAAACGTTCACTTGAAGCTCAATAAAAGTTAAAAAAATAAAAAATAAAAGAAGTGGAGGTGATATCAACATATGTGAGGAACTCATGCCAGCTGTTCTGAGTTACATTCAAAGGTTTAAGAATTTCAAGATTTCTCCAAACAACATTTCAAAGATGCCTCTCTATTACTGACCAACTGTGGTTTTACTTCCATTTTTCTCATAGGGTTCGTTTTTCACTTACTCACCTGGATGAACTTGACTCTGAATTTCTTCCTGTACTATCCATGGTTTTCCTTGCTCCAACTGGAAGACTGTATCTGCTTTGGTAACTTGGTACCCTACTCATGGGAAATTATACAGGACCAATGGATCCAACTACTTGGGCTACAAGGCTTCTGAAAAACGAGGAAAATTACATTTAAGGGGCTGGACCATTTGCATTTTAGCAAAGTAAAGGCCTTTTACTTGGCAGGTGAGGGCAAAACCCTCTTTCAGGGGTCAGAAAGGTACTAAGAATCTATGACATATGCAACTCAGGTCTAAAAATGTAATGCACTTATGAGGCACCTCTTTAGCACTGAGATAGGAAAGGCAACTGAGTGGGTATACTTCATTACCTAGTGAAGCTCTGCCTACCCACTGATACTAGGTTGCTGTAATTCTCCAACATGACATCTCTGTAGAGGTTCTTCTCAACAGACTCCAGTAGCTGCCACTCCTCCCAGGTGAAGACCACAGCCACATCTTTGAATGACTGTGAGCCCTGTAATAGAACATTCAGATTCATTCTAAAGGGATTACCATTGGTTAGTACTATAAAGATAAGAGGGAATTTGTTACAATAATTTTTCTCACGTTAAGTCATTAGGCTGCCTACTGTGTACTAGTTTGGCATCGTTGTTGTCAGTTGCTATAGATCTGATTCTGATTCATTGAGATCCCATGTATGTGGAACAGAACTGCTTATAGGGCTTTGAAGGCTGTGACCTTTCAGAAGCAGATTGCCAGACCTGTCTTCTGAAGTGCTTCTGGATGGGTTTGAACTGCCAACCATTGGGCTAGTAGGCGAGCGCTTAACTGTATTTGCCACCCAGGGACTCCTTAGTTTACTTTATAAATACTCCCTGTATGCTTTGTAAATGCAAATAATGTAAAAACCAAAATTTTATTTAAAATATCCTACCTTTGTGTTTGTTTGTTTTTTACCTTGTGTACCCATTCATAAATATTGAATGAACATATTACTCTCTTAACTGTATGTAGTATTAAGAAAAAAAGGTAACAGTTCCCACTGAGTTGACTCTGACTCATGGCGACCCTATGATCTATCCTGCATAGGGTTTTCATGGTTGTGACCTTTTGGAAGCAGATGGCCTGGCCTTTCTTCTGAGGTGCCTGTGGGTGGGTTTGAATCACCAACTATTTAGTTAGTAGCCCAGCTCTTAACCACTTGCGCTACCCAGGGATTCCGTATGTATTACTGTTGTTGTGTGCCATCATGACACGTGCCATCACATCGATTCTAACTCATAGTGACCCTATAGGACAGAATAGAACTGCCCCATAGGGTTTCTGGGCTGTAATCTTTATAGGAGCGGATTGCCAGGTCTTTTATTATACCTCCTCAAATTCACTGGAAAATCAAGTGGGAAATAAACATATCAAGAAACAATGCACCTGGGACTTGGACATTTTCTGCTGTCCTTTGACACAGTCAATAACTCTAACACCTTCTCTGTTCTTGATTCTATGGGCTCTTCTCTAGGATCTACATTTCGTCTTTAACCAGTACGTCTCTGGTTAAAGACGAAATGTAGATCCTAGGGTCTCTTCTTCCTTCCCTTATAGGAGCTATCTTATCCCAGGAAGTTCAAACTTGAGGATTCAAAGCAAATTCACTGAGACTGGAGGCAATTAACAAAGCAGATAAGGAAAATAAACAATTAGCCACCTTGGAAATAAAAAGAAGGATTTATGTGACAAATAGGATAGACTGAGATCGGTGAAGGACAGACCGACATATCCAATAAAACTTCCAGAAGAACACATAAGAGAGAAAGGGAGAGAGGCACTATCTGAAGGGAAAAGTAGCTTAGAATTTTCAGAATTGTCGAAATGCAAAGTCCTCTTCTGGACATTTCACTTTGCAAACTAGAAAGGATCAACACAAATAATGCTGCACGCAGACATATTTTGGTGAAGTTACAAAATATCTAAGAAAAAGAGAATATCTTAAACACTATCAGAAAGAAAAGATAGTTCACCTACAAATGTGACTGTTGAAATTAGTACCAACGATAGATGCCAAAAGACACGGGAGTAATCATTTCAAAGTGCTTAGATAAAATAACACTCAACCTGAATTTTGGGCTGAAATCACCAGTAATGATGGCAAAACAAAAATATTTTGAGATAAAATAAACATAAATGAGCTAAACTCATCTACTAAAGACAGATCATGAGACATAAGATTTAACAATAAAAAGCATACCTAATTATATGTGGCTTTCAGGAGAAAAAAACCACAACCTACTGTCAAAAAAAAAAGGAAAGCAGATTATATGGGGCTGAAACATATACAACAGGGCAATACTAACCAATAGAAAGTTCTTGTAGCAGCGCCTTTGAAAAATTATCATTTTAAAAACCGTTAAAGGATGTATTTCACCAAGAAGAAAAGAGAACTAAGAGCGAAGGTGGGAAGGAAAAGGAACAAAAGTATAAACAGAAGCTGGTTGTATTGATTGTTTAGAGGATATATACATACATATTTTTTTTAAAAGGTGAAAAGTAAAACAAACTATTGATGACAATAACCCTTTTGGGTATAGGCTATATATACATATATTTGTTGAGCTGTTTCAACAAACAGATGCAAAGCTAGAGGTGCTTACTCATCTATGCCAAGAAATTTGGAAGACAGCTACCTGGCTAACCAACTAGAAGAGATCCACATTTGTGCCCATTCCAAAGAGAAGCAATCCAAAAGAATGAGGAGATTATTGAACAATATCACTAATATCACATGCAAGCAAAATTTTGCTGAAGATAATTCGAAAGCAGTTGCATCAGTACATTGATAGGGAATTGCCAGAAATTCAAGCCAGATTCAGAAAAGGATGTGGAACGAGGGATATCATTGCTGGTGTCAGACAGATCTTGGCTGAAAGCAGAGAATACCAGAAGGATGTTTACCTGTGTTTTATTGACTATGCAAAGGCATCGACTGTGTGGATCATAACAAATGATAGATAACATTGCGAAGAATGGGAATTTCAGAACACTTAATTGTGCTCATGAGGAACCTGTACGTAGACCAAGAGGCAGTTGTTTGAACAGAGCAAGGAGAAACTTCATGGTTTAAAAACAAGAAAGGTCTGCATTAGGGTTACATCCTTTCATCATACTTATTCAATGTGCATGCAAGCAAATAATCTGAGAAGCTGGACTATATGAAAAATGTGGCATCAGGACTGGTGGAAGATTCATTAACAACCTGCATTATGTAGATGACACAATCTTGCTTACTGAAAGTGAAGAGTACTTGAAGCACTTACTGATGAAGATCAAATACCATAGCCTTCAGTATGGATTATACCTCAATATAAAGAAAACAAAAATCCTCACAACTGGACCAGTAAGTAATATTATGACAAATGGAGAAAAGACTGGTGTTGTCAAGGATTTCATTTTCCTTGGATCCACAATCAACACCCATGGAAACAGCAGTCAGGAAATCAAATAACGTATTGCATTGGGCAAATGTGCTGCAAAAGACCTCTTTAAAGTGTTTAAAAGCAAAGATGTCACTTTGATGACTAAGGTGTGCTTGACTCAAGCATGATATTTTAGATCATCTCATATGCATGCGAAAGCTGGACAATGAATAAGGAAGACCAAAGAAGAATTGATGCCTTTGAATTATGGTGTTGGTGAATACTGAATACACCATAGACTGCCAGAAGAACAAACAAGTCTGTCTTGGAAGAAATACAACGAGAGCATCCCTTGAAAATGAGAATGGCGAGACTTCCTCTCACATACTTTGGACACGTTATCAGGAAGGACCAGTCCCTTGAGAAGGACATCATGCTTGGTAAAGTATAAGGCCAGTGAAAAAGAGGAAGATCCTCAACAAGATGGACTGAACCAGTGGCTGCAACAATGGGCTTAAACATAACGACTGTGAGGATGGTGCAGGTCCGGGCAGTGTTTCATTCTGTTGTACATAGGGTCACTATGAATAAGAACTGACTCCATGGCAAACTGCAACAACAACAACCTATACATACATACACAAACACACACACGTATACATCTATTCTTAAAGAAGGTGAAACAAACTATTGATAACAATAACACTTTTGGTTGCAGAAGTTTGTGAGGATAGAAAATCAAATTATGTTAAATTTCATTATCACCACCTGCCTGTCTGTTTCTTGTACTGTGATGGCTTTCGTGTTGCTATGTTGCTGGAAGCTATGCCATTGATATTTCTAATACCAGCACGGTCACCTCACATCATACACAAAAACTAACTCAAAATGGATCAAAGACCTACATATAAAACCTAAAATCATAAAGATCATGGAAGAAAAAATAGAGACAATGTTAGGGGCCCTAACACATGGCATAAATACAATACAAACCACAACTAACAATGCACAAACACCAGAAAATAAACTAGATAACCAGGAGCTCCTAAACATTAAACACTTATGCTCATCAAAAGACTTCACCAAGAGTAAAAAGAGAACCTACAGACTGGGAAAAAATATTTGGCTACAACATATCCAACAAGGGTCTAATTTCTAAAATCTATAAAATATTTCAACACCTCAACAACAAAAAGACAAATAATACAATTAAAAAATGGGCAAAGGATATGAACAGACACTTCAACAAAGAAGACATGCCAGTGGCTAACACACACATAAGGAAATGCTCTCAGTGATTAGCCATTAGAGAAATGTAAATCAAAACTGCAATGAGATATAGTCTCCCCCGACCTAACTGGCACTAATCAAAATAACAGAAAATAACAAATGTTGGAGAGGTTGTGGGGAGATTAGAAGTTTTATGCATTGCTGGTGGGAATGTAAAATGGTACAACCACCCTGGAAAATGATATGGCACCTTCTTAAAAATCTAGAAATAGAAATATAATACGATCCAGCAATCCTACTCCTAGGAATACATCCTAGTGAAATAAGAGCCATTACACAAATAGACATACGCACACCTGTGTTCATTGCAGCATTATTCATAATAACAAAAAGATGGAAACAACCTAAGTGTCCATCAACAGATGAACGGATAAACAAATTATGGTACATACACACCATAGAATACTACACAACAATAAAAAACAGGGATAAATCTGCGAAACATCTTACAACATGGATGAATCTGGAGGGCATTATGCTGAGTGAAATAAGTTAATCACGAAAGGACAAATATTTCATGAGGTCACTATTAAAAAAAACTCATGAAAAGGTTTCCACACAGAAAAAAAAATCTTTGATGGTTACAAGGGACGGGAGGAGTGGGGAGGAGAAATCACTAACTAGATAGCAGACAAGTGTTAACCTTGGTGAAGTGAAAGACAATACACAATACAGGGGAATGAGCACAACTTGACCAAGGCAAAGTCACAGAAGCTTCCTAGACACATCCAAACACCTTGAGGGATGGAGTTTCTGGGGCTGAGGACTGGAGACCACAGTCTCAGGGATATCTAGGTCAACTGGCATAACATAGTTCCTAAAGAAAATGTTCTACATCCTGTTTTGGTGAGTAGTGCCCCAGGCCTTAAAAGCTTGTGAGCGTTCATCTAAGATATATCTACTGATCTCATCCTGTCCAGAGCAAAAGAAAGTGAACAAAGACATAAGGAAAATATTAGTCCAAAGGACTAATGGATCACATGAAGCACAGCCTCCACCAGCCTGAGCACAGAAGAACTAGATGGTGCCAGGCTACCACCACCGACTGCTCTGACAGGGATCACAGTAGAGGGTCCCCGACAGAGCAGGAGAGAAATGTAGAAAAAATTCAAATTCATAAAAAAGTCCAGACCTACTGGTCTGACAGAGACTGGAAGAACCTCCAAGACTATGGCCCCCTGACACCCTGCTAAGTCAGAACTGAAGCCATTCTGAAGTCTACCTTTCAGCCAAAGATTAGACTGGCCTATAAAACAAACTATAACACAAGTGAGGAATGTGCTTCCTACTTCAATCAAGTATATGAGACCTCGTGGGCAACACTTTCCCAAAAGCAAAGATGAGAACGCAGGAAGGGAAAGGAAAAGTGGACAAATTGACACAGGACACCCAGGATAGAAAGGGGGAGAGTGCTGACATATTGTGGGGATTGCAACCAATGTTACAAAACAATTTATGCACACATTTTTGAACGAGAAACTAATTTGTGCTGTAAACTTTCACTTAAAGAACAATAAAATAAAAAATTAGCCAACGAAAGCCTATAGATTACAACAGAATACTGTCCAATATAGTGGTAGAAAATGAGCACCCTAGATTGGAAGGCACTCAAAACAAACAGTGGCCACAACAACGGACTTGCGCATACCAACAATGGTGAAGATGGCACAGGACCTTCCAGGGTCGCTGTGAATGGAAGTCAACTGAACAGCAGCTAACAACAAATTTCATTAACATGTGTTAGAAACTGAGTAACCATTTAAATCACTGAAACTCAGACTACAGCTTCCAAGCATGCAAAGGGGAAAAAAAAGGAATATAGAAAATTTTATTAGTCCAACAGATAGGAGAGAATGAAGGGAAAATGGAGAGAAAAAGTATAGAAAATTGAAAAGATGGTAGAAACAAGTCAAAATATACCAGTAATAACCATAAATATAAATGGATTCAACTCATTTATTTAAAAACAGAGTATCAGATTAGAAACCAAAACCAGAATCTAGTTTTCAAAAGACAAATCTAAAAAAGAGGCAGGAAAATAGTGTATTAAAGTATAAACCAAAACCCAAACTTGTGGCCTGCAAGTCAATTCTGACTCATAGTGGCCCTGTAGGACAGGGTAGAGCTGCCCCACTGGGTTTTCAAGGAGTGACTGATGGATTCGAACTTTCATCCATTTGATCAGCAGCCATAGCTCTTAACCACTATGCCACCAGGGGATAGTAGGGCGGAACTAGTAGTGGGGGCAGGGCTTAGCTGTTGACCAAGGTGATGCTTGTGTGCCATTAACCACTACGCCACCAGGGCTCCAAGTATAAACTAGGCAATTATTAACCAAAAGAGAGGTGTTCTGATAATAGCAATATCAAACAACACATTCATTATTTGCAGCAGCAAGACAGATCAAACACCAGGGGAAACCATTGGACACCTCAAAATAGGGAGGTTTTGGAAGAGGTTCCTGGGCGGTACAAACAGTTTGTGCTCGACTATTAACCGAAAGGTTGTGGTTCAAAGCCACCCAACAGCGCCATGGAAAAGAGGTCTGGCAATGGGTTTCCAGTAAGATTACAGCCAAGAAAACCCTATGGGGCTCCATTCTACTCTGTGACACATGGCGTCACCTTAAGTCAGAATCAACTCTATGTCAACAGGTTGATTTGGGAAGAGATATATAGAAGTCTTAAGGAGTAGAGTTAGCCATACAATGGTCTTGGCAGCAATTGGTCAGAATTTGTAAACCAGAGAGAGGCTGGAACAGTCACTAGTTCTACCCTTAGAACAAGGTTTCTCAATCTTGTTACTATTCACATTTTGGGTTGGATGATTCTTGGTTGTGGGTATATCCTGTGCATTGTAGGGTATTTAGCAGCTTGCCTGGCCTTTTCCCACTAGAATCCCATAGAACTTCCCAGGTGTGCCAAACAAAACTGTCTCCAGATATTGGCAAATGTCCCCTGTTGGGCAAAATTGCCCCCGGCTGAGAACTACTTAATGCCTTACAATATAAAAATCTACGTGAATTACTGCAGTACAGTGAATTACTTAGTATGGCCCTTCTAGCTATAGTCTTTGTAAAAAAGTTCTACCAAATAACCAAGAGGATTCGATAACTTGCTAGTAATGTAAACAAGGTGCATAGCATGCTTGTGGGGGTGGGACCATGCAAATAAGGCATATGGAACATTAATGAGGGGATTGGTCAGTTTTGCCATCCCACTAGGCTTAAAGGGAGACACGGAGAAAGGGCGAGGAGCTATAACTCGAAAGACTGCGAGAGGCGGTCGCACTGCAGTAGCAAGAGCCACAGCAGTGAGAGATGGCTGGACCCACAGAGCTAGGAGTTGTAACACGTACCCGAGAAGGCTCCCAGTAGGGCTCAGCAGCAGAAGGTAAGAAGAACCTGTCCTGATCAAGAACTGTATCCTGAGTTGTTCTTGTTACTTCTAAGTTGTTCCTGGTACTGAGTTGTGCCTTGTTACTTCCTACAGTGCAATGAATTACTTAATATGGCCCTTCTAGCCATGGTCTTTGCAACTCACACACAATGATTTTAGACTATGCGAATAAGGCACAGAGAACCTGTGATGGTTGGGTCAACTCAACTAAGCCATGAATCCCAGTATCATATGGTTGTTCTCCATTTTGTGATCTGATGTAATTATCCTACCTATCCTCCATTTTATGTGTTGTAAATTCCAACCACTACATATTAATGAGGCGAATTGGTAAGGGGTGTATCTCGATTCAAAGACTTGGAGGAGGATGTGACTCAACCCTCGCCCTTACACAAGTTACACCCTTTCCGGCAGTGTGGTCTGCATCCAAGGTATGTATGTGGGTGTCCTGGCAGAGCTCTTTCTCTCACTTTGGATCCAGCATCCAGTTCCTCATTGTCTGACCCCCCGTTTTTGGTATCTGGGCCAGCAACCTTCAGTCTGACCTGCCAATTCTGGGATTTGCTGGCTTCAGCAGCCCCTGGGCTGGTGGCCTATCATCTGACCTGCTTCACTAGCTTCCATAGCCTCGTGAGCCAGAAGCCTGTGGTCTGCTGGGTTAGTCAGCCCCTGCAGCCATGCGGGTCGAGAGAAGACTATGCCAGCCTTCACAACTGCATGAACCATTTCCTTGATATGGTTCATGAGTTCTATGAGATGTTGCAGCAAGTTATGGAATCCAAAGATGGGAGAGAGAGTACTCAGGGGAGGAGTAGTAGATGTTAAGAGATGATGGAGTGGTACAGCACTTTGGAAAACTTAGATATTTGGGACATCTTTAACCTCTGCCTCATAGGAACCAGCTTTGTGCTGATCCTTATGAAAGAAAATTATTCACTTAGCAAGATTCAAGAGAAATATGCTATACATTTGGGGACCAAAGGCCCAGACATAAGACCTTTGATAATAAGTATATTGCTTAAGATTTGTTTAGATCTTGATCATTTTGAAGCACTCTTCATTGTTGCAAGGACAGTGAGAAGAGGGCATGACTCAAAGAACAATGGAGGTTGGAAAGCAGGCTTTGAGGAAGGTACTAATTTTACCTATGGGTAGTTGGTTCCCATTGCCCAAGAATGGGTCTTCAAACCCCAATGGCCTTTAAAACCCAAAGGCCTCCCAAACTCATATTCCTACAAACCTCTTGGGAATCAATGCCTGTCCATACCATATCCAAAATATGGGTCACACAGCCAGCCCAGTTCACTCCAGTATTAAGTTCTACAGGCAAACTATCACTGGCCTATCTAGACCCAACACTACCTCAAACACCCAGACCCCATGACTCTAAGTGACCACTGGAAATCTCCAAAGACAACAACCAAAATCTGTTCCAGGTACTGACCTCCCCCCAAGACCACCCCATTAACTGACGATCCCAAAGACTCTGCAATCACTGACCTCCCAAAGGATGCTCCAGTCATTTACCTTCCACAAGGACACTCGATCACTGACCTTCCCTGAAGGTGCCTCAAACACTGGGCCCCTCTCCAAGGACACCATAATCACTGACACCCCAATCACTGACTTGCCCCCGGGAGCCCAAGGGCACTCAATCACTGGCCTTCCACAACATCAACCAAATCACTGACAACCCACAATTGTCCTAATTACTGACTTCTCCCTCAAGGAGTCCCAAACACTGACCTCCCTCCGAAGATGCCTGAGTCACTGACATTCCCCCAAGCCATCCCAAGAACTGACCTTCCCCCAGAAGACCTGAGGCACTGAGGTACTTTCAATGACACCTCAATCATTGACCTCCCACCATGTACCCTCAATCAATGATCTTTCCCCTTAGGCCACCCCATCCCTGACCTATCTCTGCCAAGAACATCACAATTATTGACTCACCTGTAGATCACATCAATCACTGATCTACCTCCAAGACCGCCCCAATCGCTGACCTCCTCCGAAAGGCGTTCTAAGCGCTAACCACCTTTTGAGGGCACCACAATCTCAGACCCTCTCTCGTCTGGTACCATTCCCGACCGTCCCTCTCCATCCTCAGTCAAGGAACTATCCCGCTTCCCAAAGGGCTTTCTCCTCTCAGACTCCCCACAGACCTACCCCACCGCTAACTCCAAATGTGCACAAATCTCCACAAATCCAGTTCAACCTGATTCTGCCACCAAAACGCAAAATTCAGACTCGTTAAATCATCCTACGCGTACCATCGGGGTTGAAATAGCCTCGGACCATCACTTCCGCTTTAGATTCACTAACCTTACTGCCCCACCTAACTTGTCAAGCTTAACCTCTGTAGCATCCGAGTCTGCAGGCTGCCGACTACCACCCCAAGGCTTCCAGATACCGAGCTTCCACTTGGCTTTTGGATATTTTTCAAAGATACTACAAGACAGTATGGCAGCGCTCTTTTAGCTGATTTAAGTGGGAGCCGCCATCTTGGAAGATACGCCGTAAAACCTTTCTTTCGACCCAAGGTTGCATTAAGTCGGAAACGACTCCAATGCAATGGCTTAGTTTATTTTTAAGGTAGTTTCACTTTTGTGAAAGAAACCCTGGTGACGTTGTTGTTAAGTGCTATTGCTGCTAACCAAAGGGTCGGTAATTCCAATCCGCCAGGCGCTCCTTGGAAACTCTATGGGGCAGTTCTACTCTGTGCTATAGAGTCACTATAAGTTGGCATCCACTCAACGGCATTGGGTTTGATTTTTGGTTTTGGTTCACTTTTGTACGTGTTGACGCCACCGCAAGCGTCGCAAAAGGCGATGCACTTGCTTTACGCCATCTCCGCGTTCCGCGTGTCCAATTCACTTCAGTAAGACGAACAAAGACCGAAGATGGCCGCCCCCAGTGTGCAGCTTGTACGGATAAAGCCGTGAAGCAATATAGTGAGCGCGGCCGTCTACACATCTGTACAACAAATGAACTGTCCTTTAGGGAGTGGGGAGCAGGGGACGGGGTACCTCTGGAATGAGCCTAGAGAAAAGTATAGGCTTTGGAGCAGCCAATTAGTGGGAGGGAAGCAGTATGCCTCACTGGAGTCATAGAGAAGGCAACGAGCTCCAGTGGGGTTATGAGTTGGGTGACATCATCAGACTGAAGGGTAAAGGGAATAAAACTGGTTGCGACTAGTGATTCCGACTCATAGTGACCCTATAGGACAGAGTAGAACTGCCCCATAGGGTTTCCAAGGAGCCGCTGGTGGATTCAAACTGCCAACCATTTGGTTAGCAGTCATAGCTAGCTCTTAACCACTACGCCACCAGGGGATAGTAGGGCGGGACTAGTAGTGTGGGCAGGGCTTTGCTGTTCACCAAGGTGGTGTTGTTATGTGCCATTAACTCATGTAGAGCCCCGGTGGTGTAGTGATTAAGAGGTTGCCTACCAACCAGAAGGTCAGCAGTTGGAATCCACTAGCCGCACCATGGAAATCACGGGGAAGTTCTACTCTCTCCTATAGGGTCACAATGAGTCAGAATTGACTCGAAGGCAACAGGTTTGGTTTGTTTTTTGGTCAACTCATAAGTGACCCTATAGGACAGAGTAGAACTGCCCTATAGGGTTTCGAACCCTAGACTGTAATCTTTATGAGAGCAGATATCCAGGTGTTTCTATTGCAGAGCCCCTGGTGGATTCCACCGCTGACTTTCCAGTTAGTAGCAGAACGATTAACGGTTGGGCCAGCAGGGCTCCTTGTTGACCAAGAAGGTAGGTGGTGGCATCCAGGGAATGGAAGACCAGAAAGTGTTGGTGGAAATTTCTGTGTAGGCTTTATCTTAATCAAATGTTTTCACAAAGATAATTTCTGCCAAATAAATTCTTAGAATTTAAATTGCTGAGTCAAAGAGAATGAAAATTTTGCATTGGAGAGACAATTCCAAATTATTGTCCTAAAATATACTATTAATGAATACAATTTACTTGCTGATATCCACCCACTTCACAAGGATGCCCCCATAAAATAGCTAGTATTTAAGTGTATACACGTGTTTTAAACAGGGAATTATGCCGTGCTTGGTAATTGAATCATCACATTTAATACTCTCAAAAGCTGTAGATGGTGGACATTGGTATTACCCTTCTTTAATGTAGGGTCTCTCGACGACAACGGGTTACATATGAAAAACACAAACACAATGTAGTTAGAAAGGCTAAGGCTTTTAGAATGCCTATTTCCTCATAACCTCGTCAGTCTTAATATTTGCTGTTCTTAAGAGTAAAAAAAAAATCTTAGATTAGGTTTCTTATCATATAAATTACATGTTCATTCATTTAATTTTTCTATTTTAGGTTATCTTTTTCTTAATTATTTTAGAATCTCTTTACATATGTGGATTTTTTATATCTGTTAATTCTTTTCCATTCTTTTTTTATAGGCTAGAGCATTCAGCCCCCACGTGTCTTTCAGTTTCTTGTACTGTGTGGGCTTTTGTGTTGCTGTGATGCTGGAAGCTATGCCACCGGTATTCAGATAACAGCAGGGTCACCCATGGAGGACGGGTTTCAGCTGAGCTTCCAGACTAAGACAGACTAGGAAGAAGGACCCGGCAGCCTACTTCTGAAAAGCATTAGCCAGTGAGAACCTGATGAATAGCAGCGGAACATTGTCTGATATAGTGCTGGAAGATGAGCCCCCCAGGTTGGAAGTCACTCAAAAGACGACTGGGCAAGAGCTGCCTCCTCAAAGTAGACTCGACCTTAATGACGTGGATGGAGTAAAGCTTTCGGGACCTTCATTTGCTGATGTGGCACGACTCAAGAGAAAAAACAGCTGCAAACATCCATTAATAATCGGAACCTGGAATGTACAAAGTATGAATCTACGAAAATTGGAAATCATCAAAAATGAAATGGAACGCATAAACATTGATATCCTAGGCATTAGTGAGCTGAAATGGACTGGCATTGGCCATTTTGAATCGGACAATCATATAGTCTACTCTGTTGGGAGTGACGACTTGAAGAGGAATGGTGTTGCATTCATCATCAAAAAGAACATTTCAAGATCTATCCTGAAGTACAACACTGTCAGTGATAGGATAATATCCATACGCCTACAAGGAAGACCAGTTAATACGACTATTATTCAAATTTATGCACCAACCACTAAGGCCAAAGATGAAGAAATAGAAGATTTTTATCAGCTGCTGCAGTCTGAAATTGATCGAACATGCAATCAAGATGCATTGATAATTGCTGGTGATTGGAATGCGAAAGTTGGAAACAAAAAGAAGGATCAGTAGTTGGAAAATACAGCCTTGGTGATAGAAACAATGCCAGAGATTGAATGATCGAATTTTGCAAGACCAACGACTTCTTCCTTGGAAATACCTTCTTTCACCAACATAAATGGCGACTATACACATGGACATCACCAGATGGGACACACAGGAATCAAATTGACTACATCTGTGGAAAGAGACAATGGAAAACCTCATTAGTCAGAACAAGGCCAGGGGCCGACTGCGGAACAGACCATCAATTGCTCACATGGAAGTTCAAGCTGAAACTGAAGAAAATCAGAGCAAGTCCACGAGAGCCAAAATATGACCTTGAGTATATCCCACCTGAATTTAGAGACCATCTCAAGAATAGATTTGACACATTGAACACTAGTGACTGAAGACCAGACGAGTTGTGGAATGACATCAAGGACATCATCCATGAAGCAAGCAAGAGGTCACTGAAAAGACAGGAAAGAAAGAAAAGACCAAGGTGGATGTCAGAGACTGAAACTTGCTCTTGAGCGTCGAGCAGCTAAAGCAAAAGGAAGAATCGATGAAGTAAAAGAACTGAACAGAAGATTTCAAAGGGCCTCTCGAGAAGACAAAATAAAGTATTATAATGACGTGTGCAAAGAGCTGGAGATGGAAAACCAAAAGGGAAGAACACGCTCAGCGTTTCTCAAGCTGAAAGAACTGAAGAAAAAATTCAAGCCTTGAGTTGCAATAGTGAAGGATTCCATGGGGAAAATATTAAATGATGCAAGAAGCATCAAAAGAAGATGGAAGGAATACACAGAGTCATTATACCAAAAAGAATTAGTCGATATTCAACCATTTCAAGAGGTGGCATATGATCAGGAACCGACGGTACTGAAGGAAGAAGTCCAAGCTGCTCTGAAGGCGTTGCTGAAAAACAAGGCTCCAGGAATTGATGGAATATCAATTGAGATGTTTCGACAAACAGATGCAGCGCTGGAGGTGCTCTATTGTCTATGCCAAGAAATATGGAAGACAGCTTCCTGGCCAACTGATTGGAAGAGATCCATATTTATGCCTGTTCCCAAGAAAGGTGATTCAACCGAATGTGGAAATTATAGAACAGTATCATTAATATCACACACAAGCAAAATTCTGCTGAAGATCATTCAAAAGCGGCTGCAGCAGTGTATCGACAGGGAACTGCCAGAAATTGAGTCCGGTTTCGGAAGAGGACATGGAGCCAGGGATATCATTGCTGATGTCAGATGGATCCTGGCTGAAAGCAGAGAATACCAGAAGGATGTTTACCTGTGTTTTATTGATTATGCAAAGGCATTTGACTGTGTGGATCATAACAAACTATGGATAACACTGTGAAGAATGGGAATTCCAGAGGCAGTTGTTCGGACAGAACAAGGGGATACTGATTGGTTTAAAGTCAGGGAAGGTGTGCGTCAGGGCTGTATTCTTTCACCATACCTATTTAATCTGTATACTGAACAAATAATACCAGAAGCTAGACTATATGAAGAAGAACGGGGCATCATGATTGGAGGAAGACTCATTAACAACCTGCGTTATGCAGATGACACAAGCTTGCTTGCTGAAAGTGAAGAGAACTTGAAGCACTTACTAATGAAGATCAAAGACCACAGCCTTCAGTATGGATTACACCTCAACATAAAGAAAACAAAAATCCTCACAACTGGACCAATGAGCAACATCATGATAAACGGAGAAAAGATTGAAGGATTTCACTTTACTTGGATCCACAATCAACAGCCATGGAAGCAGCAGTCAGGAAATCAAAAGACGCATTGCATTGGGCAAATCTGCTGCAAAGGACCTCTTCAAAGTGTTGAAGAGCAAAAATGTCACCCTGAAGACTAAGGTGCACCTCACCCAAGCCATGGTATTTTCAATCGCATCATATGCATGTGAAAGCTGGACGATGAATAGGGAAGACCGAAGAATTGTGGTGTTGGTGAAGAATATTGAATATACCATGGACTGCCAAAAGAACGAACAAATCTGTCTTAGAAGAAGTACAACCGGAATGCTCCTTAGAAGCAAGGATGGCGAGACTGCATCTTACAGTTTGGACATGTCGTCAGGAGGGATCAGTCCCTGGAGAAGGACATCATGCTTGGCAGAGTACAGGGTCAGTGGAAAAGAGAAAGACCCTCAACGAGGTGGATTAACACAGTGGCTGCAACAATGAGCTCAAGCATAACAACGATTGTAAGGATGGCGCAGGACCCGGCAGTGTTTTGTTCTGTTGTGCATAGGGTCGCTATGAGTCAGAAGCGACTCGATGGCACCTAACAACAACAGAACATTCAGACCAATTTGAATTATAACAATGATCCTTTGTATCCTACTTTTATTTCTGACTTTTTTTTTTTTGCTTTAAGTGAATTATAGTGACCCCATGTGTTTCAGATTAGGACTGCACTCTGTTTTAATTTATTTTTAATTGTGAACATTTACAAATATAAGGAGTCCTGGTGACGCAGTGGTTAAGCACTCAGCTGCAGTGGTGTCACTAGGGTTCGTGTCACTCAGTGCAGTAACTCATAGTGTCACCACACTCCACCCCCCGCATGGACCTCCTCCTATACCAGACCATACAGAATTCTTGCAACAGCAATGAGAACAGCCTGTGCTTGTAGTGCCTGCAGACGAAACCACGTGATTCAAGTTTCATTCTAATTGGATAATAACAGCTCTGATTTGAACGCACTAGAAGGTTCAAGAAGTAAATTAGAATAGAGTTTTAGAGTGAAATTAGTCACAAAAGGACAAATATTGTATGAGACCACTATTATAAGAACTCAAGAAAATGTTTAAACACAGAAGAAAACATTCCTTGATGGTTACGAGGATTGGGAGGGAGGGAGGGAGGGGGTATTCACTAATTAGACAGTAGACAAGAATGATTTTAGGTGAAGGGAAGAATAACACACAATACAAGGGAAGTCAGTCAGCACAACTGGACTAATCCAAAAGCTAAGAAGTTTCCTGAATACAGCCAAACATTTCAAGGGACAGAGTAGCAGGGGCAGGGGTCTGGGGGCCATGGTTTCAGGGGATGTCTAGGTCAATTGGCATAACGAAGTATACTAAGAAAAGGTTCTGCATCCCCCTTTGGTGAATGGTGTCTGCGGTCTTAAAAGCTAGCAAGTGGCTGTCTTAAGATGTGTCAACTGGTCTCAACTCACCTGGAGTAAAGACAATGAAGAACACCAAAGACACAAGGAAAATACGAGCCCAAGAGAAAGACAGGGCCACATAAACCAGAGACTCCATCAGCCTGAGATCGGAAGAACTAGATGGTGCCCAGCTACTACCAATGATGGCCCGACAGGGAACACAAAAGAGAATCCCTGATGGAACAGGAGAAAAGTGGGATGCAGACCACAAATTCTAGTAAAAAGATTAGACTTAATGGTCTGACTGAAACTGGAGGGACCCCAGACGTCATGGCCTCTGGACTCTGTTAGCCCAAAAGTAAAATCATTCTCAAAGCCAACTCTTCAGGTAAAGAGTATACTGGACTATAAGACATAAAATGATACAGGTGAGGGGCATGCTTCTTAGCTCAAGCAGACACATGAGACAGGCAGCTCCTGTCTGGAAGTGAGATGAGAAGGCAGAGGAGGACAAGAGCTTGTTGAACAGACATGGGAAATACAGGGTGGAGAGAAGGAGTGTGCAGTCACATTGTAGGGAGAGCGACTAGGGTCACATAACAGTGTTTAATAGTGTATAAGTTTTTGTATGAGAAATACTTGAATTGTAAACTTTCACTTAAAGCACAATAAAAAAAAATGCAAAAAAGTAAATTAACATAGAATTTTAGCCTGTAGGTACATTGATGCATATAAGCTGTGCTTACAAAAAAATGTTTTTGTTGTTATATTTTTATAAACAATAAATTTCTACTGAAATGCTGCATAATAATTTTATAGACAGTCATTTTGGTGTCATCCCCTCTGACTGTCACCTGGTGTGGTCCGAATCCCCCCCCAACCCCTAATGACACCACTGCTTGGCTGCTAACGAAAAGATGGGCAATTCAAACCCACCAGCAGCTCCTCGGGAGAAAAGATGTGGTGATCTGCCCCGTAAAGATTTCAGCCTAGGAAACCCTTTGGGGCAGTCTACTTTGTCATACATAGGGTTGCTATGAGTCAGAATCGACTGGATGGCAATGGGTGTGAGTTGGAATCGACTTGACAGCACACAGTAACAACATTTTAATATAAAGAATATAGCAGACAACCATGAATCCTGTGCTCAGATTTAACACATTAACATTATGCCACATCTGCTTCAGACTTCTATCTCTCAACGAGATATTACACATACGGTTATAACAATCCCTACCCCCAACACACCAACCATTATTCTGATACTTTTCCCCCTGTAGATTGGCCTTGCCTCTTCTAGAATTACATATAAATGAAATCGTAAATTTGAATAATAGTACTCTGAACATTTGTGTACAAGTCTTTGTGAGAAAATATCTTTTCACTAATTTCAAGTAAATACCTAGGAGTGAGGCTGTTGCATCATAGGGTTCTCGGCTTTATTTTGCAATTCTCTTAAGTGTAGGAGACAAATAGCTTTGCAAGGCTTTTTATTATAATATTGCCAGGTGAAAATCCCAGGTTTTGCTCAGCATGACTTGTTACAGCCAATAAACAACAGGCTGAGGAGGGAGATCAAAAAAGACGCCTTTATTTCATTGTACAAGAAAAGGAGCAATTGGAGATTTTGCCTCCAAGACTGTTCGCAGGCAGCTTGGGGAGGTGGGTTTTTATAGAGAACATACAAGGAAACGTAAATTAATCACCAATATTCAGGATTGACCTTCACACAGGTGCTCAGAGCTTGGGGAAGACTATGCATTTTTTTAAGACAAGGGTTCAATCCCCCAGGATGGAGGAAGATGTTGATTTTCTTTCATTAGGATGTTAAGTGTCCACCCAGAGACGGGTTGAGGCCACCTATGGCCTGTTCTGTGGTTACCTTGTCAAGTACAATTTCAGAAGAATGTGCAGCTTACTCTGCTCAGTGTAGGAGGATAAGCCAGAGCAGGTGTTTCTTAGAAGGGTTGGGCCTGAGGCTGCTTATACTGATGATAATAAAATTTTCAGTTTTAGGCATTGCTTATGGATTTTTTCATGGAGTCTGCGAAACAACTCTTACATACACCAAACTCCACTCTGCACAGACATTTCCTTTTACCCATTCTTCCAATAGAGTTATAATTTTGGTTGGATCAAATTTAGTGTTTACATTATGCTAACCAAAGGGTTGTAACCAAAGGGTCAGCAGTTCAAATCCACCAGGCGCTCCTTGGGCAACTCTGTGGGGCAGTTCTACTCTGTCCTATAGGGTCGCTATGAGTCGGAATAGACTCCACGGCACTGGGGGTTATTATGCTTTATGCATATACTACTCGCAACTCAGCCAAGTAGTGTACTATGGTTACTTTTCCTTGCCCAACAGTTCTTCCTGGAATTGTCTTACTTATTCATTTCACAATTTAGACACCACCCCCACCACTTTATATTGGCTCCACCCCTGGTAGAAGAAAAACCTCCTTCCCTATGTAAAGAAAATCCCGCCTCTGTCACTGGATTCCCTCTAACCATTGGCTGATTAGTCCTCTCACCTTTACTGTCCTAAATCCTATCCCCAAAGGTAGCCTAGGCTCCTTCCCGTTACTGTTTTTTATTTCCCTTTAAGAGCGTGAACGCTATTCCTCTGCTGTCACAGCTTCTCCAAACCCTTTTCTGCCTTCAAAACTTTCTTCCTCCACGCCACATTCAGCCAGAGGGGTTCCTGGGGTATTTGCCTACCGTCCTGTTCGACGCCTTTCCCTCCCCTGAGAAAGCATTGAGAAAGCGGTTTCTTTTGTACGGACACGGAAACTTCAAAAATGGCCACGCCCACTGTGTCCTTTCCAGGTCTAATTTTGTACAAAGTAGATAAATAGAACGGCCATTTTTTCTCCCTACCCTACTGAGGTGGATGTAGCCCGCGCCCATGTTTGATTTGAGTAAGCGCGAACTTTCGAAAATTTGTGCAATTTGCGCGGCACCGTTAGTGAAACTTCCAGCCTCACGGCGAAGAGGTTAAGGTGCCATGAAATGGAGTAGTTTCGATGGCTTTTCATCGTTCCGGGCCATCTCTGACTAAAAAAAAAAAAAATCTGACTACTGGAGCAAAAACTGGCGCACTGCCTCTTGTACGTCAGTAGTGAAAGATGGCCGCCCCCAAGGAGCCAAGGCGAGGATGGCGCGGTCTTATTACCTCATTCGGAAATGCCGGAAATCCAATCGTCCTTGTTCCTCGACACACCTGGCGCTCTCGTCGGCCGCGGTAGACTGGATCCAAGAGTGAACAAGCGGCAGAGGTGGAAAAATTTCACGGAAGTGCGTGCAGTCTCCGGGAGGTCGCGGTGGGGTCACGAGGGAATCAGGTCAGTCGGTGGAACAGGCTAAGAGGGTAGGGTGAAACCATTGCATACCAAGTGGTGATTACCTGACGGGGATGTCTGTAGGTGGGGTGCTTTGAATTCTCGTGGTCACTGATTAAAGGTCTGTCGAAATCAGTGACTGAGAGTTCCATGATCTTTTCGGGTCACTCCGTAGGGGCACGGTGATTGAGAACTGGGGAACGGGTGGTGATTGTCAATGAAAGAGATGTCTGGATTAAATATGCGGTTCAGTGATGGAGGAGTCGAGGGTATGCTCAGCGTATGGGGGTGTCTCGTCCATCTTTCGGAGTTAGTACGAGGGAGGGATGTGAATAGCATTTGGGGGGACCCAGGGGTGTGTCAAGTGATTGAGAGGCTTGTGAGGGCTGAAGCTTTAGAGGTCCAGGGACCCTGGTTGGTGAGTGAGTTGAGACTCAAACTTTGGCTGCAAGCGAACGTTACATTCCCTCGCAGTCTTTCCAGACCAAATCGCTCTTCATGGACTGGTTTGAAAGTCTCTTGGTTTCCTACATTTCGCGTTCGTCTCATCCCCTAAGATATCAAAATTTTAAGGAAGATAAAAAATTAAACAAATCTAAAGTGGTAAGTTTTCCGTTAAATTGAAGATGAAGATTTTGTCCTTCCTGCAAGCTAACTGTGTAAATGTATGCGTAAACACAATTTCTTTATTTTGTATTCCTTTTCAGGTTCATTCGCACACAAATTAAAAAAGTAAACTAACATCTCCGTTACCTCAAATTCTGTTCTCCAATAATAACTTCTGTTAAAATTTTGATGTATTTCACTTTGAGTCTTGAATTTTCTTTGATTTTCATAATTCAGTTAAACTGCTGAAACCTTGGTATAAGTTATCCTTCTACTTTATTTCATATCATGAATTGTTAAAAAATTTTTTTTTCGGTTGGCAATAGTATGCTGCCAACAGGCAAACCCATGGCATTGTGACTGGAATCACACTAAATTTATGCATATATTTAGATAAATTTAAGTACTTTTTTCAAATTAGTTATTATTGGAGCCCTGGTAGAGCAGTGGTTAAGAGCTCAGCTGCTAACCGAAAAGTCGGCAGTTCA
The DNA here is from genome assembly GCF_030014295.1 of Loxodonta africana. Lineage (NCBI taxonomy): Eukaryota > Metazoa > Chordata > Mammalia > Proboscidea > Elephantidae > Loxodonta > Loxodonta africana. The sequence continues at coordinate 20,018,728 of NC_087352.1, forward strand.
AATCCACCAGCCATTCCTTGGAAACCCTACCAAACAGTTCTACTCTGTCCTATAGGGTCACTATGAGTTGGAATGGTCTCAACAGGCAATGGATTTAGTAAGAATAGGCTATAAATATGCATTCACCTAAGGGTGTTTTTTTCCTGTTCCTCATCTCTACCCTGAAATTTTTTTTTCTGCAGTTGTAAATAGTGTTTTTTTTTTCTTTTTTTACACTTTTGGTGCTTTTCTTCTCTTCATCTAATATGTTATTACATAGAAGAGCAATTACTTTCAGAATATTTTCTTCTGATCACCTCACTGAACTCTTATTATAGCAAGCTTCTCCATTCCCCATTTATTATGAAAGTTTTCAAGCATATAGCATAGTTTAAAGAAACTTACAGTTGTATATCTGTATGGAAACCCAGGTGGTGTAGTGGTTAAGTGCTATGGCTGCTAACCAAAGGGTTGAGAGTTCAAATATGCCAGGCACTCCTTGAAAACTCTATGGGGCAGTTCTACTCTGTCCTATAGGGTCGCTGTGAGTTGGAATCAACTTGACGGCACTGGGTTTGGTTTTTTTTGGTGGCGTAGTGGTTAAGTGCTATGGCTGCAAACCAAAGGGTCGGCAGTTTAAATCCACCAGGCGCTCCTTGGAAACTCAATGGGGCAGTTCTGTTCTGTCCTGTAGGGTCGCTATGAGTCAGAATTGACTCAAGGGCACTGGGTTTGGTTTGTTGGTTTTATATGCCTACCATCAACATTTTAGCATTAATATTTTATTGTTTTCTTTATTATATATCTTACCGTATATATCACTTTTACCAGTCATTAAACCATCTTCTAAAATTTTTGATGCATTTCAAAGTTTGTGGTGCAGTATTAACATGGCCCTTCTAGACGTAGTCTTGTAACTCCCACCAAATGATTGGGTGGGACTATATAAATAAGGTGCTTATCACCCACCAGGGAATTGGATAGCTTGCTAATAATTCAAATAAGGTGCATATTTGTGAGGGGGATCATGCAAATAAGGTATATGGAACCCTAACAAGAGGATTGGTCAGTTTTACCATCCTACTAGGCTTAAAATGAGTCGTCCCAGAGGTGGAAAAGGGATAAAGAAGAAACAGGAGCAGAGCATGTCCTTTAGAACCAGTATCCCTGCGCTGAGAACCTGGTAGACCCAGGAGACAGAGAGTTATAACACTGGACGCAGCAAGAAGCAGTGGTAGAGAAACAGTGGCAGCAGAGGGAGCAGAACCAGGAGACCACCAGGAGATGGAGCAAGAAAACTGAGTGCCTTCAGGCAGGTGGCTTCCTGGCAGAGTGGGGTAGCTTTGGACACTTGTCAGTGGAACTAGGATTGCTGACTCATGGAGCTAGAGAGCTGAGTGCCTTTGGGCCAAGGCTTACTAGCTGAGTGAGATGTCCCCAGGTACTTGTTGGTGGAGCTAAAGAGTTCTGTAGCACTTGCCCAAGCAGGACAGAGGCCAGGCCGAGGGGCATAGGGCCAGAGAGAGGCCTGCCTGTGAGCATGGCTGAGAAGAGGCTGTTCTAACTGAAGAATTGTATCCTGAGTCATTTCTGATCCTGAATTATAACCTGTTACTTCCCTAATAAACCCCATAACTGTGAGTATGGTCTGTGAGTTCCATTGCAACAAATTATCGAATCCAGCAGCAAAGTAGAGAGTGCTGTGGGAGGGACAGCTGGTGTCAGAATTGGTAAAAAGGTTGGAGAGAGGAGATATGTCCGATGTCTGGCTCATAGGAATCAGCCTTGGGCTGTTGATCTTGATTCTCCTTCTCCTTTGTGAAGTTAGAGGAGGTCAGACACCTTTGCCATGCCATTTTTTACAATTTAACTGTTCTTTCCCCACTGAATGGTCTTGGTGCCCTTGTCAAAAATCATTTAACCAAGCAGAGAGTCCCTGATGGAGCGGGAGAAAAGGGGAGCGCAGAACTCAAATTTTAGTAAAAAGACCAGACTTAATGGTCTGACTGAGACTGGAGGAACCCCAGAAGACATGGCCCCTGGACTCTGTTAACCCAGAACTAAAACCATTCCCGAAGCCAACTCTTCAGACAAAGGATAGACTGGATTATAAGACATAAAAGGATACTCACGAGGAGTATGCTTCTTAGTTCAAGTAGATACAGGAGACTAGATGGGCAGCACCTGTCCAGAGGCAAGATGAAAAGGCAGAAAGGGATAGGAGCTGGTTGAGTGGACATGGGAAGTCGGGGGTGGAAAAGAGGAGTGTGCAGTCACATTATAGAGATAGCAACTAGGGTCACATAACAATGTGTGTATAAATTTTTATATGAGAAACTAACTTGAGCTGTAAACTTTCACCTAAAGCACAATTAAAAAAAAAAATCATTTGACCATAGAAATGTGAGCTTATTTCCTGACTCTCAATTTTATTCCAAAAGTGTATTAAATGGTTCCCAGGGACTGGGTGCTAGGAGAAGTGGGGAGTTCTTGCTGATAGGGTACTGCATTTCTCTTTGGGATGATGAAAGACTTATAGAAATAGATAGTAGAGCAACATGGTGAATGTAATTAATGTTACTGAATTGTACACTTAAAAATGGTTAAAATGGCAAACTTTTTGTTATATGTATTTTATCATAATAAAATTAAAAATGTATGTATTTACTTTTCAGCCCATGGGTCCTGGCTCCAGGAGCAAGATACATCAAGGAAAGTAAAGAGAAGGTTCCAGGACCTGTGGATCTTCATTTATGGGGGACACCCTTGACTGGAGGCAGAGGTCTCTAACCAGAAAATTAGGGCAATCAAGAGAGGCTAAAAACACACCATTCTGGTTACTGGCAATCTCATGATAACAGAGGAAAATGATCAGGAACCAGGTAACTTTTGGTTTGTTTTATTATTAATTTCACTCCATGATTGATTTGGAGAAAACTTTAAAAGTCAGTTGATTTAAATAGAAAAGTATTCATTGGTTAAGCAGGATTTATGGGGAAATAAAACTTACATACCCTCAACATCAAAGCAAAGTAGGATCAGGAATATATTGTTGTGGGGTTTACATTAATTTTACTCTCAGTTTCTGAGACCAAAAAAAAAACACTCAAACCCATTGCAGTTGAGTCAATTCTTGACTTATAGCAACCATGTAGGACAGAGTAGAACTGCCCATAGGGTTTCCAAGGAGCGGCTGGTGGATTTGAACTGCTGACCTTTTGCTTAGCAACCGACCTCTTAACCACTACACCACCAGGGCTCATCTTAGTTATCTATTGCTGCTATAACAGAAATACTACAAGTGGATGGCTTTAATAAACCGAAATTTATTTTCTCACAGTTTAGGAGGCTAGAAGTCCCAATTCAAGGTGCTGGCTCTAAGGGAAGGCTTTCTTTGTCTGTTGGCTCTGGAGGAAGATCCTTGGCTCTTTAGCTTATGCTTCCTGGTTCCTTGAAGATCTCCATGTGTGTTGGCATCTATCTTACCCCATCTCTGCTTCTAGCTTCCATCTTTAAGAGCTCAGCTAATAGTCGAAAGGTTGGCAGTTTGAACCTACCAGCCACACCACAGGAGAAAGATGGGGCAGTCTACTTCCATGAAGATTTACAACCTTGGAAACCCTGTGGGGCAGTTTTGCTCTGTCCTGTAGGGTCGCTATGAGTCAGAATTGACTCGACAGCAATGGATTTTATGTCTCAAAAGAGACCGACTCAAGATACACCCTATATTAATCCTGAAGACAGCCCATTCCCAAATGGGATTATAACCACAGGCATAGAAGTTAGGATTTACAACACATTTTTGGGGGACAGGTTGGCGGTTCAAATCCGCCAGCTGCTCCTTGGAAAACCCTGTGGGGCAGTTCTACTCTGTCCTGTAGGGTCACTGTGAGTTGGAATCGACTTGATGGCAGGAGGTTTTTATAATTCAGTCTATAACAGTATCAATAATAGAGAAACAATTCATATTAAGCAGAACCCTGTTATCACAGGAATCACTGACATTCAGTGATATAGCCGTGGAGTTCACCTGGGAGGAGTGGCAGCTCCTGAACCATGCTCAGAAGGACCTGTTCCAGGACGTGATGTTGGAGAACTATAACAACCTGGTGTCAGTGGGTGAGGACAGCTCTCCTGTGTCACTCAGAATGTCCTGTCAGTGACCTTTCCTTTCTCAGTTTTTGAAAGCTTTGGAGTATATGTAATGTTTTAAAATGGTAGCTTCTCAGTCCTCTCTGCGGCCCCAGATAAGAGGGTATAATGTGCCCTCTCCTGAGACAAAAGCCTTTATTTTGCAGACATGTAGATTACATAGTTCCAAAAATACAACATTCTCCCATGTTGACAGAGTACAGCCCAGTTTGGTGAGCCTAAGTCTTCTGTCATTTCCCATGAACAGGGTTTCAAGCTGGCAAACCAGATGCACTCTCCAAGTTGGAACGAGGGAAGGAACCATGGGCAGTAGAAGATGAAGTCCAAAGGCGAACTTGTTCAGGTGAGTAATGAGAACTGACAAGGTGGGTGGTCAAGGAAGTCGTATTCTAATCCTTTAGAGAAGGTGTCCTAGCCGTGAGGGTATCTGAAGATACACAAACGATGTCTTCATGGATCCCTCTCCTCTTACAAAAGCTCTTTTTCTTTTAGATATGTAGAGGAAAATATGCCCTTTTATCTCTTTTTAGATTTCATCCCTGCTTATTGCATCTGTTGTTGTTGAGTAGATTCCAACCCATGGCAAGCCCATGTGTACAAGTAGAACTGCTCCATAGGGTTTTCAGAAGCAGGTCACCAGACCTGTTTTTTTTGAGGAACCTCTGAGTGGGTTCGAACCACCAACCTTTCAGCTAGCAGTTGAGTGCCTAACCATTTGTGCCACCAGGGCTCCTTTTTGCATCTAGGCCTTATTGATTTTTCTCCCCTGGGTTTCTTCTTCCTAGATTCTGAAATTTTATCATTCCTTGTTCCCTGTTGGAGTATCACTGCCTCTTCCTTCTTCCTCAATTTCTGTGAAATTCCACCTTCTATGCCTCTCTTCAAAGAGACATTGTTTATTTCAGCATTCTCTTCTGACTACTGTACTTTTTCCTTCCATTGGCTAGTTTGATTTCCTTTCCTAATATTCAACCCTGTGTTGGAGACTGTGCCCTCCACAGGAATCTGTTTTATTGCTGTGCATTTATCTAGTCCTTAGCTTCTCTTTTTCCTCCATGAGGTTCTCTAAAGATTGTTTTCCATTTTTTTTTGCTCTGTTCTTATATACCTCAAAAATTTCCTTCATGTTAATAAGCTCTTTTTCTCTGGAAACTCATAAATTAGTATCTCCCTTAACCAACACGTTTGTAACATGTGTATTATCCGCCTCTATGGCAGCTTCCCGACGCATCCCCACTTCCCTGTGGGAAGAACTAGAATCATCTTCCTTTTGAGAAAACCTATTCCCTCCAGCCTTTTAAAAATGTAGCCCCTTTTCTATTATTGTACATCATATATCCTGGCCACCATAGAGTTACCTGGAAACTTCCTTTCCTCTTCAGATCCGTTACTTGAAGTCTTTGCTGTTCCTGTTGATTTTTTTTTAATTTCTCCTTCTTAGTTCCCAGGCCAAAGCAGATCGTGAAACCCTATGCCTGCTTTGCTTTAATTCCTTTGTTGTTATTAGGTGCCATTGAGTCAGTTTTGACTCATAGTGACCCCAAGTGATACAGAGTAGAACTGCCCCACAGGGTTTTCTAGAGTATAATCTTTACAGGAGGAGATCTTCAGGTTTTATCCCACAGAGTCACTGGGTAGGTTCAAACTGCCAGTCTTTCACTTAGTAGCTGTAACAATGACATGGTAGGGGTGTCTGACCGCCTCTAACTTCACAAGGGGTAAAGAGAATCAAGATCAACAGCCCAAGGCTGATTCCTAGGAGGTGGAGGTCAAACATACCTCCACCCTCCAACCTTTTTCTCAATTCTGACTCTAAACCGTCCCACCCATGACACTCTCTACTTCTCTCCTGGCTTCAATAATTCATTGCAGTAGCCACACAGAGCTCACAAATAATACTCACGATTATGGGGTTTATTAGGGAAGTAACAGGTTACAATTCAGGTTCAGGAATGCACAGGATACAGTTCTTCCATCAGGACAGCTGCTTCTCAGTTGTGCCACAGGCATGCCTCTCTCTGGGTCTTCAGCCTCTGCCCTGCTCAGGCAAGTGTTACAGAGCTCTTTTAGCTCTGCTAGCAAGGGCCCGAAGTCACCCCACTCCACCAGTAAGCCTCAGCGTGAAGGCAGTCAGCTCTGCTGATCTGTGGGTTGGTGAGCCTAGCTCTGCCACCAAGTGCCCAGAAGTACCCTGCTCCGCCAGGAAGCCCTCTGCCCAAAGGTGCTCAGCTTTTTCTCCCTGTGGGCCAGGAAGCCCACTGTGACCTCTCCTGCCGATTTCCTGCCAGTCTTCTGGTTCTGCTGCCTCTTCTGTCTTTCATGTTACAGCTCCTCTCTCTCTCTCTTTCAGTCTCCTGTTAAACCTAGCAAGATGGCAAAACTGACCAATCCCCTAGTTAGGGTTCCATGTACCTTATTTGTATGGTCCAACCCCCACAAAGGTGCCATACACCTTGTTTATATTATTAGCAAGCTATCCAATCCCCTTGGTGGGCTATAAGCACCTCGTTTGCATAGCCCGTCATTTGGTGAGAGTTACAAAGACTATGGCTAGAAGGGCCATATTAAGTAATTCACTGTGCTGCAGTAGCCAAACACTTAACCATTGCACCACCAAGCTCCTTAATTCCTTTCTATACAGGTAGTCCCCAATTTACAATGTGTTCAAGTTACAACCCGCCGTTTTTTTTTTTGTACATTTTATTGTTAGTAATATGTACTACATTCAGTGTTGCAGCGTGTAATATCATTCTCAGATGTTCACTTGCAGGTGTTCAATGTTATGATTTATTTATACAGATACTGATAATAAAAGGCAATAATAAAACTAAAAAAAATGAGGTATTTGATTTATGTCAGCTGACTTACAATATCCTAACGGAACCCCATCCCGAGTCTGGGACTACCTGTAATTGTTGATTCTTATCATTCTTGAACTTCATCTTAACTGATATTGCTGGATTCATTCCTGTAGAACTTTCCTTTTCTTTATCATATTCCGATGACATCATGTCCCGGTTAATCATATTACCTGTGGTATATGATGGAAATTTGTCTTCTGTCAAGGAGCTACATGATGTGGCATCATCTTGGCATCGTTTTCTTAACTTCTTTGACCTGGGTGGAGGAGGTGAGTCTTGGTCAGTTTCTGAATATATTTATAAAGGAGGGCAGATGGTCTGATGGGCTTTGCCATGGAAGTAGATGTGAGAGTACTTGGGAGTATGTAGCAAGGTGTGTATATAAGTTTTTATGTGAGAGACTGACTTAATTTATAAACTTTCACTTAAAGCACAATAAAAATTATTAAAAAAGTCCAGTCTACACGAAGCCATTTGTGAAGTAGTAGTCTATCCATGCTCATGGAACTTAACCAGTTGCCGTAGAGTGAATTCTGATTCGTGGTAACCCCATGTGTGCCAGAGTAGAACTGTGCTCCGTAGGGTTTTCAATGAATAATTTTTTGGAAATAGATCATGAGGCCTTTCTCCCAAGGCACTTCAGGGTGGACTCAAACCTCCAACCTTTCAGCTAGCAGCTGAGCACATTATCTCTTTGCAGCACCCAGGATCTCCATGCTCATGGAAGACTTCATTTTTCTTTTCTTTTCTAGAAATGGAGAAAGTTGATGATTATCAGCAGGGGCACTTGCAAAACCAAAGATGTCTGAAGAGAGTGGAACACTGCCAGGAACATAATGTATTTGGAAATATTGTTCATCAGAGGAAAAGCCATTTTCCTTTAAGGCAAAATCATGATATATTTGGCTTATGTGGGAAGACATTCAAATCAAATTTATGTTTAGTCAACCAGAGCAGAAGCTTTGAAATAAAGGACCCTCGTGAAGCTAATGGAGCTGGGAAATCCATTTTCCATACTAAACATGAACAATTTCATCCTGAAATTAAATTTCCTGAATGCAGAAAACCCATGAACACAAAGTCACAATTTGTTAAGCGTCAAAGAACTCACAAAATTGATAAACCACATGTATGCAGTGAATGTGGGAAAGCCTTCATCAAGAAGTCTCGCCTCATTGATCATCTGAGAGTTCATACAGGCGAGAAACCTCATGGGTGCAGCATATGTGGGAAAGCATTTGCCAGGAAGTCCAGGCTCACTGAACATCAGAAAATTCATATAAGAGAGAAACATTATGCGTGCACTGAATGCGACAAAGCCTTCCCCAAGAGATCACAGTTAATTAGTCATCAGAAAACTCATACAGGAGAGAAACCGTATGTGTGTAATGAGTGTGGAAAAGACTTCGTCAAGAAGTCTCGTCTCATTAACCACCAGAGAGTTCACACAGGAGAGAAACCTCATGGATGCAGTATATGTGAGAAAGCATTCGCCAGAAAGTCCAGGCTCATTGAACACCAGAGAACTCACACAGGAGAGAAACCATATGAATGCACAGAATGTGACAAAGCGTTCCGATGGAAATCACAGCTCAATGCACATCAGAAAACTCATACTGGAGAGAAATCTTACATATGCAGTGATTGTGGAAAGGGCTTCATTCAAAAGGGCAATCTCATTGTACATCACCGAACTCATACTGGAGAGAAACCTTATATATGCAATGAATGTGGAAAAGGCTTCATCCAGAAGGGCAATCTTCTTATACATCAACGAACTCATACTGGAGAGAAACCCTATGTATGCAGCGAATGTGGGAAAGGCTTCAGCCAGAAGACCTGCCTCATATCTCATCAGAGGTTTCACACAGGAAGAACTCCCTTTGTATGCACTGAATGTGGAAAATCCTGCTCACACAAGTCAGGTCTCATTAACCATCAGAGAATTCACACAGGAGAGAAACCCTATGTATGCAGTGACTGTGGGAAAGCTTTTAGAGATAAGTCGTGCCTCAATAGACATCGGAGAACTCATACAGGAGAGAAACCTTATGGATGCTCTGATTGTGGGAAAGCTTTCTCCCACTTGTCATGCCTTGTTTATCACAAAGGAATGCTGCATGCAAGAGAGAAATGTGTCAGTTCAGTCAAGGTGGAAAATTCTTTCTCAAAGAGTCATACCTCCTCACATACAAGTGATCTCATTCAGGAGAAAAACCCTGTTAATACAGTGACAGTGCAGATATCTTCTGTGGTAGCTCAGACGTCATTAAACATCAGTGGGCTCCTAGCAGATAAGAATGTAGCCCTTTTGGGACAGCCTCTTGCCAGATGTTCACCCTCAGAAGATAATACAGTTTGTACAGGAGAGAGACCTTATGAATGCAGTGACTGTGGTAGTGCCTTCAGAGATCAGTTACATCACATTTTATGTCGTAAAAAATACACAGGAATAAACTGTGATACATTCAAACTGGAAAAGCCTTGAGTAAAGCCTACCTCGTATGTGGTTGATAAGTGCACACTAAGAGAAACCATATGAATACAGAGACTGATTGTGGGAAGATAAAGCCCATCATCAGTGATCATCATAGATCATCAGTGAGCTCATAGTAGGAAGATTTATAATGACCATGGAAAAGCCCCTGCCCAGAAATAAGACTTCAGTAGATATCAGAGAAACGCACAGGAGAGAAACTCTTGGAAGGTTGTGAATATGGCCGGGTTGTCCATAGTTCATTCTGTCTCATCAATTTTCAGAAGAAATTATACAGAAATGAAACTCTGAGCACATTAACTGGAACATCTTCAGCAAAATATCAGAGAACTCATGAAGGAGAGGAGCTCTGTGAAAATGATGAATGTTCTGGAGATTTCTGTCACAAGTTTAACCTCATTATACATCAGCTAATACACATGATGTTCATTTTAGAACAATATACATTGAATCACGCTCCTAGATGCCATGTCAGTGACTACTGTAATTCAAAGGAGGCAGTCTGTGTTTCACATCACTGGTTAAAGCTTTAGCATATAAAATGATCCCCCCAACTTCCTTTTTTTGAATGAATCTTCTGTGCCCACTATGATGCGATAGATCACTTTTATATGGCCGCTCTTGCCATGGTCTTGTAACTCCCACCAAATGATTGGGTTGTTGTTGTTAGGTGGTATTAGGTGGGTTCTGACACATAGCGACCCTGTGTACAACAGAACGAGACACTGCCCAGTCCTGCACCATTCTCAGTTGTTGCTGTTTGAGACCATTGTTGCAGCCACTGTGTCAATCCATCTCATCGAGGGTCTTCTTTTTTGCTCTCTACCAAGTATGATGTCTTCTAGGGACCAGTCCCTCCTGAGAACATGTCCAGAGTACATAAGACGAAGTCTTGTCATCCTTGCTTCTAAGCATTCTATAAGTACTTCTTCCAAGACAGATTTTTCATTCTTCTGGCAGTCCGTGGTATATTCAATATTCAATACCCTTGGGGGTTTGGGACTGTGCAAATAAGGTGTATGGAACCATAATGAGGGGATCGGTCAGTTTTGCCATCCTGCTAGGCTTAAAAAGACCGCCAGTCTCAGAGCAGGAGGGACCTCACTACCACCAAGAAGAAGAAAAGGGAGCAATGCATGTCCTTCAGACCCGGGGTCCCTATAATGAGAACCTCCTAGACCCAGAAAATAGAGAGCCGTAACACTGGAGACAGCACAAGATGGTGAGAAGCAGTGGCAGAGACACAGCGGCAGAACCAGCCCGTGGAGTAAGGCAGCTACAGTGGGCAAGAGAGCTGAGTGCCTTTGGACAGGAGGCTTATCGGCGGCATGGGGTGCTTCTGGGCACCTGTCAGGGGAACTAGGCTTGCTGACCCATGAAGCGAGAGCTGAGCGCCTTTGGGCTGAGGCTTATTGGTGGAGTGGGTTACCCCCAGGCACTTACTGGCAGAGCTAAAGAGCTTTGTAACACTTGCCTGAGCTGGGCAGGGGTCAGGCTGAGAGGCTGAGGGCCAGAGACAGGCCTGCCTGGAGGCACTGCTGAGAAGCTATACTGATTGAAGAATGGTATCCTGAGGCATTTCTGATCCTGAATTGTAACCCATTACTTCCCTAATAAACCCCATAACTGGGAGTATGGTCTCTGAGTTCCATGTGGCCATTGTAGCGAATTATTGAACCGAGCAGAGAAGTAGAGAGTGCCATGGGCATGTCAGAATTGATGAATGTCTGGAGAGAGGAGGCATGTCTGACCTCCACCTCACAGGAATCAGCCTTGGGCTGATGTTGATGGTGATTGTCCTCACCCCTCCCCAGGCTAGGCAAGGTCTGACGCCACACTGCCATTTTTACACCCACCCAGGATCGTTACATGATTAGCTCTTTATTTCTTTGCCTCCTGGTTTTTTCAGTTGCTATTTCAGACTTCTGAAGTCCTTCAAAAGGAAACTGAGTATGTATTTAATTCATTAATGTAACTTAATGTGTTTGGATGTGTTTATAAATAGCACCCAGGGGAAACACAGCTCGAAAATTTAAGATGGCACCCATCCTAACCTGTGGTTTGTCTCATTGTTGGTACCACCACTCTGAAATTTTTTTTTATCAACCATATCGTTTACCTGGTGCTGTTGTAGGAACTGTAGATGATGACCATGACAAAGTTGCTACTCTCTTTGAGCTACCATTCTGTTAGGTGAGTTATATGCATATAGCATTTTTCCGTCCAGCAAATGAAGCTGAGGATGTATATGGTTACATTAATTGACAGGGATATACGGCACTGGGTTGGGTTATACAGCATAAGGATCAAAGTATTTGTGTTTAGAATGAGGGTAGACTTCAGAAGTCCTAAACATGTCACACAATTTTTTGTTCATGAGCCATGTTCTTACTTGGAAGAAAACTTAATGTTGCTTACATAAACCAGTGTATAAGTTTTTTTTTTTAAGTTTGTCTTCTCAAGCAGATTATAAATTCCTTGAGTTTATATGTAATTGTATATTTCCCATCACATTAGCAAAATAGAAAAAAAATTTACATCGATTTGGAATATGAATGAAGTGGAATGAATGACTTAATGGTCTAGTCAGTCACATCTTTTCATTCAAGGGAAGGAATCATTGGAAAGAAAAAAATCAGTATCATTAAAAAAAAATGAATTATTTCATGTCTGTCAGAATATATAAGGGGCATATCAGAGAAGTCATAGGAATAAGCCAAACTAAAAATCGTCATGCATTACTTAATGGCCACGATATGTTTTGTGAAATACAATGTTCTGTTATTTGGACATCGTTCGAACACCATATTATATACAAGCATTCTCTGTACAATCTGTAGTTATGAACCAACCCGCATGCAGCCTATCGGATTAAAACTTTATGGGAGCCTACTGGACAAAGCCTGAGAGCTGTATCCACTGAATACAGGAGCCAGGCTTGCTGGGTGTGTGGCTGTGAGCCAGATGGGGGCTGCATTAGCAGCTGGACTGGGACTTTGTGCATGACTAGGCTGGGGGGCGGGGGGCAGGGCACACAAGGAGCATGGAGAACTGGAAGCATGGCTGGTGGTAGTGGCCCTAACTGCCACTGCCCCCATTGTATGACTGCTTCCTGATCACGTGCAGTCGCTGCTGCTACCTGGAGCCAGGAGCTCCCTAGCACACCAGGGCTGGCCAAAACCCTGCCAGTGCCCACGATAGGAGCAGAGGCTCCGAGGCAGGTGCTGTCCTGTGCTGGGAGTGAACGGCTCTGATGGGTGGGTAAATGAAGCCAGGAGGGTGAGGCAGAGGAGGAGGAGCTGTGGGGATAGGGATGTGCCCTGGAATCCCGTTGCTCATTCAGTCTGGGGGTTTGGGGTCTTTAAAACCATTAGGGGGAAATAGTAAAGGAGAACTGATTTCCTTTTTTAAAAAAAACCTTATGGGACCATGGACATATATGCGGTCAGACGTTTCCTAAACAGACATTATGTGCACATGAGTACTGAGAATCATGGCCTAGCCAAGTTGACACATAACATTAACCATCACAGTCTACCCTTTGTCAACTTGGCACCTGTACACATCTCCTCAAACCATATATAATATCTAAATAAAGACACTTATAAAGTCATACTTGCACCTAACATGATACAACTAACATGCGTACAACGGAAAACAGCAGCTCCATTTACATCTTATATTTTGTTAGTAATGGATAAAGGAGGAAAGAAAAAACAACAAAAACCTGTATACACACATACACGTATAATAAAACAAGGAAGAAATACTCATAACAATTACAGTTCTCTTTTCTACAACTGGTCGCACGGTTGTAACGGTATTTAGAACTATCTTTTCCACTACCATTTTCTCTTTGCCCTCAGCAAGTACCTCACCTGGTGGTAGTTCTTTGCCCAAACCTTTATTTCTGAAGGGTCTGAGCCGTTAGTAGTCATGTCAGAATTGGGTTGCTGTAGTTTTCCATTGACTTTAATCACAGGGTATGGTAGTACTAAGAGATGCCCTAAGGGATTGCCTGTATTCTAGCCATATTCTTCTTTACCTCCATTATGTAATATCAACCTGATTCCCCTTGTTAATCAGAATCAATTACTGGCCAATATGGTAACTCCCTTCTTTGCCTATTGATCCAGAGACATGAGGAGCCCTAAGTGGCCACGCGACATGCTTAACTTCCAGTTCAGTGAAATCAGTGTTGTGTGGGAGCATTCCTTTCTTTGGAACTAAGACCTCTAGACCCAGAGAGCATAGAATCATGAGGACAGGAGGCAAAAATTTTGCAAGTGAGCCACTAGGGGTAATAATGAGTGGCACCACTCTTATTTCCACCCATTGATTCCTGAAACTGTGAATCCTGGCTATGGGAAAAACAGCACCACAGATAGGGAGCATGGTAAAGCCAGTGAATTCCATGAGAATGGGCCCATTGCTACACTTCATTGGCTGTGAAGTGAATCCCTTGATCCAAGGCAATTCTGTGTGGGATATGATGATGGTGGATAAGGCATTCTTTAAGTCCACAGATGGTAGTTTTGACAGAAGCATTGCATGCATGGTAGGCAAATTCATGGAGAGAAAGGCCACACAAAAACAATTCATTGCACCGCAAACCACACCTCCAGGGAAACTCCCCTTCCATCAGATCACAAAATGGATAATTACATAATACTGAGAATCATGGCCTAGCCAAGTGGACATATAACATTAACCATCACAAGAGGTAACCACACATGTGCATTGGTATGTGGACATTGGTATTCTCAGAGATTGCCCCTGCTATTCGATCTCAAAACTATTCTCACCTAGAACCACCTTGTTGTTGTTAGTTACTACACAGTTGTAAAAACGGTGTAGAGACAGCGTCTGACCTCCTCTAACTTTACAAGGGGGGAAAGAATCAAGATCAGGAGCCCAAGGCTGATTCCTATGAGGCGGAGGTCAGACATCTCTCCTCTCTCTGCCATCTTCACCAATTCTGACACCAGCTATTCCTCCCACCCGTTCCCGTTTCCGTCAAGTCCATTTCCACAGCACTCTCTAATTCTCTGTGGGTTCAACAATTCATTGCCATGGCCACATAGAACTTACAGACAATACAATTATGGGATTTATTAGGGAAGTAACAGGTTACAATTCAGGTTCAGGATACAGTTTTTCTGTAGGACTGGCACTTCCCAGCTGTACTCACAGGCACGTCCCTCTCTGGTCCCTCAGCCTCTGCCCTGCTCAGAAAAGTGTTATAAAGCTCTTTTAGCTCTGCCAATAAGTACCCAGAGGCACCCCACTCTGCCAGTAAGCCTCGGCCTGAAGGTGCTCAGCTTTTGCTCTGTGGATCAGCAAACCTAGCTCCACCAAGTGCCTGGGGGCACCCTACTCCACCAGCAAGCCCCCTGCCCAGAAGCACTCAGCTTTCTTGCTCCATGGGCCAGGAAACCCACAACACCATCTCATGCTGCCAGTCTCTCCTGCTGCTGTTTCTCTGCCATTACTTCTCTGCCACCGCTTCTTGTGATCTTCCATGTTACAGCTCTCTCTCTCTCACTGTCTTTCTCTGTCTCCTGATTCCAAGAGCTTCTCAGTGCAGGATCCCAGGTCCAAAGGACCCGCTCTGCTCTTGGCTCTCCCTTCCTTGGTGGTGGTGGGAGTCTCTCTCTGCTCTGGAATTGGTTCTCTTTTAAGCCTAGTGGAATGGTAAAACTGACCAATTCCCTTGGTGGGCCACAATTATCTTATTTGCATAGTCCCACCCAATCATTTGGGTGGGAGTTACAAGACCATAGTGAGAAAGGCTACATAAAAACGATCCATTGCACCACATTAGATAATTGAGAAGAGGTGCATTTCATGATTTGTGATTTACAAGTGTAAAAATGGCATGGCAGCAGCATCTGACCTCTAACTTCACAAGGGGAGAGGAGAATCAAAATCAAAACCAACAACCTGAAGCTGATTCCTATGAGGCAGAGGTCAGATATGCCTTCTCTCTTCAAACTTTTTACCGATTCTGACATGAACCATCCCTCCCACGAGATGCTTCTCTGCTGCGTTCAATAATTTGTTGCAATGGCCATACAAAACTCACAAGCCATACTCACAGTTATGGGGTTTATTAGGGAATAACAGGTTACAATTCAGGTTCAGGAATGCTCAGGGTACAGTTCTTCAATCAGGACAGCCTCTTATCAGCTGTGTCTGCAAACAGGCATCTCTCTAGCCCCTCGTCCTCTGCCATGTTTGGCCAAGTGTTACAAAGCTCTTTTAGCTCTGCTGATAAGTGCCGAGAGGTGCCCCACCCCACCAGTAAGCCTCAGCCTGAAGGCACTCAGCTCTAGCTCCGTGGGTTGCCAAACCTAGCTTCATTAAGTGTCCACTGGCACCCCACTCTACCAGGAAGCCTTCTACCCAAAGGTGCTCAGATTTCTTGCTCTGTGGGCCGGGAAGCCCACTGCACCGTCTTCTGCCTGTCTGCTGGTCTCTTGGTTCTGCTGCCAATTCACACCGTCTTTCTGGTGTTCAGGAAAGAAAGAAAAGACCTAACTGGATGTCAGAAAAGACTCTGAAACTTGCTCTTGAATGTAAAGTAGCTAAAGCAAAAGGAAAAAATGATGAAATAAAAGAGCTGACAGAAGATTTCAAAGGGCAGCTCAAGAAGACAAAGTATTATTATGACATGTGCAAAGACCTGGAGATAGAAAACCAAAAGGGAAGAACACGCTCAGCATTTCTCAAGCTGAAAGAACTGAAGATTCAAGCCTTTAGTTGCAATAGTGAAGGATTCTATGGGGAAAATATCAAACAATGAAGGAAGCATTAAAAGAACACAGAAGGAATACACAGAGTCACTATACCAAAAAGAACTGGTCGATGTTCAACCATTTCAGGAAGTAACGTATGATCAGGAACCAGTGGTACTGAAGGAAGAAGTCCAAGCTGCACTGAAGGCATGGACGAAAAGTAAGCCTCTGGGAAATGACAGAATATCAATTGAGATGTTTCAACAAATGGATGCAGCGCTGGAAGTGCTCACTTATCTATGCCAAGAAATATGGAAGACAGCTTCCTGGCCAACTGACTGGAAGAGATCCATATTTATGCCTATTCCCAAGAAAGGTGATCCAACCGAATGCGGAAATCATCAAATAATATCACATGGAAGTAAGATTTTGGTGAAGATCATTCAAAATCGGCTGCAGCAGTATATCGACAGGGAACTGCCAGAAATTCAAGCCAGATTTAGAAGAGGACGTGGAACCAGGGATATCATTGCTGATGTCACATGAATCCTGGCTGAAAGCAGAGAATACCAGAAAGATATTTACCTGTGTTTTATTGACAATGCTAAGGCATTCAATTATGTGGATCATAATGAATTATGGATAACATTGTGGAGAATGGGAATTCTGGAACACTTAATTGTGCTCATAAGGAATCTGTACATGGATCAAGAAGCAGTCATTCAAACAGAACAAAGGGATACTGCATGGTTTAAAGTCAGGATAGGTGTGCATTAGGGTTGTATCCTTTCACCATACCTATTCAGTCTATATGCTAAACAAATAATCTGAGAAGCTGGACTCTATGAAGAACAGGGCCATCAAGATTGGAGGAAGACTCATTAAGAACCTACATTATGCAGATGACACAACCTTGCTTGCTGAAAGTGAAAAGAACTTGAAGCACTTACTGATGAAGATCAAAGACCACAGCCTTCAATATGGATTACACCTCAACATAAAACAAAAGTCCTTACCAATAAGCAACATCATGATAAACAGGGAAAAGATTGAAGTTGTCAAGGATTTCATTTTACTTGGATCCACAATCAACACCCATGGAAGCAGCAGTCAAGAAATCAAAAGACGCATTGCATTGGGCAAATCCGCTGCAAAAGGCCTCTCTAAAGTGTTGAAAAGCAAAGATGTCACCTTAAGGACTAAGGTGCACCTGACCCAGGTCGTGGTGTTTTCAATCGCCTTATATGCAAGAAGCTGGAGAGTGAATTAGGAAGACCAAAGAATTGACGCCTATGAATTGTGTTGGTGAAGAATATTGAATACACCACGGACTGCCTAAAGAATGAACAAATAAGTCTTGGAAGAAGTGCACCAGAATGCCCTTTAGAAGCAAGGATGGCGAGACTATTTCTCACATACTTTGGACATGTTATCAGGAGAGATCAGTCCCTGGAGAAGGACATCATTCTTAGTAGAGAGTCAGCAGAAAAGAGGAAGACCCTCAATAAGATGGATTGACACAGTAGCTGCATCGACGAGCTCAAACATAGCCAACAATTGTGAGGATGGCACAGGACAAGGCAGTATTTTGTTCTATTGTGCATAGGGTTGCTATGAGTCAGAACCAACTTGACGACACCTGACAAAAACAACTCCAGTGTTACAGCTCTCTCTGTGTGTCTCCTGGGTCTATGAGGCTCCCAGTGCAGAGACCCCAGGTTCAAAAGATGTGCTCCACTCCCAGCTCTTCCCTTTTGATGGTCATGAAGTCCCCCTGTCCACCTCTGAGATGGCTAATTTTAAGCCTAGAAGGATGGCAATACTGATCAATGTGCTGGTTAGGGTTCCATACAACTTATTTGCATGGTCCCAGCCCCACAAGAGTGTCATGAACTTTATTGCATTATTAGCAAGCTGTCAGATCCCCTTTATGGGCCACAAGCACCTCATTTGCTTAGTCCCACCCAGTCATTTGGTGGAAATTACAAAGAATATAGTTAGAAGTTTTTGTCCCTGGTACCTCCACAGTGGCATTTTCTTTATGGAGCCCTGGTGGCACAGTGGCTAAGAGCTCAGGCTGCTAACCAAAAGGTAGCAATTCGAATCCACCAGCTTCTCTTTGGGAACTCTATGGGGCAGTTCTACTCTGTCCCACAGGGTCACTATGAGCCAGAATTGATTTCACGGCAACGGCTTTTATGTCTAGAAGGGCCATATTAAGTAATTCACTGTACTGCAGTGAGCCACAAACATCTCATTTCCATAGGCCCACCTAGTCATTTGGTGGGAGTTATTAGACCATGCTGAGAAATGCCATATAAAAGTGATCCATCACATCACAAGTGTCATCTGGCTTGTGCTGTGGGCATCAGGTAGTACAGGCCAAGGATGTAAGCAGGGCAGTTCCAGTACCTCAGCTGAAAGATTGGCCCAGGGTAGAAATGGAGGATGTGAGAATTGGCTGGAACAGACATAGCTTTTCAAGATGCAGCTGACCTCTTGCTTTGACCTGGGTTTACGGGACTTTATGAGGTGGATTCTGAGAATTATAATGGCTTAGGAGTTGCGTGCAATGCAAGCAAGGAGGTTAACATGGGGCCAGGGTGCCACAATCTGTTATATCAAGGTTTCTGATTTCTTACGGTAAGTGCATGTTCTGTCCTAGGACTGGGGGAGAGGAGAATACGAACTAGGGAAGAGCTAGAAATGGGTAATAGACTTGCAAATAGCTACCAGAAAATTCGTCGTGAGGAGGTGCAGATACATAGGATTATGAGAAGTCCTGTTCTCTGAGGTCATTTATTTTTGTACATGGATGTTAATAGGATTTATTTTTGTTATATCCAAAAAGCTGAAACATTAACTGGTGAGTGCATAAACACATTTTGGTATGCTTCTACAATGGAATGCAAAGAAACCAAAAACAATGGAAATACTGATACACGCCACAACATGGATGAATTTCAAAACCACTAACTGTGGCTCCATGGGAAAAAGACCTGGTTTGGTAAAAATTACAGCCAAAAAACACTATGGGGCAATTCTACCTTGTCACGTGGGATAGCCATGAGTGGAGATGGACTGGTTGGCACCTAACAACAATAACAACATGCTATGTTTTTTCTTATGTGAAAGAAGGCTGCTAATACCATGGACTGCCGGAAGAACCACTAAATGTCTTGGAGTAGGTACAGCCAGAATTTTCTTTAGAAGTGAGGATGGTGAGACTTCTTCTCATGTACTTTGGACATGGTATTAGGAGGGACCAGTCCCTGGAGAAGGACGTCATGCCTTGTAACGTAGACAGTGAAAATGAGGAAGACCCTCAAGAAGATGGATTGACACAGTGGCTACAATAATGGGCTCAAACATATCAAGGACTGTGAGAATGGTGCAGGACCAGGCAGTGTTTTGTTCTGTTGTATATGGGGTCACTATCAGTCAGAACTACCTCCACCGCATGCAACAGCATCAAGATATGAAAGAAGCCAGATAAAAAGAGTACTAAGGGTATGCTTTCATTCATAAATAGTGACAGAAAATAGATCAGTGGCCGCCTAGGATGTGATGTCTTTTATACTTGGGCGGGATTAGGGGCGTGGTTGGGATGAGGCTGGAAAGTGCTCATAACGTCCACTATTTCTGTTGTTTTTGTTCACCTTGTGATCGCGACATTCCCCATACAATCTCACTTTTCCCAAACCCTGTTGATCTTGCGAAGTATCGTCTATCTACGGTGTATTGAGCTCAATTTTTTTTCCTACTGTACGGATACAGGACTTCCTCTAATATGGCCGCTCCCATGGTGCTCAAGCCCAACGACGAAAATACCACGCCGCTACCACGGTGACATTTTTGTCTAGCATTGTTAAATCTTAATCTGGTCCCTGAAACTTTTCACAATTAGCACAGTGATTGAGGTGCCCAGAGATTACTTCAATTTCCTCCCACCGAACTGAGATGTCACAGCCGTAATGGCCAATGATAAGAAAGTTGTTGGTTGCCATGGAGATGACGCTGACTCTTGGTGACCTTACATACAAACCAAAAACCAAACCCGTGGCCCTCGAGTCCATTCCGACTCATAGCGACCCTATAAGACAGAGTAAAACTGCCCCACAGAGTTTCTAAGGAGCGCCAGGTGGATTTGAACCACCAACCTTTTGGTTAGCAGCCGTAGCACTTAACCCACTATGCCACCAGGGTTTCCATCTTACATATAACAGAGCTAAACGTGGCCGGTCCTCACCCTACACTATTTTGGTCGTGATACGTAGTTTACCTACTCCGCAAAAATTAGAAGGTGATCATTTTATTCTGTGCCCAGTCTGCTGAAAGGAATTTACCCCACGTCATGTTTCCCTTGTGTGAGTTCGAGCCTCTGAAAAATCTATCCATGTTCCGCAAGAGCTGACATTCCAGGAAACGAGAGAGTTTCAGCAGCCTCTCACTATCGCGTCTATCCCCGGCGCAAAAGCGTCTAACTGGCGCAAAACCTTCTGTGAGTGCGGCATTCAAAGATGGCCGCCCCCAGGGAGCCATGGCGACTACCGCGCGTATTTATTACCTCATAAGGAAAAAGCCGGAAACCCAGTTATCGGTTCTCCATAGAAACGCCGTGGACCCTTGCCAAATGGTATTCTCAGGAGAAGAGTATGGGGGACTTGAGAGGAAGTGGGAAACAAGTTTGGGGAAGTAGGCTCTGCCGTTAAGCGGTCGCTGCGGGTTCGGAAGAGAATCGGGTGAGTATGTGGGTTTATTTGTGGAGCAGGGGGAGGAGGGAAGAGTGTGTGTGTGTGTGTGTGTGTGCGCGTGTGTTTTGAAAGGGAGCACGTAGAAGTCTGTAAGTCGTTGTGATTGTGGTGTCTTGGTTCAGTGAAGGGGGCTCTAGTGATCGGTGATTAAAAGTCTAGAGATGAATGACTGAGATTGCTGGGGCCAGGGTTTGGGGTCTTTTGCGGGGAACTCTGGCTTTAGGGCTCAATGATTGAAAAGTGGTGGGGGTTAGAGGGGTTAGGGTTTGTCAGTTACTGAGGCGTTTAGCTAGAGCTCTGGATTGATTTGGCGCTCAGTGAACGAGGAACCACTGAAGGGAGTCACTGTACGAGTGTGTCTGGTCCAGGTGTGTGGGTGGGGCGGTGTGTTTAGCAGGGAGGAAAGTGAAAGTTGAACCCTTGTACGCTCAGGGCTCCTGGCTGGTGGTTGGATTGAGTTCAAAAGTTGGCTGTTGCAACAGACTTGGTGAACTTCACATTTCCCTTAAGCCTTCAAGTCCAAGTCCTTCCTCCACGACTAATTTTCTAATCCCCCGTGGCTCCCCATATCATCCCCATCTTCTGAACCCACAAAAGTGAAAGATTTTGTGAGATGAACGGTTCAGCATATATCTACCATTAATAAGCTTTCTATTTGAGATGCAGTTTTTATCTTTTTTCCAGGTTTACTGCATACTTCTCTGGTGTTCTCTATGTAAGTATGTAATGGCTATTTTCCCAGTATTTATATTTTTTAACTTTTTGAAAAATTTGTATTTATAGCTTACCTCCCCACCATTATTTTTTCAGTAATGAAAGCTTTTTTGTGTATGTGTGCTTTAGGTGATGCAAATTAGTTTCTCATTTAAAAATTCCTACACAAATTGTTTTGGATCATTGGTTGCAATCCCGCAATGTGCCGGCCCTCTCCCCCTTTCCCTTTCCACCCCTGTTGCATTCATCCAGTTTTCCTGTCCCGTCCTGCCTTTGCTTTTGGGCAGGTGTTTCCCATTTATTCTCATAAATTTGATTGAACTAAGAAGCAAGTTGCTTAGGTGTGTTATTGTTTGTTTTATAGGCCTGTCTAATCTTTGACCAAAAGGTGGACTTCAGTTTTTTTTGAGTTAACAGTGTCCAGGAGTGTAGTCTCGGGGATTTCTCCAATCTCTGTCAGACCATAAGTCTGGTCTTTTTTTGAACCTGAATTTCGTTCTATCATTTTTCTCCTGCTCCGTCTGAGACCCTCTATTGTGATCCCTGTCAGAGCTATCGGTGGTAGCAGGGAACCACCTAGTCAGTAATGAAAGCTTTTAAGGCCATACACTTGCACTAATGATTTGACATCAGCAATTTTATTTTAAATGGAGATTTCTTATTTTTTTTTCAGATTTATAGTATATCATGGGCTTATAAAAATATAATGAAGAAAGTTAAAAATGCCCTGTAGTCACCATTAACATTTTGCTGTGGATCTTGGTGCGTATGTGGGTGGATAATGTAAATATACAACTTATCTTTAGGAAAAAAAAACAGACTTGTGCTTTGCATAACTTTGAGTAACCTTAACCACTAAGTGTAAATTGACGCAATCTTGATAGCTGCAGAGTGTTCTGTTGCATGCATGTACTGTTACTCACTCAGTTAATCCTCTGTAATGTTGTTAGTCACCCTTAGAGTTGATTCTGACTCACAGTGACCCCATGCGTGCAGAGTAGAACTGTACTCTATAGGCTTTTCGAGTCTGTGACCTTTCAGAAGCAGATCGCCAGGTCTTTCTTCTGAGGAGCCTCTGGTTGGGTTTGAACCACCAACCTTTTGGCTAGTAGTCCAGCACTTAACCGTTTGTGCCACCCAAGGGCTCCGTAATCCTCTGTTAATACACCTAAGTAATGCTTTTACTTGTGTCTTTGCGTACTCTTGCCAGTATCTCCTTTGCGGAAAATCCTACAAGTGGAGTGTTGGGTTACCAGTGATATGTTTTTTGGGGATTTTCAACAGATAGTATTAAATCATTCCAAAGAAATGCTCAACTCTGTAACAGTGACTCATGATGTGTGTGTTTTATAGAATGCTCTCAGTTTTTATTTTTTAATTTTGTAGCCAGCTACCTGACTAAAAAGGCATACAGTTATATTAGGTGAATACTGATCATTCATCTCATCTTATCGTCATAATTCTTATTTGATTATTTTATCAAACTGCACTGGGTAATGTTTCCAGAACCGTGATGAAAAATAATGCTGATACTGTGCATGCTGGCCTTCCTCATCTCTTTAGTAAGAGAACTTCTCTTATTCACCTAGTTGAACGTATGTAGGGCTTACTCGTGATTTCATATTTTGCTTCTGATACTTTTGCTTGAGAGGAATAAACTGATACTAATAAAACTCAAATCATATCCTCTTCATTTCCTCTCCAGATATAATACCTGTCTTTAAAGTGCTCTATACATATGGAAACCCTGGTGGCGTAGTGGTTAAGTGCTACGGCTGCTAACCAAATGTCGGCAGTTCGAATCCGCCAGGCGCTCCTTGGAAACTCTATGGGGCAGTTTGACTCTGTTCTATAGGGTCGCTATGAGTCGCAATCGACTCGACGGCACTGGGTTTATATATTGTATGTTTGTATATGTTAGCTTAATATGTATGTATCAACAAACAATATACAGCTCTTATTTTGTGTGTTCTTAAAATGGCCATTTGCATGTATGCTTTTAAATATATATATATGTTTTTAATGTTAAGAAAAAGAAATCACCTGTGCCTAATCATGAAGATCTTATAATAGAAACAAGTGTCAGGTTTTATGAAAATTGATATGTGAAAAAATTATTTTATGAAAAAGCATTTTTTTTCTTGGCATTGATCTAGATCAGATGTTGGGAAACTTTTTCTGTAAAGGGCCAGATATCGTAGGGTAGCAGGCCCTAGGGTCTTCATCATGACTTCTCAATTCTGACATTGAGCACAAAAGCAACTGGAGGCAACATGTAAATGATGGGCCTGGCTCTATTCTAGGAAAATTATATTTACAAAAACAGGTGGTCCAGACTCTTGGCATTACTTGCCACCTTTTGGTTTAGAAAGTTGTATGGCTTTTCTCTTCTAATCCAGAAATCAACAAACTACAGCCCACAGACTAAATCCAGCCCGGTGCTTGATTCTGTTAATAAAGTTTTATTGGAATCTGGCCTTGCCCATTCATTTATTTAACTCCTATGGCAGAATTGAGTAGTTGCCATATAACTGTGTAGTCCACAAACCTAAAGTATTTCATATCTGGTCTCTTGCAGAATAAGTTTGTCAAGCTGTGCTCTGTCTGTTGATATGTTGTCGCTGATATTGTTCCTTACTGGCCTGACGTCGATTCACACTTTCTATTTTTCTAACAGAATTTCCATTTTGTTAAGTATCCAAGTTTACTAGTAAGGCCAGGTAAAAAATGGACTTTCCTTCTATTCCTAGTTAGCCAACATGTTTTATTCTTTTTTTGTTTGTTTTTGAATCATGAGAAGGCATAGAATTTTGTGAAAATTTTTTTTATTGTGCTTTAAGTGAGAGTTTACAGCTCAAGTTAATTTCTCATATAAAAATTTATATACACATTGTTATGTGACCCTAGTTGCTATTCTTATAATGTGACAGCACACTCCTCCTTTCTACTCTGGATTTCCCATGTCCGTTCAACCAGCTCCTGTCCCTTTCTGCCTTCTCATCTCACCTCTGGAGCTGTCCATTTAGTCTCATGTATCTACTTGAACTGAGAAGCACTCTCTTCATGGGGATCATTTTATGCCTTATAGTTCAGTCTACTCTTTGTCTGTAGAGTTGGCTTCGGGAATGGTTTTAGTTCTGGGTTAACAGAGAGTCCAGGGGCCATGTCCTCTGGGGTTCTTCCAGTCTTAGACTATTAAGTCTGGTCTTTTTACTAGAATTTGAATTCTGCACCCTACTTTTCTCCTGCTCTGTCAAGGACTCTCTATTGTGTTCCCTGTTAGGGAGGTCATTGGTGGTAGCCAGCCACCATCTAGTTCTTCTGGTCTCAGGCTGATGGAGTCTCTGGATTATGTGGCCCTTTTTGTTTCTTGGGCTAATATTTTCTTTGTGTCTTTGGTGTTCTTCATTCTCCTTTGCTCCAGGGAAGTTTATGAAATTTTTTATGCATATGTTGGTATGATTTTATAATTTCTCTCCTTTATTTTCTAAATGTTGTAAATTATGTTGATTTTCTAATGTTTAACCACCTTGTACTCCTTGAAGGCTCCATTTTGGTCAAGAAATGTTGTCTTTTTATGTATTGCCAAGTTTGCTTTGCTAATGTTTTGATTATGGTGTTTTAATCTGTGTTTTGGAGCAATGTTGGCTAGTGGTTTTCTTTTCATAGGAACCCTAGTGGCACAGTGGTTAAGCGCTCAGCTGCCAACTGAAAGGTAGGTGGTTCAAACCCATCAGCCACTCTGTGGGAGAAGGATGTGGCAGTCTGCTTCCTAAAGATTACCGTACCGTACCGTACCTGCTGCCGTCAAGTCGATTCCAACTCATAGCGACCCTGTACAGCCTTGGAAACCCTGTGGAGGAGTTCTGCTCTTTTCTATAGGGTTGCTATGAATCAGAATCTACTTGCAATGTCATTGGCTGAGTTTTGGTATGAAGTTATGCTGACTTCATAAAACAAACTGAGTTTCCTCATTTTTTACTCTCAAAAAGTTTGTCTAAGATTTGGTGGTGTATTCTCCTTAAATGTTTGGTAAAATATACTGATATAGCCAGTCGAGCCTGTGTTTGCATTGTAGAAAGGTCTTGAAAGGTTATGTTTTTCTGGAATTTTGTAACTTTCATGTAAGCTTCCAGATTTACTGGCACAAAGTTGTTCATGATATCCTCATATCATCTGTTTAAATTTTGTAACACTTGTACTATTGTCATTTTTTTCTCCCTCTATTTGTTCATTTTGCCTTCTCTCTTTCATTTTTTTAATTCTAGCTTACTACTAATTTCCAGTTTTACTAGATTGGTTCCCCTTTCCCCCCAGAAAAATCAGCTTTTGACTTTTTTGGTCCTCTTTCTATTGCTTATATCTTTGTTTCCTATTTCATTGATTTCTGTGCTTCATTATTGCCTTCCTGATGTATAATGCCTAGTGTAAACACTTAAGGATCTTATAGTTATTTTTGTTACTGTTTTCTGAATTAATTGCACAGTGGTCAGAGAATATACTCTATATAATTTCAATCTTTTGAAATCTGGAATTTTTTGTATGGTACAGCATATTGTCAGTAATTGAAAATGTTACATGTACTAGCAAATAATATGTTTTCTACTGGATCTAGTGTTTTACATATGCCAATAAAGTCAGGTTTACACATAGTCCTGTTCAAATCCTTTTTCAGAGACCTAAATGATATATATGTACTCCAGAAGCTAGATGTCATCATTTCTGGGGAAATTTCTAACCAGTAATTTGGGACATATCCAGAAGAGACAAAGACAGATATCTCAGTTGTTGGCATTTGCTCGAAACAGAAGAAAATGATCGACGCTCAGGTGACTTTTGATTTGTTTTAGTCTTTCCTTTATGGCCTTATGAATTTGTTATTGTTGTTGTGTGTCATCAAGTCGATTCCAACTCATAGCAAACCTATTGGACAGAACAGAACTGCCCTGTAGGGTTTCGTAGGCTATAGTCTTTACAGGAGCAGATCAGCAAGTCTTTTCTCCCATGGAACCTCTGGTGGGTTTGAACTGCCAATCTTTCAGTTTGCAGCCGAGTGCTTAACCATTGCACCACCTGGGTAGAGGCATGTGAAAAATTAATTCAGAACTGGAGTGAAATAAACTTTCACTCTTCCCTTCAGCATCAGGGCAAAGTTAGGATCCCAAATATATTGTTCATATATGATTCTTACTAAGTGACTAAAGTTGGAACATGTGTGACTTGAGGATCCCATGGGTTAAATGAAAATCAGCTGACATTTGATATCTCTGTTGGCTACCGCAACAAGATAATCGCGCGCGGTAAGTTCTATGGTACACAGTGGCTGTGAGGAGAAAGCAGACAAGTTCCTCAGGGGATGTCAGTATTTCATGGCACCTAAGACTCAGGAGGAAACCCTGGTGGCGTAGTGGTTAAGTGCTATGGCTGCTAACCAAATGGTCGGCAGTTCGAATCCACCAGGCGCTCCTTGGAAACTCTGTGGGGCAGTTGTACTCTGTCCTATAGGGTCGCTGTGAGTAGGAATCGACTCGATGGCACTGGGTTTGTTTTTTTTTGTTTGTTTTTTTAAGAGTGAGGAACATTTCAATACTTCTTCCTAGAGGTAATGACGTGAATCGTGTTTTGATCAATAGCCTAAAAAAGGCCAAAGCAGATTTCCCATGGCTCTTTATTACAGGGTACCTCATAGACCCCGTGGGAATAGACCAAACAAATTTAAGGGACACAGTTTTTCAGGGCACCAGTGGAAGGTCACTCAAGGGCCCAGCGTTGTGACTGTCTGAGTTTTTTAAGGAATAAAACAGCTGAGGAGGATAAAAGGATTGTATGGCTTTCAAATGGTCCTCTCTGAACAGATAGCTGAACTAGTGTTTTAGTACAGATTTGGCAACAGAATGAAGGAAATGATATCAGGTAAAGTTTTGAATTGTTAAGATCCATGGTTTGATTTATAACTTCATGTAAAAATGCTGTGGGGGTGGAGTCTGACCTCCTCTAATTTCACAAGGGGGAAGGAGAATCAAGATCAATAGCCCAAGGCTGACTCCCATGGGGCAGAGGTCAGACATGACCCTTCTCTCCACCATCTTTATCAATTCTGACACTAACCCTCCCTCACATGGCACTCTCTACTTCTTTGCTGGGTTTGATAATTCATTGCAGTGGTTACACAGAACTCACAGAGAATACTCACCATTATGGGGTTTATTAGGGAAGTGACAGGTTACAGTTCAGGTTCAGGAACACTCAGGATACAGTTCTTCCATCAGGACAGCCTCTTCTCAGCCATACTCATGGAGATGCTTCTCTGGCCCTCCGTCTGTGCCCAGCTTGGCAAATGTTACAAAACTCTTTTAGCTCTGCCTATAAGTGCACAGAGGCACCCCACTCTGCCAGCAAGCCTCGGCCCAAAGGCACGCAGCTTTCTCTTTCTGTGGGCCAGGAAGCCTACTGCGCCGTCTCCTGCTGGTCTCCCCTGCCGCCATTTCTCTGCCACTGTTTCTCGCTGACTTCAGTGTTACAGCTCTCTCTGTCTGTCTCCTGGTTCCAGGAGCTTCTCAGCACAGGATTCCTTGTCCAAAGGATGCGTTCTGCCTTGATGGTGGTGGGATCCTCTCTTTGCTCTGGAATTGGCTCTCTTTTAGCCTCGCGGGATGGCAAAACTGACCAATCAATCCCCTTGGTGAGCCACATTTATCTTATTTGCACCGTCCCACCCAGTCACTTAGGTGGGAATCACAAAGACCATGGCTAGAATGGCAATATTAATTTATTGCACCACACTTCACCTCATCTCAGAAAATGCAGAAGCCTTCCCTATTTTCATATCCAATTCTGACCAACATTTCTTTTGTTGCTTTTATGTTTTATAATTACAAAAATGACTTGTGGATATATTTTAGAAGTAAAAGAAAAAACTCCAATAGTAAAGTAATATGACAAAAAAAAAAAGTAACTTCCCTCTTCATGACTTCCATCTTCATCCCCTCATCCTACTTTAACAGATGATCAGTAGTGTGTACTTGCTGTCACCAAACCTGTGTGTGCATCTGTGTATGTATTTATGTATGTATTTGTGTAACTCAACACCTATATTTGATATGACATTTTTCGCATGAGTGCAATCATACTCCAAAGAACATAGCAGCCAACCCATTGGCCTAAAATGGTATAGTATGAGCATCTAAAAGAATAATGACTGTAACTGATTGAAGAATAGTAACTACATGAGATTCCATTTATTTATAGTCATACTCAAAAAATAAGTTAATCTAGTCTAGTGCCTACACATAGTGATATATAAGAACATCAAGGCTTTAAATCTTTCATAACACTTAATAATATGAAATTATCAAATTGTATAATTTTCAGCAATTTGAATGGTCCAGTATCTCTTTATCTTATTTTGGTTTGCATTTTTTAAATCACAGGTGAGATTTAAACCTTTTTTGTGTCATTGTTGGTCAGTTGGATTTTTTCTTTTATAAAGTACCTGTCATTATTTTTGCTTTTAAAAAACTCTTTTCTTACTGATTAATAGAAGTTGTTTATTTCTGTTGTTTGTTGATTCCTTCTTTTGCTTATTTAATAACAGGAAAAAGTTGTTTTTGAGTGTGAATTAGGTAGGAATCAATGTTAACTTTTTTCCAAATGGATTTATGGCTCAAATGAAATAATTCAGAATGCAGTAAGATTTATCAGGCTTAAGAATTTGCAGGCTCATGTGGGCAGCTCCTATCTGGAGGGGAGATGAGAGGGCAGAAGGGATCAGAAGCTGACCGAATGAACATGAAAACAGAGTGGACAGAAGGAGTGTGCTGTTTTATTAGAGGGAGAGCAACTAGAAGTATATAGCAAGGTGTATATAAGTTTTTATATTAGAGACTGACTTGGTTTGCAAATTTCACTTAAAGCACAATTTAAAAAAAAAAGAATTTGCAGTCTCTACCAAGTCTGCTTTCTCCCCTATGTAGTATCTAAAATAATATGGGGATAGATTATCCCATAAGTTTTTCCCTAAATCTTAACTGCCTCATTTTCCCACACACCATGTGATTGCAAGGCGTATTGAGACTGGAAGGTGGCAGCTCACTTGACAAGCAGGTTCCTATTCACTTTCGGGTGGCACTTTTGGCTAGGCTGTGTTGCAATAAGAACTTTGAAGATGTTATCGCACTTTTTTCTGGCTTCCTCACTCTGTGAGTTGGGAAGCCACCATGCTGTCTTGCACCAGTTTCCTGGTCCTGCTGCTACCATTACTCTGCTGAGCTTCATGCTGTCTCACACTGTCTCTGGTGTTACAGCTCTCTCTCTCTCTGTCTCCTGGGTCTAGGAGGTTCTTGGTGCAGGTCCCTAAGATTCAAAGGATGTGCTCCACTCCCAGTTCTCCGTTCTTGGTGGTAGTGACATCCCCCCTCTGCTCTGAGATTGGCCCTCTTATTAAGCCTAGAAGGATGGCAAAACTAATCAATCCCCTTGTTAGGGTTCCATATTACCTTATTTGTATTGTCCTTTTAACGGTGCCATGCACCTTATTTGCATTAGCAGCAAGCTGTCCAATCCCCTATATGTGCCACAAGTACCTTATTTGCATAATCCCACCCAATCATTTGTAGGAGTCACAAGACCATGGTGAGAAAGGCCATATAAAAGCAATTCCTTGTACCACAGACCACCCCCTGCCTTTTCTAGCCACGGTTCTTTCATACTTGGAGGATAACTTTCACCTCCCAGTTATTTTACAAATCAAAACAGTCATTAACAATTAGTCTTACAGTAGGGCAAAAAGTGCTCAGGCTGAGTTTACTCAGGTACCAGCCATTCAGATCTGCAGGTATCCAACTGATCTGGTCAGGTTCTCCAAAAGTCATCTGATCTTTACCCTTTCTAACCTCTGATAAAAGTTCAGAAAGATTATTCCCTTGCTCTGAACCTCACAAAGTATCAGCATAGCAAAACCTTTAAGGGATTTTAGGTTTGGCCACTGTATTTCAGTTCAGCACTGTTCATCCACTCTTTCACAGTTATGGCTTCTACAATACAGTTTTTAAAGTCACAATTAACCCTAACAGTCAACACTCACAGCTGAATCATATACTCCTATCAGCGTTTTCTCTTACCTGTCTTCCCTAGACCTACCAGGAAAAGAAGAATCTATTCAGTGAGGATCCTTCCTGGCCTCCTTCGTTTTGAGTGTAAGCACACTCATGGAAGCAAGTAAGCCAGCCACTTCATGCTTTTATCTCCCCCAATTTTAGATAGCCAATGTTTTAACTGCCTATCCCTACTGAACCAGTGTTCTGAGAAGAAAAGGATGTTCCTTCATCAGAAGAATCTTCTGTTCTATTTAGACTTTGAGCATCTGCATCCATAAGCAAAGTCCAGTCCAGAGCTAGCCATCAGATAGCAGCGATCTATACCAGCTCACAGTGTCAGACATTTCTCTCTTCATTTGGTTGGCTTCTGGTCAGCTCATCTTCACCCCCATTCAGTCAAGGTCACGTCATCCCTAGCCATTCAAACTAGGTCAGTCTTTTATCCCTAGTCCCCATGGGCTGTGTCAGTGGGCACCACCCGTAGGCCCAAGAGTCCACAGAGCTCCCTGGACGTCCAACCAGCAGCTCCTAATCTTTTTCTCTCATCCCTAGCTCCTGTGGGCTAGGTCAGTGGTTGCCAATGGAACATATCCAAATTCAGCCCATCTCTTCATTGGTGCACCTCACCTACTTTGACTTATCAAGAGAACCCAGGTGGTCACCCCAGGCTGTCTACTTGCTAGCTCCCTTTAACTTCCAGCTCTGAAAGGGGGTTCTTCTAATGGGCTCTAGCTTTTCCTTCGTCAGTGCACCCAACAGCAAACCGCTTGCTCACTTGCTCCCAGTTCAAAGAGCAAAAGTCAGTATTTTCTCTGAAGGTCCTTCCTTCAAATGCAAATCTCCTGCTCTCTTGGCAGATCTGGGTGGATCTGCATGTCTTTTCAGTTGCAGATTCCCTAAATGGAGCTCAGGTTTTTTGCCTAAGCCCCCAATACTCTATACATAGGGCCACCGGATAGAAACAAACAGCCTAATTCCATTTTTAGCATATCCAATCAAGTCTTGGCCAAAGGTGGAATTAGAGGCTCTCTGTAATCTGTAATACTCGTATTTATTTTCATCATACATTTAGGCTTGTTTTACAGCAGTAGGTAGGAAAAACACTCAGTATCCATAGTACATTCAGATAAACACATAAACCTTTTTAAAGCATTCCAGTTTCATCTTCTCTTCTCCACACCTTGACTATCTTCCCGTTCATATGCATATGGCCTTAGGTGTCTGCCTGGGTGGAACCAGAAGACTGGCCCGCTATCAGTCATCTTGCTTTACCAGCCTGGTTTGTGCCACAAGCCACTCCAGATGCATGGGTTCCATTGATCTCTCCTCTGCTGCAGCATAACATGTGTTACTTTCCTTTCAGCCAGTACAGATAACAGCAACCAAAGTAACCATCAAAAATTTCACTTCCCACAACCTTCCTCCTTTCTCTTAAAAAGTCCCGTGCTTTCACGAGTCTGGAGCCATTGCAGCGAAAACCACTTCTGGCACCAACTGTGAGAAATGTCGTTGCGGGGGCACATGACCCTGTCTAACTTCACAAGGGTGGAGAATCATCAACCCAAGGCTGATTCCTATGAGGTGGAGATCAGACATACCTCCTCTCTCCTCCCCTTATCCAGTTCTGACACCAGCTGTCTCTCCCACAGCTCTTTCTGTTTCTCTCCTGGGTTTGACAGTTTGTTGTAATGGCCATACAGAACTCACAGACAATACTCATGATTATGGGGTTTATTAGGGAAGTAACAGGTTACAACTCAGGACCAGGAGCAACCGAAGATACAGTTCTTTGGTCAGGACAGGTCTCAGCTGTGACTGCAGATAGGCCTTTCCCTGGCCGTCCACCTCTTGGCCCCTCAGCCCCTCGGTCTCATGGTACAGCGCAGCCTCTGCCTTGCTAGCAAAAGTGTTACAAGGGTCTTTATATCCACTGATAAGTGCCCAGAGGCTCCCCACTCTACCAATAAGCTTTACCCTGAAAGTGCTCATTTCTCTATTTTGTGGGCCAGCAAGTCTAGCTCCACTGACAAGTGACCGGAGGCACACCGCTCTGCTAGGAAACCTCCTGCCCAAAGACGCTCAGCTCTCTTGCACCGTGGGTCGGCACACACACTGTAGATGCCTCACTCTGGGCTGGGAAGCCCACTGTGCTGTCTCACAGTGGTCTCCTGCTTCTGTTGCTGCCATTTCTGTCATACCTCTCTCCATCTCACACCATCTCAAATGTTACAAATCTTTATCTCCTGAGTCAAGGTGGTTTTAAGTGCAGGGCCCCAGGTCCAAAGGATGAGCTCCACTCCTGGCTCTTTCTTGGTGGTAGTGAGGTCCCCTTTCTGCTCTCGGGTTGGCTGCCTTTTTAAGCCTAGCAGGGTAACAGACCTGACCAATCCCTCATTAGGGTTTCGTACATCTTATTTGCATGGTGCCACCCCAACAAGTGTGCCATGTAACTTATCTGCATTAGCAGCAAGCTGTCCAGCCCCCTTGGTGGGCCACAAGCACCTCGTTTGCATAGCCCCACCCAATCATTTTGTAGCAGTCACAAGACCATGGTGAGAAAAGCCTTATAAAAGCAATTCATTACACCACACGTGATATATCAATAAAAGTGAAACACTCTTATTAAATAAGATTGTGTTATTACAGGAATTGCTGATATTTGATACCACACGTGTTATATCAATAAAAGTGAAGCACTCATGTTAAATAAGATTGTGTTATTACAGGAATTGCTGACATTTGATGATGTAGCCGTAAAGTTCACCTGGGAGGAGTGGCAGCTCCTGGACCCTGCTCAGAAGGACCTGTACCTGGATGTCATGTTGGAGAACTATAGCAACCTGGTGTCCATGGGTAAGGACAACTCCCCCATGTCATTCAGGGAGTGCCCAGTCACTGGCCTTTCCTTTCTGTGTTGCTTACACTTCGAAGACACCGTAGTGCTCCGAAGTGGTAAATACGCAGATCCTTCTTTGTCTCCAGGTAAGAGGGTAGAATATTATCTCCCCTGAGACAAAAGCCTTTATTTTGTGCATGTGAAAACTGCCTAGTTCTTAAAATATAACATTTTCTCGTCTTGACATATCCTAACCGAATTCAGCACATCTTAAGTCTTCTATCATTTGCCATGAACAGGGTATCAAGCTGGCAATCCAGATACACTGTCCATGTTGGAACAAGAAGAAGAACTATGGATAACAGAAGATGAAATCCACAGTCGAATCTGTCCAGGTGAGTGAGTGGAAACCAGCAAGGTGGGTGGCCAAGTCATTCAATAAAGGTATCACTATGTGAGGGTATCTGAGGATGCAGAAACAGCCTTTACATAACGCTCTCCTGGTATCAGAACTCCTTTACTTTTAGGTTTTTAGAGGAAAATATGTTGTTGTTGTTTCTGTTAGTTGCTGTCCAGTCAATTCCAACTCACAGCGACCATATTTGTGCAGAGTAGAAACGCTTCATAGGGTTTTCAGGGCTTTGAACTTTCTGAAGCAGATTGCCAGGTCTGTCTTTTTTTTTTTTTCCTTCTTTTTTTTTTTTATTTTTCTTACTGTGCTTTAGGGGAAAGTTTACGGAGCAAATTAGTTTCTCATTCAAAACTTATACACAAGTTGTTTCATGTCATTGGTTATAATCCTCGCATTCTGTCAACACTCTCCCCCTTTCCCTTTCCACTCTGGGCTCCCTGGTTCCAGTCATCCAGTTTTCCCGTCCCTTCCTACCTTCTTATCTTCATTTTTGGGCAGTTGTTGTCTAATTGGTCTCCTATACTTGCTTGATCTAAGAAGCACATTACTCGCATGTGTTATTGTTTGTTTTATAGGCCTGTCTAATTTTTGGCTGGAAAGTGGACTTCGAGAGTGCCTTCAGTTCTGAATTAGCAGAGTGTCCAGAGGCCATAGTCTCAGGGGCTCTTCCAGTCTCTGTCAGACCAATAAGTCTGGTCTTTTTTATGAATTTGGTCTTTTGCTCTACGTTTTTCTCCTGCTCTGTCCAGGACCCTCTATTGTAATCCTGGTGTAAAAAATGGCATGAAGGAGGAGTCTGAACTCCTCTAACTTCATCAGGGGGAAGGAAAATTAAGATCAACAGCCCAAGGCTGATTCTTACAAGGTGGAGGTCAGACGTGCCTCCTCTCTCTGCTGTCTTTATCAATTCTGACACCAGCCGCCCCTTCCACAGCACTATCTACTTCTCTGCTTGGTTTGGTAATTAATTGCAATGACCACACAGAACTCACAGACAATACTAATGATTATGGGGTTTATTATGGAAGTAACAGTTACAATTCAGGTTCAGGAATGTTCAGGATACAGTTCTTCCGTCAGGACAACCTCTTCTCAGCTGTGCCCGCAGGCACACCCCTCCCTGGCCCTTGGCCTCTGTCCATAGGCACTCAGCTTTGTTTCTCTATGAACCAGGAAGCCTACCATGCCATCTCCTGCTGCTGGGTCTCTGCTGCCGCTTCTCGAGCACTTAATCTCTCTCTGTCTCCTGGTTTCAGGAACTTCTCAGCGCAGGAATCCCAGATCCAAAGGATGCACTGGCTCCTGGCTGTTCTTCCTTGGTGGTGGTAGGATCTTCTCCCTTTGCCACCTCTAGGATGGCTCATTTCAAGCCCAGCAGGATGGCAAAACTGACCAATCCCTTTTGTGGGCCACAATTACCCTATCACACAGTCCTGGCCAGTCACATTGTTGGGAGTTACAAGACCATGGCAAGAAAGTCCACACAAAAGTGATCTATCACACCATACCCAGTCACAGCAATCAGTAGTGATAGCCGGGCACCAATTAGTGTTCCTAGTCCTGTAGGCTGTGGTTTATGTGGTCCATTAGTCCTTTTGACTAATTGATCCTTTGAAACTTTAGTTTTCTTCACTCTCCATTGCTCTGGACTGGAAGAGTCTGATAGTTGTATCTTAGATAGTTACTTACAAGCTTTTAAGACCCCAGATGTTACCCAACAAAGTAGGATATAGAACACTCTCTTTAAGAACTATGCTGTGCCAATTGACGTAGGTGTCCCCCAGCCAGGCCTGTCTTTTGAGGCACCTCTGGGTAGTTCGAGCCACCAACATTTCAGTTAGCAGCCAAGTACTTAACCATTGCATCACCAGAGCTCCTTAAAAAAAGATGAGTATGTAATAATGTATGTTAAGGGAGAGCAGGTGGTAAGATAGGAACATCCAAGAGTTGCTGCTATGCTTGAAAGACAATGAGTTTCAAGAAAAAAGCCATAAACATTGTCTAGATTTGCTGATTGATCAAATAAGAGAAAAACTGAGGTACAGGCATGCGAGTCTGTGTAAGTTTGTCCCATTCAGACAGAATGTATTTTTGACTCTTTGAATTCTCTTTTTATGAAATGGTTTTCATGACTCTGGAATATACTAGATTCCTCCTCCTCTGAAATCCCATTCCACTTTGTGCCAATAACATTAAAACCTGGTTCTGAAAACACTTTATCATGATACATTGATGGTAGCTGAGGCATTTTGTCTCCTTGGTTTGAAAGACTTGTTTCTTATCCTTCCTTGTGCTATCTCTGGTCAAAATTTTTTTGGGGGATTTATACATCCAACTGGATTCTTGATGTCTGTACTACCTACCTAGTAACCATCTTAAAGATTATGTTTTACGGTGCATACTTGATTTTCTGCACATTCTGAGCTTCTCATCTCATTGGAAGGAGCTTCTGCATACCCAGTTGTTCAGGCCATGTAGTTAGCAGAATAATTGTTGGGTTTTCACTTTCACTGAAAACCCCTCCCCTCTATTCTCCCACCTTCATTCATTCAACACATCAGCTCGTGTTCATACTGTTGTCATTCTCTACATGGTATGTAAATGCTATATACTCTTTGATATAAGGTATATTTCAGGCATATATTGAACCCATCATTTAAACTTGTCTTTTCTTTATGCATACTATATCCTCCTTTCCTCCACCTCACAGCATCTGTCTCTATTGATCCTTCAAGCTATATTTAACAATCTGCAATTCCCTTCCTTCCTTGTTTGTATATTTGGTTTTCCCTAACTCAGATTTAAACTCAGTGATGATAAGGAAGATTTTTGTATTTCAAAAATACCACTAGCATAGTGGCTCATATATGGGAGCTAATTGTTGAATATTTGTGGAATGGACAAATGTAGCCCTCATCATTTTGAGTCAGTTGTTCCCTCTACCCCTGTGGCCCAGTATTTCTCCAAGTTCTGCAGAGTGTGTTTCTCCAACCTCTGGTTTGCTGCTAAGGATGACGTGCTTTCATTGAAAACCCTTCGCCTCCCTGCTCTCACGTTCGTTCATTCAACACAGCTCATATTTTAGTATGTCTGTGTGTTTTGTAATGTTTCATTTAGAAAGCAGTCAAATCTGTGTAAGTTGTCAGTTACTTAACCTTATTTGTACACTATCTGCTTTTATGTTTTAGTTTGTGTTATTACCAATGTGGAAGAGACAAGTAATACATTTATACATAAAGTTTCTTTCATATTGTTTTCACTAAAGAGCCCGTTCACACCAAAGAAGTTTTTATTTCATACAAGATTATGAAGGAATCCTTTGTTCTGTTCTTTTCCTAGAAACCTGTAGGGTTGATGATCATCTGCAAGGTCACTTGGAAAATCATGCAATGCTGAAGTGTACTGAACAACGCCATGAACATAATGCATTTGGAAACATTGTTCATCATAGCAAAATTCATTTTCCTTCCAGGCAAAATCATAATATGTTTGAGTTACACATAAAAACTTTGAAATCAAATTTAAGTTTAGCCAACCAGAACAAAAGCTGTGAAACTAAGAACTCTGCTACACTTAGTGGAGGAGGGAAATCATTTCTGCATGGTAATCATGAAAAATTTCCTTCTGAAGTTAAATTCCCTGTAAGTACAAAACTGTTCAGCACTAAGTCCCAAGTAATTAAGCGTCAGAGACTTTACAAAATAGAGAAAGCCCACATATGCAATGAATGTGGGAAAGCCTTCATGAAGAAGTCTCAGCTCACGGATCATCAGAGAGTTCATACAGGAGAGAAACCTTATGGGTGCAGTGCATGTGGGAAAGCATTCTCCAGAAAGTCCAGGCTCAATGAACACCAGAGAATGCATAAAAAAGAGAAATCTCATATATGCAGTGATTGTGGAAAAGTCTTCACCATAAAGAGTCGTCTGATTGAACATCAGCGAACTCATACTGGAGAGAAACCCTATGTGTGCAGTGAATGTGGAAAAGGTTTCCCTGGGAAGCGTAATCTTATCGTACATCAGCGAACTCATACAGGAGAGAAATGCTATGTATGTAGTGAATGTGGAAAAGGTTTCACTGGGAAGAGCATGCTCATCATACATCAGCGAACTCATACTGGAGAGAAACCCTACATATGCAGTGAATGTGGGAAAGGCTTTACCACGAAGCATTATGTCATCATACATCAGCGAAACCACACAGGGGAGAAACCCTATGTATGCAATGATTGTGGAAAAGGCTTCACCATGAAGAGCCGTCTGAATGAACATCAGCGAATGCATACAGGAGAGAAACCTTACGTGTGCAATGAGTGTGGAAAAGGCTTTCCCAGGAAGAGCAATCTCATCATACATCAGCGAAATCATGGAGTAGAGAAATCCTATCTATGTAGTGAATGTGGAAAAGGCTTCACCGTGAAGAGCATGCTCATTATACATCAGCGAACTCATACTGGAGAGAAACCCTACATATGCAGTGAATGTGGAAAAGGCTTCCCCTTGAAGAGTCGTCTGATTGTACATCAGCGAATTCATACTGGAGAGAAACCTTATAAATGCAGTGAATGTGGGAAAGGTTTCATTGTAAATAGTGGACTAATGTTACATCAGCGAACTCATACTGGAGAGAAACCCTACATATGCAAAGAATGTGGAAAAGGTTTTGCCTTCAAGAGCAATCTTAGTGTACATCAGCGAACTCATACTGGAGAGAAACCTTTTAAGTGCAGTGAATGTGGAAAAGGCTTCACCATGAAACGCTATCTCATCATACATCAGCAAACTCATACAGTAGAAAAAAACCACATATGCACTGAATGTGGGAAAGGCTTTACCATGAGGAGCGAACTCATTGATCATCAACAAATTCATACTGGAGAGAAACCCTATGAATGCAAAGAATGTGGCAAAGGCTTCACTGTGAAAAGCCGTCTAATCGTACATCAACGAACTCATACAGGAGAGAAACCCTTTATATGCAGTGCATGTGGAAAAGGCTTCTCGTCCAAGAGAAATCTCCTTGTACATCAGCAAACTCATAAAGCAGAGAAACTCTAATAATGCAATGAATATAGTAAAGCCTTCAGGAAGAAAACGTGCTTCATACAGCATGAAAGATTTCACACTAGGTAGATTTCCTTTGTATGCACTGAGTGTGGTTAATTCCATTTCTTTTACATAAGCAGAACTGTGGTGAGATGAGTTCCTTTATGCGGACTTTTGCCTTTATTCTTTGAAGAAAATAGCTTGAGAGATTTTTCCCCTGAGGAGTTACATTTCCCTAGTTTTCTACCCCAGAGGGTTTGGACTTTTGTCTAGATTGATTAACATTTTCTGGGCAAACTGTGAACAACTTGAAGGTTTGAAACTTTTTGTCTGGCCCCTTGCGGTCTCCTTTGTGCTTGGTATGTGCCTTGCAGGGTTTGGTCAATAAACTATGCAAATGAAGTGACTGTAGCCTACAATGCAAATGAAGTGACTATGGCCTACTGAGATGGGATTGGTCAGTTTGTGGCCCTGGTGGGAGTGCCATGCCTTGAAATTGACCAAACCAAAAACCCATTGCTGTTGAGTCAATTCTGACTGATAGCAACCCTATAGGACAGAGTAGAACTGTTTCATAGGATTTCCAAGGAGAGGCTGGTGGATTCGAGTTGCTGACCTTTTGGTTAGTAGCCATATCTCTTAACCATTGCACTCAGAAATTTGTTTACATTTGCAACCAAAAACAAAGAAGTTTTGAAAGGAAACAAGCAGAAAGGAAAAAAGGCAAAAGAGACAAAAAGAGAGAGGAAGTAGAGCAGAAGTGAGGAACCTCCTAAAAAAGTTGTAACATGGGTTAAGGGCTGTAACACTGAAGACAGAGGCCTGAGAGAGGCCCTGCAGCAGGGCCGTTGGCAACAGGCCCATAAACGGCCCTGCGGTAGAGTTGGTGCTGATGGCAAAAACCTTATGCTCAGAATGCAACTAAGAGAGCTGAACAAAACTACTACACTAGCTATTAGCTGGGCCAGTTAGCGAGGGAGAGGCTGAAAGAAGGAAGACCAAATGCAGAGAGGTCTACAAGGCTGAGAGAGGGGGTGTGCATGGTCATGAGGGGGCAGAGAAAAGGATTGCACAGCTGAGAGGAGGCATGCTTGGCCAAGAAGAAGCCTGTTCTGAGGGGGCTGAGAGGAGGCCTGCACAGCCTAGAGGAGACTTGCACGGCAGAGAGAAGGTCCTGCTTTGCTTACACAGTTGAGAGAATCTGAGAGAGCTGTCTTGCACTGAAGAAGGGACTGGAGGGATGTGCTCTCCACATCAGAGGAGCCTTCCAGATTTTGCGTACAAGCTTCCTGATCTTGATCCTGAGTTGTACCCTGTTGATCCTTGTAAAAATGGTGTGGTGGCATCAGACTTTGCCTAACTTCACAAGAGGAAGGAGAGAGAATCAAGATCATCAGCCCAAGGCTGATTACTATGAGGTGGAAGTCAAACATACCTCCAGCCTCCAAATGTTTTACCAATTCTGACACCAGCCATTCTCCCCACGGCACTTTCTACTTCTATGCTGGGTTCGATAATTTGTTGTAATGGCCACACAGAACTCACAGACCATACTCACAGTTATGGGGCTTATTAGGAAAGTAACAGGCTCAACTCGGGGTCAGGATCAACAGGCTATGTTGATCAGGAAGCACGTAGGCAAAGTCTGGATGGCTCCCCCAAAGTGGAGAGCACACCCTGTCCTTCTTCAGTGTAGGACAGCTCTCTCAGATCTTTTTGGCCTTGCAAGCAGGCAGGCCCTTTTCTCTGCCATGCACACCCCCTGAGGACATGCCTGCTCTTGGCTCTCAGGACAGGCTTCTCTTGGTCCTGTCATCTGTCACCACCAGCTCTGCCATTGGTCCCCTTCCAGGCCTGTGGCCACCTTCAGTGTTACAGTCTTTGACCCTTGTCACTGTAGAGAATGAACCATTGACACTTCATTTGCATAGTAGGCTACAGACACTTCACTTGCACACTCTAGTCACCAATCCCTGCAAGGTGCATACCAGTCAACAGGGTAGGCTACAGCCCAGGGCCAGACAAAAAGTGTCAGAACAAGTTTTTTACAGCTTACCCAAGCAATGTCATTCAACTAGACAAAA
This sequence comes from Loxodonta africana, assembly GCF_030014295.1. NCBI lineage: Eukaryota > Metazoa > Chordata > Mammalia > Proboscidea > Elephantidae > Loxodonta > Loxodonta africana. The sequence goes on from NC_087352.1 coordinate 20,059,897, forward strand.
GTAACAAGCCCTCTAGGGTAGAAAACTAGGGCAAAGGTAACTCCTTAAGGCTTAGGGGAAAAATCTCTCAAGCTGTTTTTACAAAGAACCAAGGCAAAAGGCCACACAAAAGGAACTCATTTCACCATGTTGTTGTATGTTGTTAGGTGCTGTTGAGTCAGTTCTGAGTCATAGCAACTCTATGTACAGCAGAATAAAACACTGCCCGGCCCTGTGCCATTCTCGTAATCATTGCTATGTTTGAGTCCATTATTGTAGCCACTGTGTCAGTCCATCTCGTTGAGGGTCTTCCTCTTTTTCGATAACCCTGATTTCACTGTACCATGTTTTCTCTGCCTACACTGATTATAAATTCCTTGATAGTTTGGCATTAATTCAGTAGCCACTGATCACTTGTGGCTATTTAAATATAAATTAAGTTTAAAAATTTAGTTACTCAGTGTTGCCAGTCACATTTCAAAAGCTCAACAACTACATGTGGCTAGTGAGTACTATATTGCACAGTACAGACGTAGAACATTTTCATGATGGCAGAACATTCTGTTGGACAGTGCTGGTTTATAGAAACTCATATTCCTCATGACATAGGAAAATAAGTATATATTGGTTTGGAAGATGAAGGTGAATGGACTAAAGAGGCAGAGAATATTTTTGTCACTGTAGAAAATGAACCGTTGAAAGACTTCTAAAAAAGGGAATTGTCCAAAAGTTTTATTTGTGTGCATATGTGTGTGATTAGAGAGACTTGATATCTGTGTGAATATAAAAGGGTGAAAGCAGAAAAGGGAAACGATCCCAAGAATAAGAGTAAAAAGGATGAGAACCGCAATCTAAGATGAAGGAAAGGATAGAAGGTGGAGGGAGGTAAAATCACTTAGGTGTCTTGGAGAGGAACCCTCATATTTATATGCTCAGAGGCCTATCACCTTTGAGACTTGCCCTCATTTTAAAGATGGCATCTCTTCTCTGCCCTGCTGAATTAGGGCATGTGCTTTCTCTTTGTCATTCCTTCTTACTCTCCTGTGAGTAGGCTCTTGTCCTCGTCCCCTTGCTCTAATAAAGATAATTATATTCTGCTTAGAATCCAATAATGATAGCATATTCTGTGAGTCCTCCTTATAGAAAAAGAAATGGAAATTAACCATGCAGTGGCTGTGTCAGTTCCATCCCAAACCCTGGATTATTGGGTGATTCACTCCAACAAAGATTTGTAAATGTGTAAACTATGCCAGGTGCTGTTGTTGATACTGCTAGATACTTTTGTAGTTTCAGAGGCCAGCTGCTTACAGTCTAGTGCAGGAGACGGGCAGTAAAAGAGAACATCAGGTAGCAATTTGTGTTAAGAAAAAGAGCATAATAAGTGTTTAGATAATTATGGAGATGCTATTTAAGTTGAAGTTTTCTGAGGCCTTTCTGGGGAGGTGGCATTTGAGTCAAGAACTAAATTGAGGGGAATCAGGCAGCATAATATTTCTAAGGAAAGAACATTATAGGATTGTTTCTAAATAGACTGTGGGCTTCTTATTTCAGGAGTCTCTGAGAAGCTTAAAAAAAAAAAAAAAGCAAATTCTTCAATTATCACCCACATCTGTTAAACCAGAATCTTGGGTCAGGGCCCAGGATGCTGCATTTATAACAAGGGGTTTCTGTTGCACACTAAAATTTGAAGAATTCCTTTGAAATATTTGAAGTCATGGAGTAAAGTAAATAAAGTAATGGACATACTTTTTGGTCTGAGGAGATAAGCAGATACCTCAATGACAGGAGGGAGCAAGTCATAGGAATATATATGGGAGATGAATATTCCCAGGCAGTGGGAACATGTGTAAAGATTCTGAGACAGGAACATACTTGTCAAATTTCTAATAATAACAAAGAGACCATTGTTTGAATTGAGGGAGGAGACAGAGGGTGGTAGGACATGAGAGACAAGGGCGAGATCATGGAGGCTCTTACAGGCCATCCTAATACTTGAGATTTTATTCCATACTGCAGTCCAGTCATTAGATAATTGAGAACTTGTATGTAATCTTGACTGATTAATGATTTACAAGTATTACCTGACTGGTGATATAGAGACCAGACACTACAGGCCAAGGACAAAAGCAGTGGCAGGTGTGGTATCAGGTGAGAGATTCAACTAAAGTAGAAATGATGGAGTATGTGAGAATTGGTTGGAATTGAAATAACTTGAAGATGGATTTGACCTCCTGCTTTGACTTTGTAGGACTTTATTGGGTGGATTCTGAGAATTAAAATGGCTTAGGGGTTGCACACATTGCGAGCAAGGAGATTAATGTGGAGTCAGGGTGCCATGGGTGAGTCCTCAAGGTTTCTAATGTCTTAGGTACGCCTTCTATGCTACAGCTAGGGAAGAGGAGAATATGAACTAGAGAAAGGCTAGAAATGGGTAATGGCCTGCAAATGGCTACCAAAGAGATGTCCAGTTCTCTTAGGTCATTTATTTATTTGGGTCATTTATTTTTGTACACAAATGTTTATATGATTTCCATTTCCATATCACTATAGGGTTGCTATAAGTCGGTATCAAGACAACGGGTTTGGTTTGGTTTTGGTATCCAAAAACCCAAAACATTAATTGGTGTGTGATTGAACACATTTTGGTATGCTCCTACAAAGGAATACAAAGCAGCCAAAAGAAATGGAACTATTCATACATGCCACAACATGGATGGATTTCAAAACAATTACCAGAGGGTTCTTGGGAGAAAGACCTGCGATCTGCTTCCATAAAGATTACAGCCAAGAAAACACTATGGGGCAGTTCTACTCTATCTCACAGGGTAGATCTGAGTAGAAATGGACTCATAAGCACCTAAAACAGTAACAACATGCAATGTGAAAAAAGCCAGCTGAAAACAGCACATGCTGTATAATTTCATTCATAAATAAAACTAATTTTTACTGACAGAAAGTGGATGGATGTCTGCCTGGGGCATGGTGTCTTTTGTATTTGGGCGGGCTTAAGATGAGGTGAGATTAAGCTAGAAAGTGCTCACCGTGTCCACTGTTTCTGTTCACGTTGTGATCACTACATGCTCCATACCACCTCAGTTCTCCTGAACCTTATTCATCTTCCAGAGGCTCTTCCATCTCTGGGGTACTCTGAACTCTCCAAAAGTGCTTTTTTCTGCTGTACAGACAAAGGACTTCCTCTAAGATGGCTGGGCCCATGATGCCCTAGCCTAATGGCAAAAATACAACTACATTGCCAACAATTTTATCTAGCCTGCTTAAATTTTAATATAGCCTCTAAAACTTTTCACAATTAGTACAGTGACTGAGCTGTCCAAAAATTATTTCAGTTTCTTCCAACCAAGCTACGACGTCACAGTTGCAATGGGCACTGAAAAAATAGGTGCCATTAAGATGACTGTCTTAGGCTGGGTTATCTAGAGAAGCAAAATCAGTGAAGTGTGTGTATGTGTGTGTATATGTGTGTGTGTGTATATATATGTATATATAGAGAGAGAGAGAGAGCCCTGATGGTGCAATGGTTAAGAGCTATGGCTGCTAACCAAAAGGTCAGCAGTTCAAATCTATCAGCCACTCCTTGGAAACTCTATAGGGCAGTTCTACGCTGTCCTGGTGGGTTACTGAGTTGAAATCAACTCGACAGCAATGGGTTTTTAGTTTATATATATATAAACACACTTGCGGACACACACACACACACACGTATATATAAACCTTGGTGGCATAATGGTTAATGCTCAGCTACTAACCAAAATGTTGGCAGTTTGAATCTACCAGGTGCTCCTTGGAAACTCTGTGGGGCAGTTCTACTCTGTCCTATAGGGTTGATATGTGTTGGAATCAACCTGATGGCAATGGGTATATATAGATAGATTTATCTCAAGAAAATGGCACATATGGTTGTAGAGGTTTGCAAGTCCCGTGTTTGTGGGTCAGGCGTCAGTCTGAAGGCTTCTTCTGACTCACATAGCTGCAGGGGCTGACAAGCCCAAGATCAGCAGCTAAGATGGCAGGCTGCTTGCTCACAGGCTACAGAGGCTGATGAATCCTGAGATCAGTAGGCAATATGGCAAGACACTTAAGTCCCAAGAACTGGGGGTCAGATGATGATGAGCTGGAGGCAGGACCCAGAGCAAGCAAGTTTTGCCAGAACATCCATACATATATTCATGCAGGCCACACCCACAAGGAAACTCCCTTTTCAACTGATTGGCTGCTCACATCAGATCACAAAATAGAGGATGACTACATCATTTCAAAACTGTCAAATTATATAATTATGTAACTGCCAAACTACAACTTCACTGCCTAACCACTGAAAATCATGGCCCAGCCATGTTGACACACAACCTTAAACATTGCAGTCCACCCTTTGTCAGCTTGGCACCTGTACACATCTCCTTAAACCATAATTGCTAAAAAGACAATTATAAACTCAAACTTGCATCTAACATACTACAACTGAAAACACATTAGCCCTGTTTGCGTCTTATATTTTGTAAATGATAGAGTAAGGGAGGGAAAAAACAAAAAATATATACACACACATGCAACAAGGAAGCAATAATTACAGTCCTCATTTCTGCAACTGGTTATGTGGCAGTAACTGATATTTAGAACTACCTTCTTTCACCACCCATTCCATGTTCCCTTTACCCTCTGCAAGCACCTCAGTTGGTCATTTTTCTTTGCCTCCTGGGGTGACCCAAACCTTCATTCCTGAAGAGTCTGGTCCATTAGTAGTCAAGTGGGAATTGGGCTGCTGTAGTTTTCCATTGACTTTAATCACAGGAAGTAATAGTACCAAGACACATCCTAAGAGATCTCCTGTATTCGACATACAGCCAATATTGTAACCATCTTTTTTGCCTGTTGATACAGAGTCATGAGGAGCCCAAAGTGGCCAGGTGGCATTCTTACCTTCTAGTTAAATGAAATCAGTGTTGTGTCTCCAGATGGAAGCATTCCTCCCTTTGGAATTAAGACTTCTAGACCCACAGAGCATAGAGTCATGAGGACAGGAAGCAAAAAATATGCAACTGGGTTACTAGGGGTAATAGTGAGTGATGTCACTCTTACTTCCACCCATTGATTCCTGAACTCGTGAATTCTGGCTATAGGAGAAAAGCACCATGTATTGGACAGTGGCTTAGAGCATATACAACTTCCTGGAGAACATTGCCCCAACCCTGCACAGTATTGCCACCTAGCTGGCACTGTAGTTTTCTTTAGAAGACCATCCCATTATTCTGTGAACATGGTAAAACCAGTCAGTTACGTGAGCAAGGGCCCATTACTGCACTTATTTGCTGTGAACTGAGTCCCTCCATCAGAGGCAATGCTGTGTGGGATACCATGATGGTGGATGAGGCATCCTGTAAGCCCATTGATGGTGGTTTTGGCAGAAGCACTGCATTCAAGGAAGGCAAATCAGTATCCAGAGTAAGTGCCTATCCCAGTGAGAACAAAACACTGTCCTTTCCATGATAGAAGCAGTTGAATGTAACCAACCTGCTACAAGGTTAGTGGCTGATCACCACAAGAAATGGTGCCATATTGAGGACTTAGTGTTGGTCTCTGCTGCTGGCAGATTGGGCATTCAGCAGTAGCTGTAGCCAAGTTGGCCTTGCTGAATGGAAGTCAGTGTTGCTGAGCCCACGCATAACTTCCATCTCTTCCACTGTGGTCACTTTTTTCATGATCCTATTGGATAATGACAGGAGTGACTGGGTAAAGAAGAGGACTGGTTTCCACAGAACACGTCATCCTATCCACATTCACATGAGACACAAATACCTTCACTTCTTTGGCCCCTTCAGAGAGGTCTATCTTCATACCGCTTCCCTATACCTCCTTGTCACCAATTCGACAATCATGTTTCTTCCAAATCCCTGTCCATCCAGCCAAACCATTGACCACAGCCCATGAATCAGTATATAATCACACAACTGGCCACTTCTCCTTCTAAGCAAAGTGACTGCTTGGAAGTGCATTTCTGTGATTTCTGCCCATTGGGAGGATTTCCTTTTACCACTATTCTTCAGAAACGGGCTGTAGTTCTGCCACTGTCCACTTTCAAGTGGCGCCTGCATATCATGCAAAATCATCTGTAAGCCAGGCATGAGTTTTCTCTTCCTCAATCAACTGATCATAAGAAACTCCCCTGAGGGCATAGGTGTAGACTGGGGGTAGGGGGGAAGGTAATGTTACAGGAGTGGAGATCACGGGCATTAGGGCCACTTCCTCATGCAACTTGCTTGTAGCTTCAGGACCTGCTTGAGCCCAATCTCATATATACGACTTCCATTTAATGATGGATTGCTGCTGTGTATGTCCAACTTTACGACACTGTGGGTCAGACAACACCCATTCATGATGAGCAGCTCAGGTGGCATGGTGGCTTGGTGGCCCATGGTCAGGTGTTCAGTCTCTACTAAGGCCTAATAACAAGCCAGAAGCTGTTTCTCAAAAGAATAGTTATCTGCAGAAGATGGCATGACTTTGCTCCAAAATTCTAAGGGTCCGCACTATGTGTGATTCACCAATAGCGGCCTCCCAAAGACTCGAAACAGCATCTCTATCTGCCACTGACATGCCTAGGCACCAATGGATCCACTAGATCATATGGTCCAGTGGCAGAATGGCTTGCATGGCAGCCTGAACTTGTTGCAGAACCTTCTCTTGTTCTGGGCCCCACTGAAAACTAGCAGCTTTTGGAGTCACTGGAAAAACAGGCCAAAGTTGCACATCCAAACAAGGGATATGTTGCCTCCAAAATCCAAAGGGCCCTACCAGGCATTGTACCTCCTTTTTAGTTGTAGGAGAGGCCAGATGCAGGAATTAATCATTCACTTTAGAAGGAACATCTCAACATCCCCCACTCCACTAAAAAAAAAAAAAAAAACCATTGTCGTTGAGTTGATTCCAACTCATGGCAACCATATAGGAAGAGTAGAACTGCCCCATAAAGTTTCCAAGGAGTGCCTGGTGGTTTTGAACTGCCAACCTTTTGGTTAGCAGCCATAGCATGTAACCACTACACCACCAGGATTTCCTCCTCATTCTACTGGACTCCTAGAATTTTTACTGAGGTTGAAGATGCTGAATTTTTGTCAGATTAATTTGCCACCCTTTAGCGTACAAAGGTCTTACCAATAAGTCCAGAGTCATTGATACTTCTTCCTTACTAGTTCCAACCAGCATAATGTCATCAATGTAATGGGTGAGTATGGTATCTTGTGGAAGGGAATGGTGATCAAATTCTCTGCAGATTAAATTATGTCATAGGGCTGGAGAGCTGATGGACCCATGAGGTAGGACAGTGAAATTGTATTGCTGGCTTTGCCAGCTGAAGCCAAACTGCTTCTGGTGATCCTTTGAAACTGGAATCAAGAAAAAGGCATTGGCCAGATCAATAGCTGCAAACCAGGTACCAGGAGAGGTATTAATTTGCTCAAGCAATGAAACGACATTTGGAACAGCAAGCATCTGCAATTGGAGTTACCATCTAGTTAAGTTTACAATAACTATGGTGAAGTGAATTACCTAATATGGTCCTTCTAACCACAGACTTTGTGACTCCCACACAATGACTGTGTGGGACTATGCAAATGAACTGCTTGGGGCCCACCAAGGGGATTGAATAGCTTACTAATAGTGTAAATAAAATGAATGAGACCATTGTGGGTGCAGGACCATGCAAATAAGGTATATGAAACCCTAACAAAGGGATTGGTCAGTTTTGCCATTCACTAGGCTTAAAATGAACTACCCTAGAGGCAGGGAGGGAGGGTCTCACCACCACCAAGAAAGAAAAGCCAGGAGTGGAGTGTCTTCTTTAGACTTGGGAAACCTGCACTACAACCTCTTAGATCCAGGAGACAGAGCGTGAGAGCTGTAATGCCGTAGATGGCAAGAGATGGGAAGAAGCAACAGCAGACAAATGGCGGCAGCAGAGGCACCAGAGGCTGGAAATAGCATGGTATGTTTCCTGGCCAAGAGAGTGAGAGAGCTGAGTACCTTTGGGCAGAAGGCTTCTTGGTGGAGTGCGGTGCATCCAGGAACTTGGCAGCATACCTAGTCTCACCAACCCACTGAGCAAGAAAACTGAACATCTTCATTTGAGGCTTATTGATGGAGTGGGGTGCCTCTGGAAATTTATTGTCAGAGTTGAGTTTTGTAACACTTGCTGAACAGGGCAGAGGCCAAGGGGCAGAAGAGGGGTGTGCCTGTGGACACAGCTGAGAAGAGGCTGTCCTGATTGAAGAAATGTATCCAAAGCGTTGCTGAACCTGAATTGTAACTTGTTACTTCCCTCTTAAACCCCATAACTATGAGTATGGTCTGTGTGGCCATTGCAAGGAATTACTGAATCCAGCAGAGAAGTAGAGAGTGCTGTGTGAGGGACAGCTTGTTGTCAGAATTGGTAAAAATGTTGGTGAATGAAGGCATGTCTGAACTCTGCCTCATAGGAATCAGCCTTGGGCTGCTGATCTTGAGTCTCCTTCCCCCTCATGAAGTTAGAGGAGGTCAGACACTGCCCCCATGCCATTTTTACAGTTGAGGTAGCCAGTTTCTAAATTCTAGACCAGAGTTCAACCAATCCTCAATTACCAATGAGATGTCAATCAACTCAGCCTTTGTTAATTACTAAGCAAAAGTATTAAACCATTAAGTTGTTTACAGCTTACCCAAAAAATGTCAATCAATCCAGGAAATCTCCTGGGCAAAACTAACAAATACTTTAGGGTAGAAAATATCCTGGGAACCCCATCCAAAGAACTAGGGCAAAGATAACAACTCCTCAAGGCTTAGGGAAAAAAATCTCCCAAACTGTTTTACCAAAGAACGAAGGCAAATTGCTATATAATGGAATTCATTTCATCACAGTCCTTTTCTTACTTATTTTGCTCTGCATGAGTTTTTAAGGTTCATTCATGTATGACTTGCATCAATATTTCATTTCTCTTTCCAGCTTAGTACCGTTCCATTCTGTGTATATACCACATTTTGTTTATCCATTTATTTATTGATGGACATTTTAGTTTTTCATCCTTTTGTCTCTTGTGAAAAGTGCCACAGTGAACATTAGTGTACAAGTTTATATTTGTTTTCCTGCCTTAATTTCATCTGAGTATATAACAAAGTTTGGGATTCCTGGGTCATACACACTGAATCCTAAACATCTCTGCTCTAAATTTTGCATAACTGCTTCCCTCAACACCCCCACAATGTAACAGGATTCATTCAGGGAAGATACTCTCCAGGAAAGAATGAGAAATGTGTGTTCTACCAACCAGGCCCTCCCCTTCGCTTGTCCTGCGAATCTGTACATGTGGAAATCTCAGAATCCCCATTATTTTGACATTAAATATAAGGATAATCATCAACTCAAATTCAAATATTTATTATTCACTTCAGTTCAGTCACTAGCCACCAATGCAGCAGTTCTTTAACCCTAGCGACTCAGAGCTAGGTCAGATGTCATGAATTGAAAGGACACTTCCCTTCAGCCCAAGTAAAGGGCTTGGATCCACAATCAATGTCCATGGAAGCAGCAGTCAAGAAATCAAATGACATATTGCATTGGGCAAAAATGCTGCAAAAGACCACTTTAAAGTGTTAAAAAGCACACTTTTGAAAACCTAGAGGAAGTGGACAGATTTCTAGAAACACACTACCTACCTAAACTAACACAAACTAAGGTAAAAAATCTGAACAGACCCATAACAAGAGAAGCAATTGGAAAGACAATTTAAAAAAAAACAACTCCCCTCCCCCCCGCCAAAAAAGCCCTGGCCCAGATGGCTTCGCTAGAGAATTCTACCAAACATTCAGAAAAAAGCACACACCAGTACTGCTCAAACTATTTCAGAACATAGAAAAGGAAGGGATACTTCTAAATTCATTCTATGAAGCCACCATAACCCTGATACAAAAGCCAGGCAAAGACACCACACGCACAAGAAGAAAATTACAGACAAATACCTCTCATGAACATACATGCACAATTTCTCAACAAAACTCTAGTGGATAGAATTCAGCACCATATAAAAAAAATAATACACCACAGTCAAGTGGGATTCATACCAGGTATGCAAGCATGGTTCAACATTAGAAAATCAATTAACATAATCCACCACATAAGTAAAACAAAATAATCACATGATTATCTCAATTGACACAGAAAAGGCATTTGATAAAGTCAACACCCATTCCTAATAAAAACGCTCAATAAAATAGGAATAGAAGGAACATTCCTCCACATAACAAAGGGCATCTATACAAAACCATGAGCCCTGGTGGCACAGCCATTGAAAGATAAGGCTGCTAACCAAAAGGTTGGCAGTTCAAATCCACCAGCTGCTTATTGGAAATCCTATGGGGCAGTTCTACTCTGTTCCATAGGGTTGCTATGAGTTGGAATCAATTCCACAGCAACGGGTTTGGTTTGTCTGTTTTTTTACATGAAACCAACAGCCAACATCATTATCAATGAAAAGAGGCTGAAAAGATTCCCCCTGAGAACAGGAAAGAGATAAGGATGCCCTTTTATCACCACTCCTATTTAGCGTTGTGCTGGAAGTCCTGGCTAGAGAAATAAGGCAAGAAAAAGGGCATCCAAACTGGTAAGGAAGAAGTAAAACTATCCCTATTTGTGGATGATATGATTCTATACATAATCAAAAAGACTCCAAAAGAAAACTACTGAAATTAATAGAAAGATTCAGCAGATAGCAGGATACAAGATAAACATAAAAAAATCAGTTGGATTCCTATATACCAAGAAAGAGAATGATGAAAAGGAAATCAGGGAAACAGTACCACTTATAATAGCCCCTAAAAAAAAAAAAAAACTTAGGAATAAATCTAATAAGGGATGTAAAAGACCTATACAATGAAAACTACAAATCACTACTGCAAGAAACCAAAAGAGACCTACATAAATGGTAAAACATAACATGCTCATGGATGGGCAGACTCAACATTGTGAAAATGTCAATTCTACTCAAAGCAATCTACAAATACAATGCAATCCCAGTCTAAATACAGACAGTATTCTTTAACGAGATGGAAAAACTAATCATTAACTTTATATGGAAGGGAAAGAGGCCCCAGAGAAGTAAAGCACTACTGAAGACAAAGAATAAAGTAGGAGGCCTCACACTACCTGACCTCAAAACCTACTATACAGCTATGGTAGTCCAAACAGCCTGGTAATGGTACAAAGGCAGACACATCGACCAATGGAACAGAATGGAGAACTCAGATGTAAATCCATCCACCTATGGTCACCTGATGTTTGACAAAGGCCCAACATCCATTAAATGGCAAAAAGACAGTTTTTTAACAAATTGTCACAGCAAAACTGAATATCCATCCATGAAAAAATGCAACAGAACCCATATCTCACACCAGACACAAAAACTAATCCAAAATGGATCAAAGGCCTAAATATAAAACCAAAAACTATAGGGATCATAGAAGAAAAAATAGGGTCAATGCTAAAGGCCCTAATGCATAGCATAAATGGGATAAAACCATAAGCAACGATACACAAACTCCAGAAGATAAGCTAGATAACTGGGATTCTCTAAAAATTAAACACTTACGCTCATCAAAACACTTCACCAAAAGAGTAAAAGGAGAACCTACAGAGGCGGAGCCAAGATGGCGGAATAGACAGACTTTTCCGTCGAGCCCCCTTTACAACAAAGACCCAAAAAAACAAGTGAAATAAGTATATTTGTGACAAGCTGGGAGCCCTGAGCATCAAAGACAAGATTAGACAATGAACTGAGGGCAGGGGAAGGAAGAGACCGTTCAGAAGCGGAGAAGAGTTGCTGGACCTGAATTGCGGGGAGCCCTCAGGCACCATTCTGGGAGCGGTTGCCACGGCGGCAGCAGCGGCAGCCACGGGCTGGTCCTAGCCTTCGGCCGCAGTTTCCTCAGGGAGAAGCAGCAGCCACACAGCCCACTCACACCTCCGGAAGCTGAGCAGAAGGGCAATCTCAGCAAAAGCTAAGTACTTGCCTATATTTTACCGCGCCCCCCACCCCCACCCCCAAGCCAGCCTCAGCGGCTGAATCCCTAGGCCTGAGATAGACCCTGGTGAGCACCTAGAGCCGTCCTCCTGGCCTTGGGGAAGGAAAAAATTTCCAAGTGGGGGGAAAAGATAATTTGGTAGCTCCATTAACTGGGGGAGCTCAGGACAGAAGCGGCTCCTGTCCAGGCATAAACCATCCGTGGACCTTGAGCACCTTTCCCTTCTGCATGGACCTGTGTGGGCCTATTTCGGGAGAATAGGCCCTTGTTGGCAAACTCCAACCATTTCAGCAGTGTGGTAGAGAGGAGGGTGTTTGACGTTTGACATTGCTTTGCCTATTAAACAAGGTCCTCACGTACCCACAACAGAGACCTAAGGACTGGTGGCTCCACTTGGGTTGCCCAGCCACCCGCGACAGGGGCCCAGGGATAACTGGTACCTCCCAGTCCTTACAGCAAAATCTTTGGGTGCCCATGGTCCCTCTGCAGAGCCCATCCACCAGCATGCTCTAGAGAACAAAGACACGTTTTCCTCAGAGACACTTGGGGGTCGGTTCTCAGCCCCCTGCCTCCTTCAGAGCATGACCCCATGCCGCAGATATGGGTATATACGCCAATCACCCCTGCTCCTCTAAGACTGTAGGACAAAACCTGTACCACACACTTGATATCAGCTACCTGGACACCTGAGCTGAATTCATACAAGAAAACTGAATGGACTCCTAGACTGATATACCTGATAACAGCTCTAGCCAGCTGGGGACAGGACACCAGAGCTCCAAAGGCAAAAATAATCAAGCTAGCTAACTCAAGCAACCCATAGGGGTATACCAAAACAAAACAAAGCAAGCAGCTACGACACAGTAAGCAAGCATAAACTAATACAATAACTTATAGATGGCTCAGAGACAACAGTCAATATCAAGTCACATAAAGAAACAGGCCATGATCACCTCAATAGGCTCTCAGAGAATCCAGGGATCTTCTAGATTAAAGTGCATTCCTGGAAATACCAGATGCAGAACACAAAAGTTTAATATACAGAACCCTTCAAGACATCAGGAATGAAATGAGGCAAAACGCAGAACAAGCCAAGGAACACACAGATAAAGCAACTGAAGAACTCAAAGATTATTCAGGAACATAATGAAAAGTTTAATAAGCTGGAAAAATCCATAGACAGCAATCAGAAATTCAGAAGATTAACAATAAAATTACAGAATTAGATAACTCAATAGAAAGTCAGAGGAGCAGAATTGAGCAAGTAGAAGCTAGAATTTCTGAACTTGAAGATAAATCACTTGGCACTAATATATCTGAAGAAAAATCAGATAAAAGAATTAAAAAAAATGAAGAAACCTTGAGAATCATGTGGGACTCTATCAAGAGAAATAACCTGTGAGTGACTGGAGTACTAGAACAGGGAAGGGTTAACAGAAAATACAGAGAAAATTGTTGAGGATTTGTGGGCAGAAAACTTCCCTGATATTGTGAAAGATGAGAAGATATCTATCCAAGATGCTCATCAAACTCCACATAAGGTAGATCTTAAAAGAAAGTCACCAAGACATATTATAATCAAGCTTGCCAAAACTGAAGATAAGGAGACATTTATAAGAGCAGCGAGGGATAAAAGAAAAGTCACCTAGAAGAGATAGCCAATAAGAATAAGCTCGGACTACTCGGCAGAAACCATGCAGGCAAGAAGGCAATGGGATGACATATTTAAAAAACTGAAGGAAAAAAATTGCCTGCCAAGAATCATATATCCATCAAAACTGTCTCTTAAATATGAAGGTGAAATTAAGACATTTCCAGATAAACACAAGTTGAGAGAATTCGTAAAAACCAAACCAAAACTACAAGAAATACTAAAGAGAGTTCTTTGGTTAGAAAGTCAATAATATTAGGTATCGACCCAAGACTACACCACTGGGCAGAACAACCAGAAGTCGACCAAGACAGGGAAATCCAAACAAAAAAAACAAAAGCAAGATTAAAAAAGTAAAAAAGCCCAACACAGGGTAACAGCGATGTTACTGTATAAAAGAAGACAGCATTAAAATAATAAAGAGGGACCAAGAAATGTAATCATACATCTTCCATATGGAGAGGAAGATACGGTGATACAAAGGAATAAAAGTTATAAATTTAGAAAAATGAGGGTAAATAATAAGGTAACCACAAAGGAGACAAACTATCCTACTCATCAAAAAAAAAAAAAAAAAAATACAAGGGAAAAATACAGACTCAGCAGAAATAAAATCAAGAACAACAAATATGAGGAAAGGACAATATATAAAGAAAATCTACTCAGCACATAAAATCAAGTGGGAAAAAGAAGCTGTCAACACACAAAAAAAGATATCAAAATGATAGCACTAAATTCATACTTATCCGTAATTACCCTGAATGTAAATGGACTAAATGCACCAATAAAGAGACAGAGAGTGGTAGAATGGATTAAAAAAAAAAGATTCGCCTATATGCTGCCTACAAGAGACACACCTTAGACTTAGAGACATAAACAAACTAAAACTCAAAGGATGGAAAAAAATATATCCAGCAAACAACAATCAAAAAAGAACAGGAGTGGCAATATTAATTTCTGACAAAATAGACTTTAAAGTTAAATCCATCAGAAAGGATAAGGAAGGACACTATATAATGATTAAAGGGAAAATACACCAAGAAGATATAACCATATTAAATATTTATGCACCCAATGACAGGGCTGCAAGATACATAAAACAAACTCTGTAAGCATTGAAAAGTGAGGTAGACAGCTCCACAATAATAGTAGGAGACTTCAACATACCACTTTCGGTGAAGGACAGGACATCCAGAAAGAAGCTCAATAAAGACACGGAAGATCTAAATGCCACAATCAACCAACTTGACCTTGTAGACATATACAGAACACTCCACCCAACAGCAACCAACTATACTTTCTTTTCTAGTGCACATGTCACATTCTCTAGAATAGACCACATATTAGGTCATAAAGCAAGCCTTAGAAAAATCCAAAACATTGAAATATTACAAAGCATCTTCTCTGACCATAAGGCCATAAAAGTGGAAATCAATAACAGGAAAAGCAGGGAAAAGAAATCAAACACTTGGAAACTGAACAATACCCTGCTCAAAAAAGACTGGATTCTAGAAGACATTAAGGATGGAATAAAGAAATTCAGAGAATCCAATAAGAATGAAAACACTTCCTATCAGAACCTTTGGGATACAGCAAAAGTGGTGCTCAGAGGCCAATTTATATCGATAAATGCACACATCCAAAAAGAAGAAAGGGCCAAAATCAAGGAATTATCCCTACAACTTGAACAAATAGAAAGAGAGCAACAAAAGAAACCCACAGGCACCAGAAGAAAACAAATAATAAAAATTAGAGCTGAACTAAGTGAAATAGAAAAACAGAAAAATGATTGAAATTATTAACAAGAACAAAAGCTGATTTTTTGAAAAACTCAACAAAATTGATAAACCATTGGCCAAACTGACAAAAGAAAAACAGGAGAGGAAGCAAATAACCCGAATAACAAATGAGATGGGTGATATTACAACAGACCCAACTGAAATTAAAAGAATCATATCAGATTACTATGAAAAACTATATTCAAACAAATTTGAAAACCTAGAAGAAATGGATGAATTCCTAGAAACACACTACCTACCTAAACTAACACAAACAGAGGTGGAACAACTAAATAGACCCGTAACAAAAGAAGAGATTGAAAAGATAATCAAAAAACTCCCAATAACAAAAAAAAGCCCTGGCCCAGAAGGCTTCCCTGCAGAGTTCTACCAAACTTTCAGAGAAGAATTAACACCACTACTACTAAAGGTATTTCAGAACTTAGAAAAGGACAGAATACTACCAAACTCATTCTATGAAGCCATCATATCCCTGATACCAAAACCAGGTAAAGACAGCACAAAAAAGAAAATTACAGACCTACATCCCTCATGAACTTAGATGCAAAAATCCTCAACAAAATTCTAGCCAATAGAATTCAACAACATATCAAAAAAACAATTCGACATGACCAAGTGCGATTCATATCAGGTATGTACGGATGGTTCAACATTAGAAAAACAATTGATGTAATCCATTATATAAATAAAACAAAAGACAAGAATCACATGATTTTATCAATTGATGGAAAAAAGGCGTTTGACAAAGTTCAACACCCATTCGTGACAAAAACTCTCAACAAAATAGGAATAGAAGAAAAATTCCTCAACATAATAAAGGGCATTTATACAAAGCCAACATCATCCTATATGGAGAGAGTCTGAAAGCATTCCCTTTGAGAACGGGAACCAGACAAGGATGCCCTTTATGACCACTCTTATTCAACATTGGGCTTGAGGTCCTAGCCAGAGCAATCAGGCTAGATAAAGAAATAAAGGGCATCCAGATAGGTAAGGAAGAAGTAAAAGCATCTATATTTGCAGGTGACATGATCTTATACACAGAAAACTCTAAAGAATCCTCAAGAAAACTATTGAAACTAACAGAAGAGTTCAGCAGAGTATCAGGATACAAGATAAACTTACAAAAATCAGTTGGATTCCTCTACACCAACAGAAAGAACATCGAAGAGGAAATCACCAAATTAATACCATTTACAGTGGCCCCCAAGAAGATAAAATACTTAGGAATAAATCTTACCAGAGATGTAAAAGACCTATACAAAGAAAACTGCAAGACACTACTGCAAGAAACCAAAAGAGACCTACATAAGTGGAAAAACATACCTTGCTTATGGATAGGAAGACTTAACATTGTAAAAATGTCTATTCTACCAAAAAAAAAAAAAACCAAAAGCCATCTATAGATACAATGCAATTCCGATCCAAATTCCAACGACATTTTTTAAGGAGATGGAGAAACAAATCACCAACTCCATAAGGAAGGGAACGGGGTCCCGGATAAATAAAGCATTACTGAAAAAGAAGAACAAAGTGGGAGGCCTCACACTAACTGATGTTAGAACCTATCTTACGGCCACAGTAGTCAAAACAGCCTGGTATTGTTACAACAGATACATAGACAAATGGAATAGAATTGAGAATCCAAACATAAATCCATCCACATATGAGCAGCTGATATTTGACAAAGGCCCAAAATCAGTTCAATGGGAAAAAGACAGTCTCTTTAATAAATAATGCTCTTATAACTGGATATCCATCTGCAAAAAAATGAAACAAGTCCCATACCTCACACCATGCACAAAAACTAACTCAAAATGGATCAAAGACCTAAATATAAAATCTAAAACGATAAAGATCATGGAAGGAAAAATAGGGACAACACTAGGAGCCCTAACACATGGCAAAAACAGTATACAAAACATTGCTAACAATGCAGAAGAGAAACTAGATAACTGGGAGCTTCTAAAAATCAAACAGCTGTTCTCATCCAAAGACTTCATGAAAAGAGTAAGATTACCTACAGACTGGGAAAAAGTTCTTAGCTATGACATTTCCAATTAGTGTCTGATCTCTAAGATCTACATGATACTGCAAAAACTCAACTACAAAAAGACAAATAACCCAATTAAAAAATGGGCAATGGATATGAACAGGCACTTCACTAAAGAAGACATTCAGGTGGCTAACAGATACATGAGGAAATGCTTACAATCATTAGCCATTAGAGAAATGCAAATCAAAACTACAATGAGATTCCATCTCACTCCAACAAGGCTGGCATTAATCCAAAAAACACAAAATAATAAATGTCAGAGAGGTTGTGGAGAGACTGGAACACTTATACACTGCTGGTGGGAATGTAAAATGGAACAACTACTTTGGAAATCGATTTGGTGCTTCCTTAAAAAGCTAGAAATAGAACTACCATACAATCCAGCAATCCCACTCCTTGGAATATAACCTAGAGAAATAAGAGCCTTTACATGAACAGATATATGCACACTCATGTTCACTGCAGCACTGTTTACAATAACAAAAAGATGGAAGCAACCAAGGTGCCCATCAACAGATGAATGGATAAATAAATTATGGTATATTCACACAATGGAATACTACACATTGATAAAGAACAATGATGAATCCGTGAAACATTTCATAACATAGAGGAATCTGGAAGGCATTATGCTGAGTAAAATTAGTCAGTTGCAAAAGGACAAATATTGTATGAGACCAGTATTATAAGAACTCGAAAAACAGTTTAAACAGAGAGGAAAAATATTCTTTGATGGTTACGAGAACGGGGAGAGGGGGAGTGGGGTTTTCACTAATTAGATTGTAGATAAGAATTATTTTAGGTGAAGGGAAAGACAACATACAATACAGGAGAGGTCAGCACAACTGGACTAAACCAAAAAACAAAGAAGTTCCCTGAATAAACTGAATGTTTCGAAGGCCAGTGCAGCAAGGGCGGGGCTTGGGGACCATGGTTTCAGCGGACATCTAGGTCAATTGGCATAATAAAATCTATTAAGAAAACATCCTGCATCTCACTTTGGAGAGTGGTGTCTGGGGTCTTAAACACTAGCAAGTGGCCATCTAAGATGCATCATTTGTCTCAAACCACCTGGAGCAAAGGAGAATGAAGAACACCAAAGACACAAGATAATTATGAGCCCAAGAGACAGAAAGGGCCACATAAACCAGAGACTACATCAGTCTGAGACCAGAAGAACTAGATGGTGCCCAGCTACAACTAATGACCACCCTGACAGGAAACACAACAGAGAACTTCTGAGGGAGTAGGGAGCAGTGGGATGCAGACCTCAAATTCTCATAAAAAGACCAGACTTAATGGTCTGATTGAGACGAGAAGGACCCCAGAGGTCATGGTCCCCAGACCTTCTGTTAGCCCAAGATAGGAATCATTCCCAAAGCCAGCTTTTCAGACAGGGATTGGACTGGGCTATGGGATAGAAAATGATGCTGGTAAAGAGTGAGCTACTTGGTTCGAGTAGACACAGGAGACTATGTGGGCAGCTCCTGTCTGGATGGGAGATGAGAGGGCAGAGTGGGTCAGAAGCTGGCTGAATGGACACAAAAAAAGAGGGTGGAGAGAAGGAGTGTGCTGTCTCATTAGGGGGAGAGTAACTAGGAGTATATAGCAAGGTATATATCAATTTTTGAGAGACTGACTTGATTTGTAAACTTTCACTTAAAGCACAAAAAGTTAAAAGAAAAGAAGGTTTGGCAAACTTACTCTGAATAGTTGCATAGTAAATATGGTTTTGCAGGCCATGTTAGTTTTCTCATAGAATTTCTTGCTGTATTGTTTTATTTTTTAACAGCCCTTTAAATAATGTACAAGGCAGTCTTAGCTTTCAAGCCAGCCAAAAGTTTTGGTTGCTGTATAGCATTCCATTGTTTGAATGTAGAGCATTTTTTTTATTATTATTAATGCATACTTGAGTTGTTTGAGTTTTGGACTACTACAAATAATGCTCCTTTGAAAATATTGGTGCATGTCTTGTGGTTGAAATGTGCACTTATCGTGGGGAGATACATACCCAGATATATCTCAGACTAGGGAGCCCTGGTGGTGCCGTTGTTAAGCGCCCAGCTGCTAACTGAAAAGGTTGGTGATTTGAACACTTAGCAGCTTTGCGTGAGAGATGAGACAGTCGGCTTCCGTAAGGATTACAGCCTTGGACACCCTATGGTGCACTTACACTCTGTACTTTCGGGCCACTATGAGTCAAAATCGAGTGAATGGCAATGGGTTTTCCCCAGACTCAAATTGTTTCACCATGTATGTATAAATTCAACGTAAGAGAGGGTGCCTAAATGTTTTTTAAGGTGTTTATTTCACTTTACAGCTCCTCCAGCAGAATAGTGTTCACTTTATAGTTAGTGATTTACATGGGGTGTGTATGTTTCCATATCCTAATATAAAGTTATCCTCTTAAAGCTTTCTTGATTTGCCGTTCTCATGGAGAGTCACAGTTGACCCTGAATTGATAGTTTCATATGTTCTAAGGTAGGGATAAAGCTTTTTGTTTTTTTTCTTTCACATGTGTACCTGACTAATCCAAGAGCCATTTTTTGAAAAGACATCTTTTGCCCATATCTCTGCAAATTCTGAGTCTTTGGTTTTATTGCCCAGGGGTGTAAAATGTTCTGGGGCAGCAAATGAAGGGACTGTCAACAGTTTGGGGGGCCTTGTGTTAAGATGAATGCGAGGAGCAGTGACAGCATCTGGGCCCAGGGGAAGTGTACTCCTCACATTGAATTTTCCCTGCAGCCTACAGGTCCTGACTCCTGAGCAGCAAGAGGATCACTTAAACGAAGAGGAAGAGGTTGCATGATTTGTATATTGTCATTTCTGGGGACAACCTTCACAGGAGACTGAGATTTCTGAGTAGATATTTAGAGCTGATCCAGAAAAGACTAAAGACAGAGCACCCCAGTTTCTGGCCATGTCTCAAGAACAAAAGAAAATGAACAAGACACAAGTGAGTTTTAGGTTGTTTTGTGTTTTCCTTTGTTCCGTAATGGATTTGTAGAGGCCTGTAAAATTTCAGTTCAGTTCATCAGAAGAATATACATTTGGAAATGTATGAACTGGAGAGAAATGAACTTGGACTCTGACTTCAACATCAGGCAACATAGGATCAGGAATTGCAGTGGGATGGATTGCTTTTGTACAGCCTTTCTCACCATGGTCTTGTAACTCAATCACTTGGGTGGGACTGTGCAAATAAGGTAATTGTGGCCCACCAAAGGGACCGGTCAGTTTTGCCATCACGCTAGGCTTGAAATGAGCCACCCCAGAGGCAGAAAAGAGAGGATTTCACCACCACCAAGGAAGAAGGGTCAAGACTGGAGCTCTGGCACCACGAGACAGAGAGAGAGCTGTAACACTGAAGATGGTGAGAAGCAGAGAAATGGTAGCAGGAGAAACTGACAGGAGACTGCGATTGGGCTTTCTGGCCCATGGAGCAAGAAGGCTTTGTGCCTTTGGGCAGGAGGAATAGGGTGCCTCCAGGCACTTGATGGAGCTAGGTTTGCTGACCCACAGAGCTAGAACTGAGTGCTTTTGGGACAAGGTTTACTGGTGGAATAGGGTGCCTTCGGGCACTTACTGGCAGAGCTAAAAGCGCTTTATAACACTTGCCTGAGCAGTGCAGAGGCCAAGAGGCCAGAGAGAGGCATGCCTTCAGCCACAGGTGAGAAGAGGCTGTCCTGATGGAAGAACTGTATCCTGAGTTGTTCCTGATCCTGAACTGTAACCTGTTACTTCCCTAATAAACCCCATAATTGTGAATATTGTCCGTGAGTTCTGTGCGGCCATTGCAATGAATTATCGAACCCAGCAGAGAAGTAGAGAGTGCTGTGGAAGGGATGGTTGGTGTCAGAATTGGTAAAGATGGCAGAGAGAGGAATCATATCTGAACTTTGCCTCATACGAATCAGCCTTGGGCTGTTGATCTTGATTCTCCCACCCCCTTGTGAAGTTTTAAGAGGTCAGATGCTGCCCCCACACCATTTTTACAGGTATATATATATATATTTCGTAGGATTAACACTAAGTTACTTATTTGGTTGTGGGCAGGATTCAGTTCCGTGAGGGCCTTAGTTCCTCACTATAAGTTGGCCAGAGACAGCCCTCAGGTACTTGCCATGTTGGCTTCCTCAACATGGCAAGTTGCTTCACTCAAGACAGCAGTAACATTTAATATGTTTTATAATCACAGGATGTCATTCCATCACCTTTAAGTAGAAAGAAGTCACTAGGCCAGCTCGTACTAAAGGAGAGGGGACTGTATAATGGTGTCAATATATGATCATAGATCTATCTTAGAATTTGCCTGCTATAGATATTTCATTCAGTAAAAAATTATTTTTGAGTGCAGAGGGAGATCTTTGGATATTGATTCTCCCTGGCTCTTTCTGAAGTTATAGATAGTCATATGTTAGACATTCTCATTCTATTCATTTTTGTTAACCTGCCCTGTATATCTCTCTCTTTGCTGCTGTAAAAATAGTGTGGTGGTGTCTGACCTACCGCACCCTCACAAGGGGGAGGAGAGTCAAGATCAACAGCCAAGGCTGATTTCTATGAAGTGGAGGTCAGACACACCTCATCTCTCCAACCTTTTTACCAATTCTGACACGAGTCATCCCACAATGGTACTCTTCTTCTCTGCTGGGTTTGATAATTCGTTGCAATGGCCACGCAGAACTCACAGACTATACTCACTGTTATGGGGTTTATTAGGGAATTACAGGTTACAATTCAGGATCGGAAACAACTCAGGATACAGTTCTTCCATCAGGACATCCTCTTCTCACCGGTGGCTGAAGGCAGGACTCTGTCTGGCCCTCGAAGCCTCAGGTCTCTTGGGCAGGCCTCGCCTCTGCCCTGCTTAGGCAACTGTTACAAAGCTCTTTAGCTTCATCGATAAGTACCCAGACGTATCTGGTTTCTCCAGTAAGCCTTGGCCTGAAGGTGCTCAGCTCTGTCACTGTGGGTCGGCACACCAACTGCAACTGCCTTGTTCCGTGGGCCAGGAAGCCCATTGTGCCATCTCACGCCAGTATCCTTGTTCTGTTGCCAACGTTTTTCTGCCACCACTTCTTATCATCTCGTGCTAACTCCTGTGTTAAGAGTATCTCACTCTGTCTCCAAGGTCTATGAGTTTCACAGTGCAGGAACTCAAGATTCAAAGGATACGCTCCTCCCCTGTCTCTTCTTCTGCAGAGTAGTGAGGTTCCCCTTCTGCTCTGGGATTGGCTCTCTTTTAAGCCTAGTGGATGGCAAAACTAACCAATCCCCTCATTAGGGTTCTGTACACATTATTTGCATGGTCCCCTCCCCACAAGGGTGCCATGCACCTTATTTGCATAATAACAAGCTGTCCAATCTCCTCGGTGGGTTGCAATCACCTTATCTGCATAGTTCCACCCAGTCATTTGGTGGAAGTAACAAGACCATGGCTAGAAAGGTCACATAAAAGTAATTCATCGCACTGCAAGCCACCCCCTGGCTCCTGTAGCCATGGTTCTTTCACGCTTGGAAGATAACTTCCCCATCCCAGTCATTTTTTTTTATATAATTTTTATTGTGCTTTAAGTGAAAGTTTACAAATCAAGTCAGTCTCTCACACAAAAACCCATATACACCTTGCTACACACTCCCAATTACTCTCCCCCTAACAAGACAGCCTGCTCTCTCCCTCCACTCTCTCTTTCCGTGTCCATTTCGCCAGCTTCTAACCCCCTCCACCCTCTCATCTCCCCTCCAGACAGGAGATGCCAACATAGTCTCAAGTGTCCACCTGATCCAAGAAGCTCATTCCTCACCAGCATCCCTCTCCAACCCATTGTCCAGTCCAATCCATGTCTGAAGAGTTGACTTCGGGAATGGTTCCTTTCCGGGCCACCAGAAGGTCTGGGGGCCATGACCACCAGGGTCCTTCTAGTCTCAGTCAGACCATTAAGTCTGGTCTTATGAGAATTTGGGGTCTGCATCCCACTGCTCTCCTGCTCCCTCAGGAGTTCTCTCTTGTGTTCCCTGTCAGGGCAGTCATCAGTTGTAGCCGGGCACCATCTAGATCTTCTGGTCTCAGGATGATGTGGTCTCTGATTCATGCGGGCTTTTCTGTCTCTTGGGCTCATAATTACCTTGTGTCCTTGGTGTTCTTCATTCTCCTTTGTTCCAGGTGGGTTGAGACCAATTGATGTATCTTAGATGGCTGCTTGCTAGCGCTTAAGACCCCAGACACCACTCTTCAAAGTGGGATGTAGAATGTTTTCTTAATAGGTTTTATTATGCCAATTGACTTAGATGTACCCTGAAACCATGGTCCCCAGACTCCTGCCCCTGCTGCACTGGCCTTCGAAGCATTCAGTTTATTCAGGAAACTCCTTTTCTTTTGGTTTAGTCAGTTGCGCTGACCTCCCCTGTATTGTGTGCTGTCTTTCCCTTCATCCAAAGTAGTTCTTATCTACTATTTAATTAGTGAATGCCCCTCTCCCATCCTCCCTCCCTCCCCCCTCTTTTAACCACAAAAGAATGTTTTCTTCTCAGTTTAAACTATTTCTCAAGTTCTTATAATAGTGGTCTTATACAATATTTGTCCTTTTGCAACTGACTAATTTCACTCAGCATAGTGCCTTCCAGGTTCCTCCATGTTATGAAATGTTTCACAGATTCCTCACTGTTCTTCATCGATGCTTAGTATTCCATTGTGTGAATACACCATAATTTATTTATCCATTCATCCATTGATGGGCACCTTGGTTGCTTCCATCTTTTTGCTATTGTAGACAGTGCTGCAATAATCATGGGTGTGCACATATCTGTTCTTGTAAAGGCTCTTATTTCTCTAGGATATATTCCAAGGAGTGGGGTTGCTGGATCGTATGGTAGTTCTATTTCCGGCTTTTTAAGGAAGCACCAAATCAATTTCCAAAGTGGTTGTTCCATTTTACATTCCCACCATCAGTGTTCCAACCTCTCTACAGCCTCCCAGTCATTTTAACAGTCATTAATAATTAGTCTTTCAATAGGACAAAGTGTCCTCAGGGTGAGGTTACACAGGTACCGGCTATTCAGGTCTGCTACAGGTGTCCATCTGATCTGGTCAGGTTCTCCAAAAGTCGTCTTGGCTTCACCCTTTCTGGCCTCTGGTAAAATTTAACTGAGAGAAGAATATCCCTTTGATCTGAGCCTTGTGAGGTATCAGCATAGTAAAATCTTTAAGGTTGTCCCACGGTACTCTAGTCCAGCAGTACCCTCCCTTAGTCCACTCTTTCACAGTTACTGCTTCTGCAGTTACAGTTTTAATAATCACAGTTAACCCTGCTAACAATCAACACACAACAAATGAATCATATAATCCTATCAGTATCTTACCCCACCCTCTCTTTTCTAGAACCATCAGGAGAAGAGGAGCCTATTCAGTGGGGATTCTCCCTGTCCCCCTCATTTTGAGTGTAAGCACACCTGCAAAAGCATGTAAGCCAACGACAATGTTGTAGATTAAATTGTGTCCCCCCAAAATATGTGTCAATTTCGGTAGGTCCTGATTCCCAGTATTGTGTGGCTGTCCTCCATTTTGTGATTTCATGTAATTCTCCTGTGTGTTGTAAGTCCTAAATCTCTACTTGTAGTTCATGTAAGTTATGTTAAAGAGGATTAGGGTGGGATGCAACATTCTTACTCCAGGTCACAGTCCTGATCCCATGTATGAAGAGTTTTCCTGAAGTGTGGCCTGCATTATCTTTTATCTTACAAGAGATAAAAGAAGAGAGAAGCAAGCAGAGTTGGGGACCTCATACCATAAAAAAAAGAAGGGCTGTATGGGAGTGCGTCCTTTGGACCTTGGATTCCTGCACTGAGAAACTCTAGACCAGGGGAAGATTGATGACAAGACATTCCCCCAGAGCTGACAGAGAAAGCATTCACCCTGAATTCGGACTTCTAGCCTCCTAGACTGCGAGAGAACAAATTTGTGTTTGTTAAAGCCATCTACTTGGGGTATTTCTGTTATAGCAGCGCTAGATAATTAAGACACACTTCATGCCTTTCTCTCTCCTTGTTTTAGGTAGCCAGTGTTTAAATTGCCCTTGCCTATCAAACCAGTACGCTGTGGAGACAAGCATGTCCCTTGATCTGAAGAATCTTCTGTTCCAATTGGAACTTTGAGGATCTACATCCATAAGCAAAGTCCAGTCCAGAGCAAGCCATCAAATTGCAGGAATCTACACCAGTTCATAGTGTCATACTGCTTTATTCTTCTCTTCCGCCTTTACCAGGGGCAAGGCCATTTCATCCCCATTCAATGTGGGGTAGCCTCATCCGTGGCCATCCAAGTTAGGTCAGTGGGTATGTGGTGCAGTGAATTACTTAAAATGGCCCTTCTAGCCATGGTTTGTAACTCTGACTAAATGATTAGGTGGGACCATGCTAACAAGGTGTATGAAACCCTAAGGAGGGAATTGGTCAGCTTTACCACTGGATAGGATTAAAATTACCCAACCCAGAGGCAGAGAACAGGGACCTCTCAAGTACCAAGAAAGAAGAGCTAGGAGTGGAGGTTGTCCTTTGGACCCGTGATCTCTGTGCTGAGAATCTCCGAGACCCAAAGGACACAGAGAACAGAAACCCTGGTAACAGCAACAGATAGTGAGAAGCAGATGGTAATAAATAGCAGCTGCAGAGGTAGAAGAACCAGGAGACTGGCAGGAGATGGTGTAGCGGGAACCCCATTAACAAGAAAGCTGAATGACTTTGGGCAGGAGGCTTGTTTGTGGAGTAGGCTGCCTCCGGGCGCTTGATGGAGCTAGGCTTGCCAATTCACAGAGCAAGAGAGCTGAGTGATTTAGAACAGGAAGTCTCCCAAAGTACTGTGGTGTCTCTGAGCACTTGGGACAACTAGGCTTGCTGACCTATGGAGTTAGAGAGCTGAGCACCTTCAGAATGAGTCTTACTGGTGGAATAGGGTGCCCACAGACCGTTATTGGTGGAGCTAAAGAGCTCTGTAACCCTTGCCCAAGTAGGTCACAGGTTGGGCTGAGGGGGAGTAGGCCATAGAGAGGCCTTCCTGTGGGTATGGCTGAGAAGAGGCTGTTCTGATTAAAGAACTGTATCCTGAGTTTTTCCTGACCCTGAACTGTAACCTCTTACTTTCCTAATAGACGCTGTAACTGTGAGTTTGGTCTGTTAGTTCTGTGTGGCCACTGCAATGAATAATTGAACCCAACAGAGAAATACAGAATGACATAGGAGGAACAAATGTCAGGATTGGTAAAAAGGATGAAGAGAGAAGGCATGTCTGATCTCTGCTTTGTAGGAATCAGCCTTATGCTGATGGTGATTCTCTCTCCTCCTTGAGATGTTAGAAGAGGTCAGATGATTTTACGCTGCCATTTTTATAGTTGGTGATGAAAGCAGGATTCATTGCAATGGCTCCAAACTTATGCAAGCATGAGACCTTGTAAGGGAAAGAACGAATGATCTTGGGAAGCAACTCTTTGAATTCTTAGATCATTACCTTGGTGGTGAGAAATGGAGGATAGAGAAGACACTTCTGTAGTGGCTTGGGCCAAGAGCCAGGCTGCATAATCAGCATGATTGATAGAGGGCCAGGGTATTCTGGTTCCACCCAGCCAGAGGCATATGAATGGGAAGACAGTGAAGACGTGGAGAAGAAAAGATGAAACTGGAATGTTTTCAGAAGTATTGTTTATTTGAATGTACTATAGATACTGAACGTTCTCCTACCTAACAGTTTTAATGCAGTACCTCTCCATATAGAGTGTCAGGGGCTTAGGTCGAAAACTTGAGCCCCACCCAGAATATTTTCAGTTAGGAAATTTGCATTTGGAGGAAGGACCTACAGAAAAAAAGAACGACTGTTTTGCTGTTTTAATTTTGAGCAAGCCATTTGCCTTTGGTTGCATCAAGGCAGGAAAAGTCAGTGCCCGTCAGAACAGCCCCATTCCAGGAGTGGTAGTTAAATGGATCTGGTGAGTAGACAGCCTGTGCAATGTGATGAATTACTTAATGTGGCCCTTCTAGCCATGGTATTTGTGACTCACATACAATAGTTGGGTGGGACTATGCAAATAAGGTATATAGAACCTGTGAGGGTTGGGGTTGCCTCAGCTTGCCTGAACCATGATTTCCAGTATTGTGTGGTTGTCTTCCATTTTATGTGTTTTGGATCCTGACCTCTATACGCTAATGAGGCAGGATTCATGTGGGGTGTTTCTTGGGTCACAGCCGTTCAGGAGGGCATGACTCAAGTCCCACCCTTACTCGTTAAGCCTTTCCCCGGGGTGTGGCCCTGCATCTAAGGTATATGTGTGGGTGCCCTGGTGGGGCTCTCTCTCTGTATCTGGATTCTGCATCCAGTTTGAACATCTAACCTCCAGCTCTTGACATTTGAGCCAGAGACCTCCCATCTGACCTGTCAAATCTGGAATTCACTGGCTTCCACAGCCCTGTGGGCTGTCAGCCTATCATCTGACCGGATTCACCAGCTTCCGTGTCTTGTGAGTCAGCAAACTGTAGTCTGAACTACTGGTTTGGTGTCATCAGCCTCTGCAGCTACATGGGTCGGGAGAAGCCTGCACCTGACCAACAGCTTTGAGACTTGCCAGCCTCCACAACTGCATGAGCCATTTCCTTGATACGGTTTGTGAGTTCTGTGAGACGTTGCAGTGAATTGGGGAACCCAAAGATGGGAGGGAGAGTACTGAGGTGAAGAGGAGTAGTTGATGTTAGAAATGAAGGAGCAGTACAGTAGTTTGGAAAAGTTGGACATTTGGGACGTCTTTAACTTCTGCCTCATAGGAACCAGCTTTGTGCTGATCCTTATAAGAGAAATTATTCTTTCAGCCTAGTATGCTCACTTGTGGTGACCATGTGGGTCCACTCGATGAATGGAAGTGGGGGAGATACAGCAATGAAGAGACAGGCTGAGTTTAGACATGTTCCACTGGCATCCACTGACCTAGCCCACAGGGGCTAAAGATGAGAGAGAGGGCTGGCTGGTCAGAAGTGCAGGGATTTGTGTGGATTCCTGAGCCTATGTGTGGTACCCGTTGGTTGACATAGCCCACAGGGGCTATGTATGGGTAGGGCAGAGAGAGAAGGCTGGGTGGTCTGAAGTGCAGGAAGGTGTGTGGGCTCCAGAGCCTATGACTGGTACCCACTGACCTCATCCACAAGAGCTAGTCATGAACTGACGAGAAACCAACCAAATGAAGAGAAAGATGTTTGACAGCATGAGCTGGTGTAAATTGCTGCAATTTTATGGCTTGTTCTGGGCTGCACTTTGCTTATGGATGCAGATGCTCAAAGTTCTAACTGGAACAGAAGATTCTTCAGACCAAGAGACATGCTGGTCTCTTCAGAGTACTGATTTGATGTGGATGGGCAATTTAAACACTGGCTGTCTAAAAAATTATTGTTTTGCTTTTTGAATTTCAAGCAAGCAGTTTGAACATGCTCCTTTGAAACCCATTGACCTAGCTTAGGTGATGTAGGATGAGAGAAGGAGAAGGGGCTGGCTGGTCTGAAGTGCAGGGAAGTATGTGGACTCCTAAGCCTACGGCTGATATACTGTAAAAATGGTTGCACAGATGTGTCCGACCTCTAAGTTCACGAATGTAGGAGAGAATCAGCATCAACCCAAAGCTGCTTCCATGAAGCAGAGGTCAGATATGCCTTTTCTCTGCAACATTTTTACCATTCCTGACATCAGCTGTCTCTCCTACATCATTTTCTACTTCTTTGCTGGGTTCGATAATTAGCTGCAGTGGCTACACAGAACTCACAGATCATACTCACAGTTGTGGGGTTTAATAGGGAAGTAATAGGTTACAATTCAGGATCAGAAATACTTAGGATACAATTTTTCCATCAGGACAGCCTTTTCTCAGACACTGCTACAGACAAGCCTCTCTCTGGCCCTTGGCCCTTCTGCCCAAAGATACTGAACTCTGTAGCTCCGTGTGTCAGAAAGTCTAGCTCTGCCAAGAAGTGTCCAGAGCTACCCACTTGGCCAGCAAGTCTCATGCCTGAAGGTGCTCAGCTTTCTCACTCCATGGACCAGGAAGCCTACTGCGTCACCTCCTGCCAATCTTCTGGTTCTGCTGCTGCTGTTTTTCTGTCGCTGCTTCTTGCCATCTCTCGCCACCTCCAGTGTTACAACTCTCTCTCTCTGTGTCTCCTATGTCTAGGAGGCACTCAGCGCAGGGACCTCAGGTCCAAAGGAAGTGCTCTGCCCCTGGCTCATTTTCTGATGGTAGTGTGACCCCCTCTCCACTTCTGGGATTGGCTCCCTTTACACCTAGCAGGATGCCAAAACTGACCAATCCCCTCACGAGTTCCACACATCTTATTTGCATGGTCCCACCCTCTGCAAGAGTTCCATGCATTTTATTTGCATTATTAGCAGGCTGTCCAATCCTCTTGTTGGGCTACAAACACCTTATTAGCATAGTCCCACCCAGTCATTATGTGGCCGTCACAAAGACTATGGCTAGAAGGGCCATATTAAGTAACTCACTGCGTTGTAATTGTCACACTCAAAAAGTGAGTTAATCTACCTAGAGCATTTAGATGAGTGCTTGTACATAGTAATTGCTATATAAGATCATTCAAGACTTAAATATTTGCCACCAGTTAATAATATCACATTATTCAGTTGCATAGGATTCCCTGGGTGGCACAAACTGTTAAGCACTAGACTACTAACTGATTGGCTGTCCGTTCAAACCAATCCAGAGACTCCTCGGAAGAAAGTCCTGATGATTTGCTTCTGAAAGGTCACAGCCTCCAGAACTCTATGGAGTGCTTCTACTCTGCAACACATGGAGTCACCATGAGTTCTAATGGACGCAACTGTTTTTTTAAATCAAATTGCATGCTTTTCAATAATATGAATGATCCAATATTCCTTTGCCTTATTTTATATGGCAGTTTTCTAATCACAGGCGAAGTTGAAATCTTTCTTCTCTGTTGGTCAATTTGATTATTTCTTTTATAAAATACTTTATTTTTCCATTCAAACAACTTGTCTTACCAATGGCAGTGTAATGAAATATTTAATATGGCCCTTCTAGCCATAGTCTTTGTGACTCAAGTCCCACCCTTACTCAAGTCACACCCTTCCCTGTGGTGTGGCCTCCATCCATTGTATATAGTGGGTGCTTGGGCGGGACTCTGTCTCTCTGTATCTGGATCCTGTGTCCAGCTTGTTACTGTCTGACATCCGGTTCTTGGCACTTGAGTCAGCGGCCTGTTGTCTGACCTGCTGGTTCTACCGTTTAAAGCGTAGAAAAAAGCTGCCAGCTTCCACAGCCCTGTGGGCCAGCAGGCTATCATCTGACTTGCTTCCCCAGCTTCCACAGCTTTGTGAGCCAGCAGCCAGTGGGTCTGACTTGCTGGTTTGGGTTTGTCAGCCCCTGAAGCCACGTGGGTCAGGAGAAGCCTATGCCTGGCCCATGGATTTGGGACTCGCTAGCCTTCACAACTGCGTGAGCCATTTCCTTGATACAGTTTGTGAGCTCTGTGAGATGTTGCAGTGAATTAGGAAACCCAAAGATGAGAGGGAGAGTACTGAGGTGAGGAGGAGTAGTTGATATTACAGATGATGGAGTGGTACGGCAGTTTGGAAAAGTTGGGCATTTGGGACATCTTTAACCCCAGCCTCGTAGCAACCAGCTTTGTGCTGATCCTTCTAAAGTTATTCATTCACCAATTGGTAAACATTATTTAAATCTGCTAGATATTGAGCCTTTCTTTTGCTTATTGCAAACATATTTTAAGATATTTTTTTCAAAGTAGACATTTTCACTTTTCCTCAAAATTTGTCACTTTTTTCCTTTCTGGCCCTTGACTTCTGTCATAAATATGTCATATTTGCCTTATTGCTGTCATAGGCCTTTTTATTATGTTTAGGCCTTTAACTGGGAAAAGGTTTTTTTTTTTTTTAATGTGAAATTAGATAGGAATCTAAGCTTACTTTTTTCCAAGTTGATTTACATCTCATAAAATAACTCAGAATGTGGTAAGATTATCAAGCTTAGGAATTTGCAGCCATTACCAAGTCCGTGGAAACCCTGGTGGTGTAGTGGTTAAGTGCTACGGCTGCTAAACAAAGGGTTGGCAGTTCGAATCTGCCAGGCGCTCCTTGGAAACTCTGTGGGGCAGTTCTACCCTGTCCTATAGGGTCGCTATGAGTCAGAATCGACTCGATGGCACTGGGTTTGGTTTTGTTTTTTTTGACCAAGTCTGCTCTCATCTATTTCGTCTCTACAATAACGAGGATAGATTATTCCATAAGTTTTTCCCTAGATCCTCCCTGCTTCAGTTTCCCACAGGACCATATGGTTGCAAGGCATATTGAAACTAGAGAGCGACAGCTCATTTGATAATCAGGTCCCCCCCCCCCCATTCAGTTTTGGGTGGCACTTAGGGCTAGGCTGTGTTGCTACAGTGTCAGGACTTTGAAGATACTATTCCACCCTCTTCTGGCTTCCAGTGATTGGGTGGAAAAGTCAACTATCAGGGAACTTTGTCTTTCTTTTGCCAGTAAGGGGCCCTGTTGGCTTACTGGTTAAGCATTTTGCTGCTAACCAAAAGGTCAGCAGTTCAAATCCACCAGCTGCTCCTTGGAAACCCTATGGGACAATTCTACCCTGTTCTATAGGGTCACTATGAGTCTGAACCAACTCAAAGACATCGGGTTTGGTTTTTTTTTTTTTTGTCAGTAATGTGTGTTTTCCTTCCACTTGCTTTCATAATCTTCCTTTTGCAGTCTGATGAATTGATGGGGATTTCCTGCTGGGAATTTTTTGGTTTTACTGTTATAGGGTGTTTAATCAGTCTGAAAATTTATCAGTGCATAAATCTTTGTAAATTGGTTCTCTATTACTCTAGAGTCTCTTGAATAGGCATATGTTAGACCTTCTCACTCTACCTTTCATATTAAGTAAACTCTGGTTTGTATTTTCTGTCTCTTTGGGTCTTTGCTTTCTTTGGGTTACTTCTTAAAAAGCATATTTCAGTTCACTAATGATCTCTACTGTGTATCAAATATGATATTGACCTTTCTATGAATATATATCCATGTGTGTATTTTTGTGTACATATACATAGATATAAAAAAATTTTTTTAGATATATGCACATATATTTGTATAGTCATATATATGTGCACTTATATATTTACTCTATGTATATTTTAATTTTTTCCAAGTTTGCCTAATCATCTTTAATACTTTCTTGTGCTTTATTTATATTCCTTAAGTTTCTTTTTTTTTCATTCAATAACTAAACATTTATATAGTGTCCTCTGATTCAACCATCTAGCATCTTTTCATATCTAATTCTGATGTTGGCTGGATGGGCTTATAGTGAATGTAGCAATCTGTACCATGTATCCAGTTTTCACTATCATATACTTTGTTGACTGCTAAATAGATGCTAGAATTAAAAATATATATATACAAATCAGATGTTTTTATGTTAGCAAGTGTTTTTAGTGGCAACATTTTATAAAAACTTATACTTTGTTGAGTGAATGCATGACTACACAGTTATAGGATACTTTATGTAGAAATTCATTCTATGACAAAGTATTTAAAAATTTTCAAAAGGTTTATTGATGCAGTCAATGGTTAATATGAGCAGGACAACTTCCTTTGTGTTCCTTGTTTATTAATAAACATGAAATACTCTTATTAAATAAGACTATGTTATTACAGGAATTGCTGACACTTGATGATGTAGCCATAAAGTTCACCGGGGAGGAGGGGCAGCTCCTGGGCCCTCCTCAGAAGGACCTGTACCTGGATGGGATGTTGGAGACCTATAGCAACCTGGTGTCCATGGGTGAGGACATCTCCCCCATTTCACTCAGAGGGAGCCTAGGCAATAGCCTTTCCTTTCACTGTTGCTTACACTTCAAAGTCACTGTAAAGCCTTCTTTGTCTCCAGACAATAAACCAAAACCCAGTGCTGTCAAGTCGATTCCAACTCATAGCAACCCTACAGGACAGAGTAGAACTGCCCCATAGAGTTTCCAAGGAGCGCCTGCCGGATTCAAACTGCTAACCCTTTGGTTAGCAGCCATAGCACTTAACCACTACACCACCAGAATTTTTTTTTTTTTTAGGGTAGTGTAAAAACAGCTTGGGGGCAGTGTCTGACCTTATCCAACCCCGCAAGGGGGAGGTAGAACGAAGATCAACAACCCAAGGCTGATTCTTATGAGGCAGAGGTCAAACATACCTTCTCACTCTGCCATTTTTACCAACTCAGACACCAACCATGCCTCCCACAGCACACTCTACTTCTCTGCTGAGTTCCATAATTCATTGCAATGGCCACACAGAACCCAAAGGCCATACTTACAATTATGGGATTTATTATAAGGGAAATAACAGTTACAATTCAGGCTCAGGAACACTCAGGATTCAGTTCTTTCATCAGGACAGCGTCTTCCCAACTGTGCTCACAGGCACACCTCTACCTGGCCCTACGCCTCTCCCCAAAGGCACTCAGCTTTCTCCATGGGCCAGGATGCCCACTGTACCGTCTCCTGCTGCCAGGTCTCTCCTGCCGCCGCTTTTCACCATCTTCAGGATTACAGCTTGCTCTCTCTTAGTTTCCTGCTTCCAGGAACTTCTCAGCACAGGGATCCCAGGTCCAAAGAACGCGCTGCTCCTGGCTGTTCTTCCTTGGTAGTGGTAGGATTCACCTCTCTTCTGTGGTATTGAAACAGGCTGCTCAGCCATATCTTGAACAGAACCTGCACCATTTTTCCTTTCGCTAGCCTGTCTCTGTCTCCAAGTATGATTTTGCTGTTAACGCCCCTAAAAGTTAAATGATAACTAATGTTTCCCCTAGGACCTTGAAAAACAGATGATGTCAATCTAGGCCTGTCAAACAGGGCGAAGGATGGTGCCAGCCACCCCCTGGGCTGATGGGATGATGGCAAGGAAAAATCAACATGTTTAAAATACGACCACTGAAACCAAACACAAAGAGAACAGACATTCCACAAGTTCCTAAAACCTATGTCCCCCTTTCCCTATAAAAC
Organism: Loxodonta africana; assembly: GCF_030014295.1. Classification (NCBI taxonomy): domain Eukaryota; kingdom Metazoa; phylum Chordata; class Mammalia; order Proboscidea; family Elephantidae; genus Loxodonta; species Loxodonta africana. The sequence continues at coordinate 20,094,509 of NC_087352.1, forward strand.
CCCAGCTAGACTGCAGTTCCTCGAGACAGACAGCTTTAAGAGATCATTCCCCTCTGTCACCATATACCAGTATATATAATAAAGCTCTTGCTACCCACCTCACCTGTCTGAAGAATTGGCTGTTTGTGGTAGGCAGCTCTAACTTGCGAAATTGTGGTAACAGTATTGGCCCTCTTTTAAGGCAAAACTGACCAATCCCCTTGGTGGGCCACAATCATCCTATCACATAGTCCTGCCCAATGACCTGGGTGGGAGTTCCAAGACCATGGCTAGAAAGGCCACACAAAAGTAATCAATCAATCACACTGCAGGTAGAATGTGCTCTTCTGAGAGAAAAGCCTTTTCTTCATGTGTGTGAAAACTGTCTAGGCCCTAAAATATAAGATCTTGACATACCCTCCCCTAATTGAGCATGTCTTTAAGTCTTCTATCATTTGCCATGAACAGGATATCAAGCTGACAATCCAGATACCCTCATCATGTTGGAACGAGGGGAAGAACTATGGACAATAGAAGATGAAGTCCATAGTAAAATTTGTCCAGGTGAGTGAGTGAGAACCAGCAAGGTGGATGGCCAAGTCATGTAATAAAGGCATCACTGTGTAAGGGTACCTGAGGATGCATAAACAGAGCCTTTACCTGTCCCTCTCCTTGTGTTGGAACTGCTTTACTTTCAGGTCTTTGGAGGAAAATATATTATTGTTGTTGTTTGTTGCCATCAAGTTCATTCCAACTCATAGTGACTATACGTGTGCAGAGCAGAACTGCTCCACGCGGTTTTCAGTGCTTTGACCATGTGGAAGCAAATTCCCAGGCCTGTCTTTTGAGGTGTCTCTGGGCGGTTCGAACCACCAACATTTCCATTAGCAGCTGGGCACTCAATCATTGCGCCACCAGGGCTCCTTTGAACAAAGATGATTATGTAATAATGTACATTTAGAGAGAGCAGGCGGTAAGATAGGAACATCCAAGAGTTGCTGCTATGCTTGAAAGGCAATGTGTTTCAAGAAAAAGCCATAAACATTGGAGCTGCTGACTGATCAGGTAAGAGAAGAACTGAGGTACAGGCATGTGAGTCTGGTGTTTGCCCCATTCAGACAGCATATATTTTTGTCTCTTTGAATTCTTTTTATGAAATGGTTTTCATGACTCCAGAATATACTAGATGCTTTCTTCTCTGAAATCCCATTCCATTTTGTGACAATAACATTGAAACTTGGTTCTAAAAATACTTTATCATTATTTATTGGTGATGGCTGAGCAACCTTGCCACCCTAGGTTGAAGGTGTTGTTTCTCATTCTTCCTTGAATTGTCTCCAGTTAAAACCTTTGTAAAGATTTATACATCTGAGTGAATTTTTTAAAAAAAATTTTCCTTATACATTTTATTTTCTTGTTTTTAAGAAATACACAGGAAAGCATACACCAATCCAACAGTTTCTACATGTACAATTTTGTGACATTGATTACATTCTTCAAGTTGAGCAACCATTCTCACCTTTCTTTTCTGAGTTGTTCCTCCCTCATTAATAAACTCACTGCCCCTTAAGGGTTCTATCTAATCTTTTGAGTTGCTGCTCTCAGTTTGATCCCACATAGATAGTTCTTAAAAGAGCATAATGCTCAAGGCCAGCTACAGACTTTTCATATTAGTTAAGCTAATCTATTGTTTGGTTTTAAGATGACTTCAGGGGATTTTTTTGGTTTAACGTTTAAAGATTAACTCAGGGCAATAGTTTGAGGAGTTCATCCATCCTCCATGGCTCTAGAAAGTTTAGAGTTTATGAGCATTTGAGATTTGTTTCTTCATTTTCCCCCTTTTGATCAGGATTCCTCTCTGAAATCTTTGATCAAAATGTTCAGTAATGGTAGCTGGGCACCATCCAGTTCTTCTGGTTACATGGCACAGGAAGCAGTTGTTCATGGAAGCAGTTAGCCACATATTTCCTATCCTCTTACAGACTCTCCTTCTTCCTCTGTTGCTTCGGGTGAATAGAGATCAGTTGTTGTGCCTTAGATGGCTACTTGCAAGCTTTTAAAACCACAAGCCCTACACAACAACCTAGGAGGTAGAACAGAAAGCACGGAACACTTTTTAGAATTAGCTGGGATGTCGCATGAAACCATGATCCTAAACCTCAAAGGAACCAAACCCCATGAGGTGTTTGGTTATACATAAGCAACCTCAGCAGCTACTTTTTTTTTTTTTTTTGTCATTGTTGTAAATACACCTATCATAGAACTTTTGCCAGTTCAACTTTTTACAGGTTTACAACTTATTGACAATTACAATTATCAGCTGTACAACACTACCCTTAATCAATGCAATTTTTCCATCACTGTTAACCCCTGTTTTCCCCCTCTTTCTGCCCCTGGTACCAACTAATAAATATTTACTTCTTCTTTTTATGTAAGTGAGGTCATACAATATTTGTCCTTTTGTGATTGGCTTTTTTCACTTAGCATAATGTCTTTAATCTCCATCCATACTGTTTATGTTTCACAATGCATACAGTAGTTCCCCCTTAACGGCAGGGGCACGTTCCAAGGCTTCCTATGGATGTCTCAAACTGAGGACAGTACCAAACCCTATATATACTATGATTTGTCCTATATGTACATACTTATGATAAAGTTTAATTTATAAATTAGACACAGTAAGAGAGTAACAAAAATAACTAATGATAAAATAGAACAATTATAACAATATACTATAATAAAAGTTATGTGAATGATGGAGGACGGAGTGAAATTTCTTCATGTTTTGTATTCATTTAACATTTTCGAACCACAGTTGACCATGGGTAAGTAAAATGGTGGATAAGAATGAGGCTAATATACTTGATTTTTTACACATTCTGAACTTTTATCTCATTATAAGAAGCTTCTACTTACCCAATTGTTGAAGCCATATAGTTAGTGGAGTAATCATTGATTCCTCACTTTCACTGAAAACCCCTCCCCTCTGTGCTCCCAGCCTTCTTTCATTCAACCTATCAGCTTGTGTTCATGCTGTCATAATTCTCTACATGGTACATGGTGTAAGATATATTTCATACACACACATACAAGCCCATCATTTAACCTTGTCTTTTCTTTATGTAAATGCATCCTGATTTCCTCCACCTCGAAGCATCTATCTCCGTTGATTCTTCAAACCACATTCTGTTCCTTCTTTCCTCATTTGTATATTTGGTTTTTTCTAACTCAAATTTAAGCTCAGTGATTATAAGAAGGATTTCTGAATATCCCGAAAACACCAGTACTCTGAAAAACACCAGTCTAGTGTCTCATACTTAGAAGCCATTCATTAAATATTTGTGGAATGAATGAATGCAGCCCTCATCACTTTGGATCAATTGTTCCCTCCACCTCTGTGGTCTGGTATTTCTCCAAGTTCTATAGAATGTGTTCCTCCAAATTGTGGTCTGCTGCTAACTTGACATGCTTTCATTAAAAACCCCTCCCCTCCATGCTCCCACATTGATTCAGTCAACACATCAACTAATATTTTACTATGTGTGTTTTGTAATGTCCAATTTAGAAAGCAGCCAAATCTGTATAAATCATCACTTAACCTTACTTGTACAATATCTGCCTTTATGTTTTAGTTTGCTTCTATCATTGTGTTAGTACCAGTGTGGAAGAGGTATGGAACATTCATACATGCAGTTTCCTTTATATGGTTTTTCCTAAAGAGCCACTTCACACCAAAGAAGTTTTTATTTCAAGGAAGATTACAAAGGGATTCATTGTTCTCTTCTTTTGCTACAAACCTGCAAGATTGATGACCATCTGCAAGATCTCTTGGAAAATTGAGGAATGCTAGAGAGTATGGAACAACACCATGAGCGTAGTACACTTGGAAATATTGTTCATCATAGCAAAATTCATTTTTCTTTTAGGCAAAATCATGACATCCTTGAGTCATATATGAAAACTCTGAAATCAAACTTAAGGTTAGCTAACCTATGAGATTAAGGACTCTGCTAAATTTAATGGAGGTGAGAAATCATTTCTGCATGGTAATCATGAAAAATTTCCTTCTGAAGTCAAATTCCCTGTAAGTACAAAACTCTTCAGCACTAAGTCCCAAGTAATTAAGCATCAGAGACTACAAAATAGAGAAAGCCCCTATGTGCAGTGAATGTGGGAAAGCCTTTGTGAAGAAGTTTCAGCTCATGGCTCATCAGAGAGTTCATACAGGAGAGAAACCTTATGGGTGCAGTGCGTGTGGGAAAGCATTCTCCAGAAAGTCCAGGTTCAATGAACATCAGAGAATGCATAAAAAAGAGAAATCCTATATATCCAATGATTGTGGAAAAGTCTTCACCATAAAGAGTCATCTGATTGAACATCAGCTAAGTCATACTGGAGAGAAACCCTATGTGTGCAGTGAATGTGGAAAAGGTTTCCCTGGGAACCGTAATCTCATCGTACATCAGCGAACGCATACAGGAAATACTATGCATGTAGTGAATGTGGAAAAGGTTTCACTGGGAAGAGCATGCTCATCATACATCAGAGAACTCATACTGGAGAGAAACCCTACATATGCAGTGAATGTGGGAAAGGCTCTACCACAAAGCACTATGTCATCATACGTCAGCGAAACCACACAGGGGAGAAACCCTATGTATGCAATGATTGTGGAAAAGGCTTCACCATGAAGAGCCATCTGAACGAACATCAGCGAACACATACAGGCGAGAAACCCCACAGACGCAGTGAATGTGGGAAAGATTTCATTGTGACTCGCGGACTGATGTTACATCAGCGAACTCATACTGGAGAGAAACCCTGTAGGTGCAGTGAATGTGGGAAAGGTTTTTCCTTCAAGAGCAATCTTAATGTACATCAGAGAACGCACACTGGAGAGAAACCTTATATATGCAATGAATGTGGAAAGGGTTTTGCCTTCAAGAACAATGTTTTTGCACATCAGCAAATTCATACTGGAAAGAAATCTTTTATGTGCAGTGAATGTGGAAAAGGTTTCACCATGAAATGCTACCTCATCAAACATCAGCAAACTCATACTATAGAAAAATCCTATATATGTAGTGAATGTGGAAAAGGGTTTACAACAGAGTGAACTCATTGACTGTCAACAAATTCATACTGGAGAGAAACCCTGCAAAGAATGTGGCAAAGGCTTCACTGTGAAAAGCCACCTAATTGTACATCAACAAACTCATACAGGGGAGAAACCCTTCACATGCAGCTCATGTGGAAAAGGCTTCTCCTCCTAGAGAAATCTACTTGTACATAAGCAAATTTCATAATGGAGAGAAACCCTAACAATGCAATGAATGTTATAAGTCTTCAGGAAGTAAACATGCCTCATACAACATCAGAGATTTCACACTGGACAGACTTTCTTGCTGTGCACCAAGTGTATAAGCACAAAATTGGTCTGGTTACCCATCAGGCACTTGACACAGGAACAAACTATGAATGCCGTTAACATGGGAAAGCCTTCACCATGAACGCTTAGTGTGTATCAGAGAACTCAGAAGAAAGAAACTCTGTGGATTCAGTCATTGTGGTAATCTTTTATTTGTCCAGCTTTGTTAAAAATAAGAGTGCACACTAGAGAAAATATAAGTTCAGTCAGGATACTGACAAACAAGGGAAGTACAAGGGAAATAGAACTGCCTGTACTATTACCTAAATAATAGTATGAGTACTTTTTTAATATTTATCTTATCTCTGTAAGTAGATTACAAGTTCTTTAATGGTTTATATATTATATATGCCCTACCACAGGGCAAAATAGAAAATGAGTATATGTTGACTTGAAAGATGGATTAAGGTGAATCAATGAACCAAGGGACTAATCAATGAAAACTTGTTTTTTCCTTGAAGGGAGTGAGTAGTTCTCAAGATTTGAATTGTCACAAAAACTTTCTTTCCTGAAAAGAGAGACTGATGAAAAGGGCAGATCAGAAAAGAAACTGGATCCCCAGAATGAGCCAAATTAAAAAGAAAAAAGTGACTTCATTATCAAAGAATGGAGGACAGTATGTGCATGGAAAAATCAAATCCTTTCTTTTCTGCCACTTCTGTGCTCACACCAGCTCTACATGCAGCACTTCCTCCTCTGGCCTAAACCACCTGGAGTATGGTCAAACCTCACAAGTTAAAGGACGCTATCTTCCAGATTGCCAAGTCTGCACGAGACCTCAGATGCCAGCCACAAGCTTGGGATTCCCCACGACACCTTCATTTCTAACCTGCTGGCTATAAATTTGGGTGTTTCCTCTAACCCTACCATCTGCAAGCTCAGGGGTTCCCAGTCTCCCTCATTTCTGACCTACTGGCTCCCACTACTACTGTGGGTTTGATAAGTCACTAGAATGACTCACAGAACTCATGGAAAGCCCTATACTTACAGTTTCATTGTAGCACAAAGGTTACACATGAAGAGACACAGAGGGAGAGATTTGGGAGAGTTACCCACTGTTTCTGTGTCTCAAAAAGGCACTCACTGCCCTCCCATGTGCATCGATGTCTTTCTCCAACCAGTAAGCACGTGGAGCTTATGTGTCCAGAGCCTCATTATGTTGGTGTGATTGATTGAATCATCCCTTCCCCTAGGTCTGATGTTATTACAAGGTGGTCTTTCTAGCCTGGCTAGTCCCCATACAAGTGTCACCTCATTAATACAAACCTTCAGGTGTGGTCTGCAGTTCTCTGAGGTAACAAAGATACTTCAGTCATTGGGGAAATGCCAAGGTTTTAGAGGTTGTCTCTCAGGAACCAGTGACAAAGACCAAATTCTTTGGGTAAAGTTAATATAAACTCTTCGGTGGCATCTTGGAGAAGGACCCTTGTATTTGTTAATACGTCTATAACCTTTAAAATTCCCAGTTTTTCAGAGATGCAGGTTTCTCTGTCACCCACTGAGTTCTGATGTGATTACTTTTACGACCCTCATTCCTTCTCAGTTTCCTAGGGATGGGACTCTTGTTCTCTCTTTCCTATCCAGAGTCATTTCCCTTGATGCGATAAGGATATACTATCTGAGTTATAAATGGTGAGTCTTGCTTACAGCAAAAGAGATGGAAATAGTTGTAAAAGAATTCAGACCCCAGCTCTGGCTGAATAGGTAATTTACTCATTCAATAGTATATTTTTGAGCATCTACACTGTATCAGACACCATCACAGACACTGGGAATACAGTGGGGTACAAGACAGCCAAGTAATGGCCTTTATGGAGCTTAAATTGTGGTGAAGGAAACTGAATAAAATAGATACATAATAGAATCTCCAGGATTTATTAAAACCAAAAACCAAACCCACTGCCATTGAGTTGATTCTGACTCATAGCGACCTATAGGACAGAGTAGAACTGCTGCATAGAGTTTCCAAGGAGTGCCTGGTGGATTTGAACTGCCATCCTTTTGGTTAGCAGCCATAGCACTTAACCACTATGCCACCAGGGTTCCCACCAGGATTCATCAGGTGGTGCAAATGATTAAGTGCTCGACTATTAGCCAAAGGGTTGGTGGTGCCTCAGAAGACAGGCCTGGTGATCTGCTTCTGAAAGGTCACTGCCTTGAAAACCCTACGAAGCAGTTCTACTCTCCACACATGGAGTCATCATGAATCAGAATCGACTCTACAGTAGCTAACAACAACAACAACAGAATCTCTGTTATGATAATGTTATGAAAAAATAGTGTAGTTAGTATAGACATAGTAATACAGGAGCTATTTTCGTTAAGAGTTTTCAGGGAAACCTTTTCTAGGCAGATTTAATTTCAGAGTATACTGAGTGGAGTAAGCCAGCATTATATTTGGAGCAGAGAACATTACTGGACTTTTTCTAAGCAATGTCTGTGGGCTTCCTGCCTCAGGATTCTCAGAGGAGCTTGTAAAATAAAGAAAATTTGAGTAATACCCCAGGCCTCCTAAGCCAGACCTTCTGGAGCTGGGGCCTAGGACCCTGCATTTCTAACAAGGGCTTTCTGATGCTGTAGTGAAATGAGTTCCTTTACATGGCCGTTTGCGTTGATTCTGTGGAAAAACAGCTTGAGAGATTATTCCCCTAAATCCCTAGTTTTCTACCCCAGAGGATTTGTTAGTTTTGCCCAGGTTAAACTGACATTTTCTGGGTAAGTTGTGAACACCTTGGTTTGATACTTTCTGCCCGGCCCTGGGCTGCAGCCTGCCCTGTGATTGGTGTGCACCGTGCAGGGACTGGTCAATAGACCATGCAAATGAGTTAAGTTGTAGCCTAGCTGCACCTGCTATACAAATGAAAGTATTTGTGGCCCTCTGAGAGGGGATTGGTCAGTTCATAGCCTGGTAGGAGGGTCATGCCTTGAAATTGACAAGGAGTTTGTAGATATGAGCAGCCAGCCCCAAAGAGGTTTTTCAGAAAAGCCAGAAGCAGAAGGAAAAAAGCAGAAAGAGTGGAGGTAAGGAACCTCCTAAAAGGGCTATAACACTGGTGAAGGGCTGTAACACTGAAGACCTCAAGAGTCCCAGATGGGACCTGGCAGCAGAACCAGCAGCAAAAGGGCCCAGCAAGTGCCAAGAGGAGCCTGTCCTGGGGAGGTGGGGAGTGAGAGGAGGCCTATTCTGAGAGGGACCTGCACAGCCCAGAGGAGCTGAGAGAGCTGTCCTGTACTGAAGAGACTACCTGCATCCTTCCTGATCCTGAGCTGTAGCCTGTTGATCCTGATCCCAAGTTGTACCCTTAAATGAATAATTTCTTTTATAAGGATCAGCACAAAACTAGTCACTATGAGCAGAGGTTAAAGGTGTTCCAAATATCCAACTTTTCCACACTGCTGTACCACGCATTCCATCATCTCTAACATCAACTACTCTCTCTACCCTCAGTACTCTCCCTCCTGTCTTTGGGTTTGTAATTCCCTGCAATGCCTCAGAATTCACAAGCTGTACTTACAGTTAAGTGGTTGCTTAGGGAAGTAACAGGGTACAATTTGGGATTGGGGTTGGGATTGGGATCAGCTTGGAAGTAACAGGAACAACTCATGATGCAGTTCCTCAATTGGGACAGCTTTTATTTGCCCTCTGCTGCTGAGCCCTGCTAGAGCCTTCTCAGCAAAGTGTTACAACTCTTAGCTCCATGGGTTGGTGAGCCCCACGGAAGCCACCTCATGCTGGTCTCCTTCTGTCTCGCACTGCTGTCACTCTTGCTACTGCAGCACCACTATCTCTTGCTGTTTTCCGTGTTATATCTCCTCTCTCTCTCTCTCCCAGTGTCTCCCTTTAGCAGGATGGCAAAACTGGCCAATCCCTTGTTAGGGTTCCATACACCATATATGCATGGATGCCATGCACCTTATTTACATCATTAGCAAGCTATTCAATCCCCTTGGTCGGTAATTCATTTGCATAATTCCACCCAGTCATTTGGCAGGAGTTACAAAGACTGTGGTTGAAAAAAAAAAAAAATTTTTTTTTAGAAGGGTTATATTAAATAATTGACAGCACCACAACCCTGTTCCTTAATAAAGCACTTAACTGTAAGTACGGTCTGTGAGTTTAGTGTGGCCACTGCAATGCATTAATGAACTCTGAAGAGAAGTAGAGTGCAGCTGGTGTCAGAATTGGTAGGTAAAAGGTTGGGGAGTGGATATACGTCTGACCTCCACTTTATGGGAATCAGCTTTGGGCTGATCTTGGTTAGTATCTTCCTGAAGTTAAGAAGGTTCTGATGCTACTATGGATACTAGTACTCCCAGCCTTTTACAGATGTGCACTAAATTTTGAACATCTGTGCCCTAAAGCCTGGATTAGTGCTCCCCTCAGAACCCTTGACACAATAACCCTCTAGCAAAGGGACCCTGGTGGCGCAGTGGTTAAGTGCTCAGCTGCTACCTGAAAGACTGGCCGCTGGAACCCACCCAACGACTCCGAGAAAGACTTGGTGGTCTGCGTCAGTTAAGGTTACAGCCTAGGAAAGCCTATGAGGCAGTTCTACTTTGTAACACATGGGGTCACCATGAGTCACAATCGACTCCATGGCAACAGATTTATTTTTCTTGGGGGGGGGGCTGGCCCCCAATATTGACTCCACCATTTAAACAGGTGTCTGACTTCCTTCTAACCTACTTCCTTACCTGTTCCCCATCCCCAAACCTGAGTAGGACCGCAGAAGTCTACGGATTTTGTCAACGCTGTGACCATCGTCTCCCTAGTAACGTCTTGGATTTTACAGACCTCGTGTGTCCTCCAAAATAGCCTGTAGGTAGAAACTCTGTCTGGCTCTGAGCTCCCCAAAGAGCGTTTTCTCCGCCCATAGGGACGCGGGGTCGCCATTTGTCTTTTTTCTTCAGTCTGCAGATTCCCTGCAGCCCGCGCCATGTTAGCCTTAGCTAGGCACCGGTCTCTGAAAACATATACGCTTAGCACAGCTATGTTGACCAGCAATCGTAATGAAGAGAAAAACGTACTGCAATGACCAAGGGTGCTTTCAACTTTTATCACAGCGCCATTATGGCTGCTTACGTCACAAACGCCGGGACGGGCGTGGTTATGTTACATCATAAAGCGGGGACGGGGACTTCCGGTAGTGCTCAGTGGCTCTCGCTGGACGCTCCGCTCCTGGCCGTTAGGCGCTTTTACAGAAAGCTTAGTACCGGTCCGACGCGAGAACGCCGGATTAGGAAGTGCTTTGGGACGTGGGTTTAGCCTTTTGTCGCTGCTTGTGGAGTCTGGAAAGATTCAGGACCAGGTGAGTTGTGTTCTGTGCGTAGATCTGAATGAGGGTTGTGTGGGGTCGGTGAGACGTGAGCGAGTATGAAGAACCTTAGCTTAGGGTTTTCATTTGGGTTCAGTCGTTGGGGAATCTGGGCGTTAGTGGTCAGTGTCTGACTCTTCAGAGTCTGAAAAAAATCAACGACCGAGGGTACGACTGCCAGGATTTGGAGTCCATGTGCATCACTCTACTTTTGGGGCTCGGTGGTTGTGAACTAGAGTGGAAGGTGTGTGTCACTGAACACGGTGTCTCCTTCAAGATTTAATGTGGGGCTCAGTGTTAAAAAAGCCAGTGTTGGAAGATGTCCAAGTTGGTGTCTGGGGCACGTTTGGGATTTAATATGGGGCTCAATCATAGAGACACACTTGATGGGGGTGGGGAGGCTTCAGTGTTTGTGGAAGACCAGAGTCCCTGGAAAATGGGTGGGTTCAGGTTCAAACCTAGGTTGCAGGGAACTGACATCATGAAGACTGCATTTCCCTAACCCCTCCAAATCCAGTTCACTGTAAGTTCAAGTCTGATCTTGCAGTTTTGTCCCCCCCCCCGCCCCCGCCGACTCGCCACTCTTCTCATTGTCTGTACAAAATTCAGTGTGGTTTGGAGTGATGTTGAGTGCATACTTTCTCTTCTAAGGATTAGCACAAAGCTGGTTTCTATGAAACGAGGTTAAAAATGTCCAACTCTTCCGAAGTGCTGTACTGCTCCATCATCTGTAACTCCCTTCAGTAGTTTCCCTCCTGTCTTTGGGTTCCATAATTCACTGCAGCGTCTCACAGAACTCATGAACTGTATCGAGGAGATGGCTCACACGATTGTGGAGGCTGGCAAGTCCCATTTTGTGGGTGAGGCATAGGCTTCTCCTGACTCATGTGGCCACAGAGGCCAACTAATACAGAATACAAGGCTGCTGGCTCACAAGGCTTTGAAAGCTGGTGAATCAGGTCAGACGATACAGACTGCTGGCCAACAAGGCTGTGGAACCTAGCGAAACCCGGAATCAGCAGATCAGGTGTCAGGCTGCTGGCTGAAGTCCCAAGAACAAAAGGTCAGATAGTGATGAGCTAGATGTAGGATCCAAATGAGGAGAGAGAGACGGGGGAGCCTATCAGGGTACCGTATATACATTGGATGCAGGCCACAACCCAGGGAAGGGCATGACTTGAGTAAGGGTAGGACCTGAAAAACACCCTCCTACAAGGCTGTGACACAAAATACATTGCACACTAGCCCTGCCTCATTAACATGTAGAGGTTAGGATTTACAACACATAAAATGGAGGATAATTAGAGTAATTACATCAGATGACAAAATAAAGGATAGCCACACAATACAGTATGACATCCAAGTTGACATACAACCCCAACCATCACAGGTTCCATACACTTTATTTGCATACTTCCACTCACTTATCTGTGTGAGTCACAAAGACTATGGCTAGAAGGGCCATGTTAAGTAATTTTATTGCTCTGCAGATGTAGCGATATGTTTACTCTTAAATATGCAGGTTTTTTCCTTCTTGCCTCCAAGTTTACTATATTTCTGGATATTTCCTTTTAGGGTCATTCCAACACAAGGAAAAGCATCTCCATTCAACCTATATTCTTATTTCCAGTGAGAACATTTTTGTTTTTTGTTACGTTGCCTTTTTCGAATTGAGAATCGGTAATAAAAGGTGCAACAAATGATTGTCACTTTATTTCTCATCCTGAACGTACTTGCATATAATATGATATATATGTGTATATATATATTTAATACCTGCAATAGTGTCAACCCAGGTGATGTACTGGAATTCAGTTATAATTTCAGGAACACATGATTCTCTGATTACCCATATTCACCCATTCCACTTCAGAATTTGTGTCTTTTTTTCTTATGTATTCCAGATATTCCTTGATATTTATACTTTTTTTTGCAATTAAACATGGTGCTTTTTCATTCCCTGTTTCTAAGTTATGTACTGCAGAAAAGCATCTTTTTTTGTTGTTTTATTGCAGTTTCATTTACTTACCGTAAAATTGGCCAAGTGTAAGTGTACATTTCAGTGATTTAACTGAGTTTATAGAGCTGTGCGACCATCGCCACAACCCAGTTTTAAAACATTTCTATGATACTGAAAAATTTTTTGAGCTCCTGGGCACTCATTCTCTACTCCTACTTCCAGCCCCTGTAATCACTGATCTTCTTCTGTCGCTATTATTATGCATTTTCTTGACATTTCATATAAATGAAATCATAAAATACGTAGTCTTTTGTTGATGCCTTTATCATTTGGCATAATGTTTTTGGTGTCCATCTACATTTTAGAATGTTAAACTAATTTTATGTTCCTGGGGAAAGATAAGGATGTATTTATTGGTCCTGATATATTATCCTTCACATTTTTTTTTTTTTTTTTACTTCTTGAGTTTCTCTCATTTGTCTGTTTCTAGGCATTTGTTCATTTCATGTAAGTAGTATAATTTTTGTCATTAATTTGTCCCTATTTCCTCATAAGCCTTTTAATTTGTTTAGGGCCAGCAGTGATGTCACATCAAGGTCAGTTAATTCCCTTCTCAAGCACTCATATGCAAATGTGGATAATGTCCCCCATTGTACCCTGCTTTTGTCACTATAGAATTGAAAATTTTGGAGGAGATAAGGACTAAATCTGTTTCTATTAAAGGTGGAGTTTTTGTCCTTCCTCTTGCAAATTTGCTGCATATTCCCTTTGGACATTTCCTGGTATGTTCAGTCTGACTCAAGTAAAACAACATCTATATCACATCAAATACCATTTGCAAAAGAAAGCCTTTGCCAAAATTTCAGTGTATTTCGATTTTAGTCTTTTTTCATGAGTTATTTACATAATTCAAATAAACTCAAGAAACATCTAATTTTCTTCTTGTCTAGTTTACTAGGCCTGCCATAACAAAATACCCAAAAATGGGTGGCTTTAAAGAACAGAGATTTATTTTTCACAGTATTAAAAACTTATGGTGCAATGGATCTCTTTTGTGTGGCCTTTCTCACCACGCCTTGTAACTCCCACCCAAGTGATTGGGCGGGACTATGCAAATAAGATAATTGTAGCCCACCAAGGGGATTGGTCCGTTTTGCCTTAAAAGAGAGCCAATTCCAGAGCAGAGAGAGGATCCTACCACCACCAAGGAAGAACCACCAGAAGTGGAGAGCAGTTCCTTTGCATGGAGAAGCTCCTGGAAGCAGGAGACAGAGAGAGAGCAAGCTTTAACCCTGAAGATGGTGAGAAGTGGTGGCAGGAGATCATGCAGTGGGCTTCCCAGCCCATGGAGCAAGAAAACTGAGTGCCTTTGGGCCAAGGCTTAACTGGTGGAGTGGGGTACTCCTGGACACTTACTGGAGGGGTCTGAAAGAGCTCTGTGACACTTGCATGAGCAGGGCAGAGGGCTATGGCCAGAGAGCACAGCTGAAAAGAGGCTGTGCTATTGGAAGAACTGTATCCTGAGTGTTGCTGAGCCTGAATTGTAACTTGTTATTTCCCTAATAAACCCCGTAGTCGTGCGTATTGTCTGTGAGTACTGTGTGGCCATTGCAGTGAATTATCGAACCCAACAGAGAAGTATAGAGTGCCGTGGGAGGGACGGTTTGTGTCAGAATTGCTAAAGATGGCGGAGAGAGGAGGCACGTCTGACCTCCACATCATAGGGATCAGCCTTGGGCAGTTGATCTTGATTTTCTTTCCCCTTGTAAAGAGAGAGGAGGTCAGACACCACCCCCACACCATTTGTACAAGATTACAAATTTGAATCAGGATTATGGTAATGTTGACTCCTGGGGACTTTGAGAGAGAAGTTATTTCATGTCTGTGAAATGGGAGTGGGAGTAATAATAGTAAGAGTAGCATTGTAAGAACCTGTCTAACTTCAGGGAGGATAATACAAACCAAGATCAGCCCAAGGGTGATCCCTGTGAGGTGGAGGTCAGACATACCTCCACTCTGCAAACTTTTTACCAATTCTGATACCAGCCGTCCCTCCCGTGTCACACTCTACTTCTCTTCTGGGTTCAATAATCTGTTCCAATGGCCACACAGAACTCACAGGTCATACTTACAGTTTAGTGGTTTATTAATGATCAGAGGACAACTCGGGACCAGGATCAGTAGGCTACAACTCAGGATCAGGATCAGGAAGCATGCAGGCAAAGTCTCTATTCTTCAGTGAAGGACTGCTCTTTCAGCTCCTCTTGGCCATGCAGGTCTCTCTCTCTCTCTCTCTCTCTCAGGACAGGCCTCTCAGCACCCTTGGGACAGGCTCCTCTTGGCCCTACCATCTGTCACTGCAGGCTCTATGGCTGGGCTGCTTCAGGCCTGTCACCATAGGCTTTTCTGCTGGGCTCCTTTTTAGCCTTTCACTATCTTGAGCATTATAGCCCTTGCCCAGTGTTACAGCTCTTTTAGGAGGTCCCTTGCCTCCTCTCTCTCTCCTGCCTTCTGCTTTCATCCTTCTTTTTCTTCCTACTGCTTCTCTTGCTTCTGTCTGTCTGAAAAACTTCGTGGGGCCAGCTGCTGATACCTACAAATTCCTCATCAATTTGAAGGCACGGCCCTCCCACCAAGGCCATGAACTGACCAACCCCCAAGTGGTAGGCCACAGACACTTTATTTGCATGATAGGCATGGATGGGCTACAACTCTCTTCATGTGCGTGGTCTATTGAGCAATCATTGCAAGGTGCATACCAACCACAGGGCAGGCTGCTGCCCAGGGCCAAGTAGAAAGTATCAAACCAAGTTGTTTACAACTTACCCAGGAAATGTCAATCAACCTGGACAAAAGTAACAAACTCTTTGGGGTAGAAAATTAGGACAGTCCTCCTCTCTTGGCCCTGGGCCCTTGGTCCTGCTCATGCCAGGCCTCTGCCCTGCTCAGATAAGTGTTACAAAGCTCTTTAGTTCTCCAGATAAGTGCCCAGAGGCACCTACTCCACCAGAAAACCTCCTGCCCAAAGGCTCTTATCTCTCTGACTCCGTGGGTTGGCATGTCCACTGTAGGCGTCTTGCTGGGTGGGACAGGAAGCTTGCTGTATGGCCTCTTGCCAGCCTCCTGGTTCTGCTGCTGTCATTTTTGTGCTGCTGCTTCTCACTGTCTCATTCCGTCTCCGGTGTTAACAGCTCTCTTCCTTATGGGTCTAGGAGGTTCTCGGTGCAGAGACTCCAGGACCAAAGAATGAGCTTCACTTCTGGCTCTTTTTGATGGTAGTGAGGTTCCCCCTTTCACTTCTGGCATTGGCTCCCTTTAAGCCCAGCAGGATGGCAAAACTAACCAACCCCCTCATTAAGGTCCCATACATCTTATTTGCATGGTCCTACCCCACAGGGGTTCCATGTGCCTTATTTGCATTATTAGCAATGCTGTCTGATCCCCTTGGTGGGCCACAAGCACCTTATTTGCATAGTCCCACCCAGTTATTTGGTGGAAATTACAAGACCATGGCAAGAAAGGCTATATAAAAGCAATCCAGTGCACCACAAAACCTGGAGCCAAAAATATCCCCTAAGTCTTCTTAAGACCAAACAGCAATAGCTTAACTAGTAAAGAATGTGCTGAATTGACACAGTGGCTGCAGCAGTGGGCTCAAACATAGCAATGATTGCGAAGGTGGCGCAGGACCGGGCAGTGTTTTTGCTGTTGTACGTGGGGTCGCTGAGTTGGAATCGACTCGATGGCATCTAACAACAACAGTAAAGAATGTCTGCTTTGGGCATGATGTTCTTTTAAGATCTATTTATATGGGATCAAATTGATACCAGCAACTTCAAAGATTAGATAGGAACCTTAGGAGGCAGTGAGTTTGTTAATAGGGGAGGAACAACTCAGAAAATGAGAGTGAGAGTGGTTGTACAACTTGAAGAAAATAATGTCACTGAATGTACATGTAGAAACTTGAATTGGTGTATTTTTTGTTTTTTATATTCTCAACAAAAGCCACAAAAAATAAATTATTTTTTTTAAAAACTGCATATGGAAACCCTCTTGGCATCGTGGTTAACAGCTACCTGCTGCTAACCAGAAGGTCGGCAGTTGGAATCCACTAGGCGCTCCTTGGAAACTCTCTGGAGCGGTTCTACTCTGTCCTGTAGGGTACCTATGAGTCAGATTCGATCGATGGCATTGGGCTTGGTTGTTCGGTTTTGAATGCAGATATTCAGATTATGCATGTTTGACTATATGGCCGCTCTTCATGGGATTCTCTGTGTAGTAAACTGCTTCAAGACAATAGTAAAGACAGCTAAGTTTTATTATGAGGGAGGGTATCTGATAAAGGGAATGCAACCATGTTTGTTGTTGTTACGTGCCATTGAGTCGGTTCCAACTCATAGCGACCCTTTGCACAACAGAACGAAACACTGCCTGGTCCTGAGCCACCCTTAAAATCGTTGTTGCTTGAGCTCATTGTTGCAGCCACTGTGTCAGTCCACCTCGTTGAGGGTCTTCCTCTTTTCCGCTGACCCTGTACTCTGATGCATTCATTTCATTTTTGACGATTTCCAATTTTCCTAGATTCATACTTCGTACATTCCAGGCTCTGATTATTAATGGAAATCTTTACTCCATGCACGTCATTAAGGTTGACTCTACTTTGAGGGGGAACCCTGATGACGTAGTGGTTAAGTGCTATGGCTGCTAATCAAAGGGTCGGCAGTTCAAATCCGCCAGGCGCTCCTTGGAAACTCTATGGGGCAGTTCTACTCTGTCCTCTAGGGTTGCTATGAGTTGGAATCGACTCGACGGCACTGGGTTTGGTTTGGTGTACTTTGAGGAGGCAGCTCTTCCCCAGTCATCTTTTGAGTGCCTTCCAACCTGGGGGGCTCATCTTGCAGCACTATATCAGATAATGTTCTGCTGCTATTCATAAGGTTTTCACTGGCAAATGCTTTTCAGAAGTAGACTGCCGGGCCCTTCTTCCTAGTCTGTCTTAGTCTGGAAGCTCAGCTGAAACCTGTCCTCCATCTGAATACTGGTGGCATAGCTTCCAGCATCACAGCAACACACAAACCCCCACAGTACGACAAACTGACAGACACATGGCGGACAACCATGTTTAATATTTGAAATACGAACCCACGTCTACCTATCTCCAGTTATATGATCGTGTTTAAGGTCATATAATTGGAGATAGGCAGACGTGGGTTCAAATTTCAAATAGAGTGTTTTCCTAGGAATGATGCTTAATCCTTAAAACCATAGCTTCCTGATGTTAAAATTGCCAGAAATAATGATATACTTTATAAAGGATAACAAGGTGCTTGGTAATGTGAAAACAAGGCACTCCCTATGATTTGCTTCGTCATATTGCTCTTCAGACTGAGGTGTGTGTACCCATTGGGTACATAAAGACTTGAAGTGATACATGGGCACACATGCTCTTTTTTTTTGCTCACGCTTTTAAAAGGCACAAAGTTCAAATGCTTGGACCCTTCTGCGTGTCCTCTCTCCTAAAATTGATTAATGAAAATCACCTGCCTCTGTCACATCATGCTGTGCTGATTCTGTTTTCCCACCTCCCCTTTCATGGTCCTGCTACGTCAACTAGAATGTTGTTTTACTGGCCCAGGGTGTGAAAGACTCAGGGGCACCAAATAAAAAGGCAGAAATATTGGGGTCTTTTATTTAAGGTGAGTGCACAGCAGCTGTAGCAGAATCTGGGCCCGGAAGGAATATCTACTCAATTTGCTCTTCAGCCCACAGGTTCTGGCTCTCCAGGAGCAAGACAGATCAAGGGACGGAGTGGGGAGGAGGCTCCAGGACTTGGTTATCATCATTTCTCTGGGCAACTTTAACTGGACGCCAAGATTTCTGACCATAAGAACTTCACGACACATGCAGAAGAGACAAAAGACAGAGATTCCATGTTATTTGCCGTTTCCTGAGCACCAAAGAAAATGATTGAGGCCCAGGTGACTTTTGGTTTGTTATGTTTTTCCTTTGTTCCCTGATAATTTGTAGTGTCTGAGGGGGAAAAAAAATCAGCTCAACTGTGAGAAAAGGTTAAATTGGGATAATTGGGCTCTGGGGAAAAATAAACTTGGAGTCTAACTTCAAAATCAGGGTAAAGTGGAATCAGGAATATACTATTGATAGGGGTCATACTCAACGACATAACTCATATTGGAACACAGTACATGACTCTGACTTTTGACCACCATAGCTGTATTCTTGCATCTAATATCTCCAGTAGCCATCACAACCAGAGAGACATGGAAGCTCCATGATATGCATTGACTGTGGAGAGAGACCAGAGCAGTTTCTCAGGGGGATGTCAATACTTTTTGTCACTTAGTTTTCAGGAAATCTTTTTGCTGGGTTTTCCTAGACATAGTGTGATGGATGGTGTCCTTATCAGCAGCCTTCTGAATAAATGCAAAAGCAGATTTATTTATGTCCATTTTTTACACAGGGCCTCAGGATCCCCTGTGAAAATATATCAATCATAACTCAGAATAGTTTTTCAGGGAACCATAGCTAGGTGACCCAGTGACCCAGCTTTATGGTACCCGTGGTTTGTCCAGAAATAAAACCGAAACAGCCTAGGAAAATGGAAAGATTGCATGACATTCAAATGGTCCTCTGTGAACAGGTGGTTGAAGTGGAGTTTGAGTACAAATTTGGCAGTAGTGAATTGAAAAATAATGTTCTCTTATAAGGACTTGGGCTGTTGGCACCCATTTAACTTTGATTTCATCTTAGAAAGTAGTGTCCTTCCCTGTATTCAAACCCAATTCTTACCTACCTCATCTTTTTTCTTCTTTTTTAATGAAGTACATGGGTAACTCACGGTAAAAGATTCCTTCCTAATAGCATAGCATTAACGAACCCCATTGCCATCAAGTTGATTCCGACTCATGGCGAGCCCGTGTGTTAGGGAGTAGAACTGTGCTCCTCTGCAGAGTTTTCTTGGCTGTAATCTTTACAGAAGCAGATAGCCAAGCCTTTCTTCTGCAGTACCGTTGTGTAGATTTGAACTACCAACCTTTCAGTTAGTAGCCAAGAGCAAACCGTTTGTGTCACTCAGGGACCTCTGTATTAACAAACAGTTGGTAGTATTTACTTTGTGTGATTGTACCTGTGTGTACATATATGTGT
Organism: Loxodonta africana; assembly: GCF_030014295.1. Taxonomy (NCBI): domain Eukaryota; kingdom Metazoa; phylum Chordata; class Mammalia; order Proboscidea; family Elephantidae; genus Loxodonta; species Loxodonta africana. Next base: position 20,114,355 of record NC_087352.1, read on the forward strand.
ATATTTTCTTTACAAATGTATGCATGTTTATGTATACATCTAGGTACATAAATGCATGCATCTATTATGAGGTGTTTTATATGAATGGCATGATACTCCAAACAACATAGCAGACAACTAGAAGAGACTCCTGGTTAAAAGAAAAATGACAAGAGTTCTCATTTAAAAAAATTTGTAAGCATAGAAATGAACTATTTAATCTAGAAAATGATAAAGTAGCAGAATCAAATGTATATGTTCTTCTTGGGGAGCAAGATGGGGGCTTCCTCTAACTTTAAAATATGTACTGAGAGTAAAATGCAAGCATTTTTGATAAAATTCAAGATCCCTTGATCATTACATTTATATATAAATCATTTCTCCAGAGGGAGCTACAGGTATAATTTTAATGTACACCCTGCAGGCTGTTTTAATTGTATCGGCACTCTTTATGTGTTAGTACCTGCAGACCAGCTTTCTTTTTTTTTTTTAACCTCATGCACTGAGCTCCAAACAATGTGTATGTGATAATTTAGCTATTCACCTGTTGATGAACATTTGTTGTTGTTGTTAGGTGCCATCCAGTTGCTTCCAACTCATTATGACCCTGTGTACAACAGAGTGAAACACTGCTTGGTCCTGCGCCATTCTCACAGTCGTTGCCATGCCTGAGCCCAGTGTTGCAGGCACTGTGTCAGTCCATCTCATTGAGGGTCTTCCTCTTTTTCACTGGCCTTCTACTTTACCAAGCATGATGTCCTTCTCCAGGGACTGGTCCCTCCTAATAACATGTCCAAAGTATGTGAAACATAGTCTTGCCCTCCTTGCTTCTGAGGACCATTCTGCTGGTACGTCCCCCAAGACAGATGAACATTTAGGTATTTCAAAATATAAGCAACGTGACAATGAATGTCCTTGTTAATATTTTTTTGTTAAGTTGTGTCAGTATTAAAGGGTGGCTACGGAGAAAGCAATTACTGGGTGTGTTCATTTCACATTTTAATGGATGTTTCCAATTGCTGTCCAAGTGGCTGTTGCAACTTATGGTCCATTTAGCGTAATGGTTACAAGACTTGACCCTGGAGCCACTTGCCAGCTATGTGACCTTGCACACTTCATTTAGTTATTATACACCTAAATTTTCTCATCTGTAAAATCGGGATGATGATAATGATACCTACCTAATAGGACAATTATGGGTACAAGGCAAGTTATCTATACAAAGCATTTAAAAGAACGGCTGGCACATAGAAAGTCATATAAAAGAGCATCCAGTGCCCAAATCTTGCCAACACTTGTTTTTATGATGTAATCAAATGGCATTCTTTGGAAAACTTGAATAGTCCGACATTATTTTGCCTTATTTTATTTTGTAGTTTCCTAATCAAGGACAAGGTTCAGATCCGTTTTGTCCCTTTCTTTCTCATTTGGATTATTCTGTGAGATTCCTGCCCTTATTCTTTGCTCATTAAAATAATTCTGTTTTATCTTACTGATTTATAGTTATTTATCTCTACTGTATATTGATTCTTTATTTTATACATTGCAGATATTTTTTCCAAACTCTTAGCTTTGTTCATAGTATCTTTTTTCCATGGAAAAATTCGGTTTTTATTAAAATTAAAATTTGTCAGTTCTTTCTTTCTGGCTTCTTTTTTTTAATTGTAAACACATTGTATAATTTCTTCTATTAAGTTTTTGTTTTAATGTTTATTTCCTGTATTGGTTATGTATTGGTGCCTAACAAATTTCTCTAAAACTTAGTAGCTTCGAACAACACACATTTTTATTCCCACCTTTTCTTTGGATCAGGAATATGGCACAGCTTAGCCTGATACTTTACTGTCTCTCGTGAGCTGTAATCAGAATGTCAGCCAGGGTAGGGTCTGATCTGAAGACTCAACTGGGGAAGGATGTACTTCCAAGTTCATTTACTTGGTTGTTGGCAGAATTCATTTCCAGGCAGCCTGTTCAATTGAGGGTCTGAGATCTTGGCTGTATGTTCATCGAAGGCTACTCTCAGTTCTTTGCCACATGGGCCTCTCCAACATATAGCGACCCTATAGGACAGAGTAAAACTGCTCCATATGGTTTCCAAGGAGTGTCTGGTGGATTCAAACTGCCAACCTTCTGATTAGCAGGCATAGCTCTTAACCACTATGCCACCAAGTTTGCCAACTTATGTATCATCAAAGCCAAAAAAGATTCTGCTAACAAGATGTTCTGTCATACATGGGGTTGCTATGAGTTTGAACCAACTTGATGGCATCTAACAACAAAAGCAAGAAGGAAATCATATCATATGTTGCCTAACCAGAAAAGTGGTATCCCATCACCTTTGCTGTATTATTTTGTTCAGAAACAAATTTATTAAGCCAACTGATGCTCAAGGGAGGGGATTAAACAGGGGCATTGTGGTTCACTGAATTACTTAATATGGTTCTTCTAGCCATTTATGGTCTTGTGACTCCTACAAAATGAGTGGGTAGGATTATGTAAATAAGGTGATTGTGGCCCACCAAGGGGATTGGACAGCTTGCTAATAATGCAAATAAGGTACCGAGAACACTTTCGGGGGTGGGGCCATACAAATAAGGTATATGGAACCCTAACGAAGGGATTGGTCAGTTTTGCCGTTCTGCTGAGCTTAAAATGAGCCAGCCCAGAGTTGGAGCGGGGGACCTCACCAAGAAAGAAGAGCCAGGAGTGGAGCACATCCTTTGGACCTGAGGGCCCTGCATTGTGAATATCCTAGACCCAGGAAACAGAGACAGCTGTAACGCGGGAGACAATGCAAGACGGTAAGAAGCAGCAATAGAGAAACAGTAACAGCAGAACCAAGAGCCCAGCACAAGAAGGCGTGGTAGGCTTCCCAGACCACTGAGTGAGGCAGTTACAGTGGGCATGCTGACCCACAGAGAAAGAGAGCTGAGCGCCTTCAGGCAAAAGCCTTGCTGGTGGAGTGGGGTCCCTCCGGGCACTTATTGGTGGAGCTAAAGAGTTTTAATAAACTTGCTCAAGCAGGGCAGAGTCCGGGATGAGGGGCAGAGAGGAGGAGAGGCCTGCCTGGGGGGGTGACTGAGAAGCTGTCCTGAGCAAAATGCATCCTGAGTGCTTCCTGGTCTTGAATTGTAATCTGTTGTTAGACGCAGTCGAGGCAGTTTTGACCTGTAGTATCTTATGCACGTGGAAACCCTGGTGGCATAGTGGTTAAGTGCTACGGCTGCTAACCAAAGGGTCGGCAGTTCGAATCTGCCAGACGCTCCTTGGAACTCTATGGGGCAGTTCTACTCTGTCCTATAGGGTCGGTATGAGTCAGAATCAACTCGACGGCACTGGGTTTGGTTTGGTTTGGATTATCCTGTGTACAACAGAATGAAACACTGCCCAGTCCTGCACCATCCTAACAATCATTATGCTTGAGCCCATTGTTGCAGCCACTGTGTCAGTCCATCTTGTTGAGGGTCTTCCTCTTTTTTGCTGACCCTACTTTACCAAGTTTGATGTCCGTCTCCAGGGGCTGGTCCCTCCTCATTACATGAACAAAGTACATGAGATGAATTCCTGCCATCCTTGATTTAAGAGCATTCTGGTTGTACTTCTTTCAAGACAGATTTGTTCATTCTTTTGGCAGTCTGTGGTATATTTAATATTCTTTGCCAAAACCATAATTCCAAGATGTCAGTTCTTCAGTCTTCCTTATTTGCCGTCCAGCTTTTGCTTGAATATGAGGTGATTGAAAATACCACAACTTGGTAAAGTGCACCTTACTCCTCAAGATGACATCTTTGCTGTTTAACATTTTAAAGAGTTCTTTTACAGCAGATTTGCCCAATGCAGTATGTCATTTGATTTCTTAACTGTTGTTTTCATAGGTGTTGATTGTGGATCCAAGTAAAATGAAATTCTTGGCAACTTCAGTCTTTTCTCTGTTTATCATGATGTTGTTCATTGGTCCAGTTGTGAGGATTTTTGTTTATGTTGAGACGTAATCCATACTGAAGGCTGTAGTCTTTAATCTCCATCAGTAAATGCTTCAAGTTCTCTTTACTTTCATTGAGCAAGGTTGTGTCATCCGCATATTGCATGTGGTTAATGAGTTTTCCTCCAGTCCTAATGCCCTGTGCTTCTTCATATAGTCTAGCTTCTCAGATTATTTGTTCAGCATACAGATTGACTAAGTATAGTGAAAGGATACACCCTGATGTACACCTTTCCTGATTTTAAACCACACGTATCCTCTTGTTCTGTTTGAAGGACTGCCTCTTGGTCTATGTCCAGGTTCCTCATGAACACAATTAAGTATTCTGGAATTTGCATTCTTCGTATTGTTATCGATAATTTGTTGTGAACCACACAGTTGAATGCCTTTACATAGCCAATAAAACATAAGTATCTTTCTTACATTCTCTGCTTTCAGCCAAGATCCATCTGACATCAGCAATGATATTCCTCATTCCATGTCCTCTTCTGAATCTGGTTTGAATTTCTCAGTGTTCCCTGTCAATGTACTGCTGCAACCACTTTTGAATGATCTTCAGCAAAATTTTATTTGTGTGTGATATTAATGATATTGTTTAATAATTTCCACATTCTGTTGGATCAGCTTTCTTTGAAATGGGCACTAATATGGATTTCTTCCAATCCGTTGGCCAGGTAGCTGTCTTCCAAATTTCTTGGCATAGACCAGTGAGCACCTCCAAGGCTGCATACATTTCTTGAAACATTTCAATTGGTATTCCATCAACTCCTGGAGCCTTGTATTCCCCAGTGCCTTCAGTGCAGCTTGGACCTCTTCCTTACCAATGGTTCTTGATCATATGCTACCTCCTAAAATGATTGAACATTGACCAGTTTTTTGGAACAGTAAAACTGCTCCTTCCATCTTCTTTTTATGCTTTCTGCATTGTTCAATATTTTCCCTGTAGAATCCTTCAGTGTTGGAACTCGACGCTTGACGTTTTTCTTCAGTTCCTTCTACTTGAGAATGCCAAGTGTGTTCTTCTCTTTTGGTTTTCTAACTCCAGGTATTTGCACATTTCATTCTAATACTTTGTCTTCTAGAGTTGTCCTTTGAAATCTTCAGCTCTATTACTTCATAGTTTCTTCCTTTCACTCTGGCTACTCAACATTCAAGAGCAAGTTTCAGAATCTCTTCTGACATACATTTTGATCCTTTTTTTTTACTTCCTGTCTTTTTTAATGACCTTTGACCTTCTTCACAAATGATATCCTTCATGTTATTTCACAGCTTGTGTGGTCTATGGGCATTAGTGTTCAATGAGTCAGATCTGTTCTTGAGTTGGTCTCTAAATTCAGGGATGGCATACTCAGAGTCCTACATTGGCTCTTGTGGGCTTGCTCTAATTTTCTTCAGCTTCAACTTGAACTTGCGTATGAGCAAATGATGGTCTGTTCTTTAGTCAACTGCTGACCTTATTTGATTGATGATATTTAGCTTCTCCATTGTCTCTTTCCACAGACATAGTTGGTTTGATTCCTGTGTATTCCATCCGGTGAGGTCCATGTGTGTAGTTGCCATTTATGTTGTTGATAAAAGGTATTTGCAGTGAAGAAGTTGTTGGTCTTGCAGAATTCTATCATGCAATCTCTGGTGTCATTACTATCACCAAGGTCATCTTTTCTAACTACTAATCCTTCTGTGTTTCCAAACTTCACATTCCAATCACCAGTACTTACCAATGCATCTTTATCGCATGTTTGATCAATTTCAGACTACAGAAGTTGGTAAAGATCTTCAGTTTCCTCATCTTTGGCCTTAGCGGTTAGTGTGTAAATTTGAATAATAGTCACATTAACTGGTCTTCCTTGTAGGCGCATGGATATTATGCTATCACTGACAATGTTATACTTCAGGATAAATCTTGAAATGTTCTTTTTTACAACGATGTGACGCCATTCCTCTTCAATTTGTCATTCCCAGCATCATAGACCATGTGGTTGTCCAACTCAAAATGGCCAATACCAGTCCATTTCAGCTCGCTAATGCCTAGGATATCAATCTTTGTGTGTTCCATTTCATTTTTAAATTTGTTTTCCTAAATTGATACTTCATACATTCTATGTTCTGATTATTAATAAATGTTTGCAGCTGTTTCCTCTCATTTAGAGTTGTGCCACATCAACAAATGAAGGTCCCAAAAGCTTGACTTCAGCCATGTCATTAAGTTTGAGTCCACTTTGAGGAGGCAGCTCTTCCCTAGTTGTATTTTAAGTGCCTTCCAACCTGAAGGGTTCATCTTTCGGCACTGTTAGCTGACAATGTTCCACTGCTGTTCATAAGGTTTTCTATTGGCCCATTTTTTCAGAAGTAGACTGCCCAGCTCTTCTTCCTAGTCTGTGTTAGTCTGGAATCTCCACTTAGTCCTGTCCACCATGGGTGACTGTCCTTGTCTTTGAAATACTGGTGGTATAGCTTCCAGCATCACAGCAACATATAAGTGACTGTAGTATGACAAACTGACAGACAAGTGGTGGTGTAATCTGTTACTTCCCTAATAAATTCCATAACTGTGAGTATGGTCTGTGAGTTCTATGGGCCATTACAATTAATTATGAAACCCAGCAGAGGAGTAGAGAGTGCCTTGGGCGGGACAGCTGGTATCAGAATTGATAAGAAGGTTGGAGAGAGGAGGTTTGTCTGACTTCCACCTCATAGAGATCAGCCCTGGGCTATTAATCTTGATTTTCTCTCCTCCACCTTCTCCTGGTGTTAGTCAAAAAGGTCTAGATCATTGGACAACATCTTAGTGTCTGCCTGCCCTAGAACTTTCATCTAGTAATAAGTTCTTTTTTAAGTGTAGAGTGAAGTAGGAATCTAAGTCTACTTCTTTCCAAATGTAGACTGTCTTAGGCTGGGTTCTCTAGAGAAGCAAAACCAGTAAAGCATATAAATAAACATACACATATATGTATAACATGTATATATATACATACATACATACATATATAAAGAGATGGAGAAAGATTTGTATCAAGGAAATGGCTTATGCGGTTGTAGAGGCTGTAACGTCCCTAGTCTGTGGGTCAGGAAAGAGGTTTCTCCTGGCACTGGCGAACCCAAGATGGACAGGCTGGAGACCAGGGCTGTTGCTCTCGACAAATCCCAACATCGGCGGGCAAGACCGCAGGTAAGCCACTAGCTCAAGTCCCCAGCCAAGGAAACTCCTCTTCAACTGATTGGCTACTCACAGCAGTTCCCATCATGGGAGTGATCACGTATCAGATCTCAACAGAGAGGTGATCACAACATTATATAACTGCCAAAACACTGAGAATCATGGTCCAACCATGTTGACACACAATCTTAACCATCACAGACCACATATGAAATAATTTAGAATGTGATAAACTGACCAGGTTTGAGCATTTACACCCTCTACCAAGTCTACTTTCTTGTCTGTACAGTGAACTCTTCGATAAAATGGAGATAAATTATTCTATCAATATATCCTCGCATCTTAGCCAGGTCAACTTCACACCTTGTAGTAACCTTGTATGGTACTAAAGCAGGAGACCGGCAGTTCAGTTGACCAGCGTGTCCTTAACGTCACTGTTGTAGGTCAGTAGGTCATCTGCTAGCCATGACTTTAAGCCTGAAATTACCTTCAGGTCTGGCATTTTGAGCACAAGAATCAGGACTTTGAATATATTATTTCATCCTATTCTTGGCTTCCTTTGTTTCTGTAGGGAAGTCAGCTGTTACTACATTTTGTCACTCCTTTGTGTCACACCTTTCTCTGGATGCCTTTATAATCTTCCTGTTGCATTTGGTGTTATGTGGCTTTAGTCTCATGTGTATAGGCATGGGTTCTCTGCTTAAGATTTCTTGGGTTTCGTGTCTGAGCTTTGCAATGTTTAATTCTGAAAATTTTCAGATCTTAGATCTTTGTATATTGTGTCTCCAAATGGCATGTGGTGGCATCTGACCTCCTCTGAGTTCACAAAGGGAAGGAGAATCAAGATCAAAAGTCCAAGGCTGATTTCTTGTGAGGCTGAGGTCAGACTTGCCTCCACCCTCCAACTGTTTTACCAGTTCTGACACCAACTGCCCCTCCCATGGCACTCTCTATTTCTCTGCTGGGTTTGATAATTTGTTGCAGTGGCCACACAGAACACATAGACAGTACAATTTTAGAGTTTATTAGGAAAGTAGCAGGTTATAATTCAGGATCAGGAATGCTCAAGATACAACTCTTTAATCAGGACAGCCTGTGCCTACAGGCATATCTTCCTCTGGCCCCTCAGCCTCTGCTCTGCTCTGCTCATGCAAGTGTTACAGAGCTCTTTTAGCTCTGCCAGTAAGTACATAGAAGCACTCCACTCTGCCAGTAAGCCTCAGTCTGAAGACACTCATCTCCCTCACTCCATTGTTCAGCATCCCATTGTAACCATCATCTCCTGCCTGTTGCTTGGTTCTGCTGCAGCCATTTCTCTTCTGTTGCTGCTGCTTGCCATCTTGTGCCATCTCTCTGTCTCCTGAGTTTAGGATCTTCTCAGCCCAGCGACTCTGGTTCCAAAGAACATATGCCACTCCTGGATCTTCTTATTGGCAGTAGTCAGGTTCCCCTCTGTTCTGGGACTGACTCTTTTAAGCCTAGCAGATGGCGGTATTGACCAATCCCTTTTTTAGGGTTCCATGCACCTTATTTGCATGGCCCCGACCCTTCACAAGGGTTCCACGTACCTAACTTACATTATTAGCAAGGTATCCAATCCCCTTGGTGGGCCACAAGCACCTCATTTCCTTTCAATTATTTTTCTGTTTTCTATTTCATTTAATTCTGCTCTAATTTTTATTATTTGCTTTCTTCTGGTGCCTGAGGATTTCTTTTGTTGCTCTCTTTCTGTTTGTTCAAGTTGTAGGGATAATTCTTTGATTTTGACCATTTCTTCTTTTTGTATGTGTTCATTTATTGATACAAATTGACCTCTGAGCACTGCTTTTGCTGTGTCCCAAAGGCTCTCATCAGAAGTGTTTTCATTCTCATTGGATTCTATGAATTTCTTTATACCATCCTTAATGTCTTCTATAACCCAGTCTTTTTTGAGCAGGGTATTGTTCCGTTTCCAAGCATTTGATTTCTTTTCCCTGCTTTTTGTTACTGATTTCTACTTTATGGCCTTATGGTCAGAGAAGATGCTTTGTAATATTTCAGTGTTTTGTATTCTGCAAAGGTTTGCTTGGAAACCCTGGTGGCGTAGTGGTTAAGAGCTACGGCTGCTAACCAAAAGGTTGGCAGTTCGAATCCACCAGGTGCTCCTTGGAAACCCTCTGGGGCAGTTCTGCTCTGTCCTACAGGGTGGCTACGAGTCAGAATCGGCTGATAGCAATGGGTATGTGTATGGGTAAGGCCTGCTTTATGACCTAATATGTGTTCTAGTCTAGAGAATGTTCCATGTGCACTAGAAAAGGAAGTGTACTTGACTGCTGTTGGGTGGAGTGTTCTGTATATGTCTATAAGGTCAAATTGGTTGATTGTGGCATTTAGATCTTCCGTGTCTTTATTGAGCTTCTTTCTGGATGTCCTGTCCTTCACCGAAAATGGTGTGTTGAAATCTACTATAATTGTGGAGCTGTCTACCTCACTTTTCAATGCTGTTAGATTTGTTTTACGTATCTTGCAGCCCCGTCACTGGGTGAATAAATACTTAATATGGTTTTATCCTCCTGAGATATTGTCCCTTTCATCATTATGTAGTGTCCTTCCTTATCCTTCATGATGGATTTAACTTGAAAGTCTTATTTTGTCAGAAATTAATATTGCTACTCCTGCTCTTTTTTGATTGTTGTTTGCTTGATATTTTTTTTGTATCCTTTGAGTTTTAGTTTGTTTGTGTCTCTGAGTCTAAAGTGTGTCTCTTGTAGGCAGCATATAGATGAATCTTGTTTTTTAATCCATTCTGCCACTCTCTGTTTCTTTATTGGTGCATTTAGTCCATTTACATTCAGTGTAATTGTGAATAGATATGAATTTAGTGCTGTCATTTTGATGTCTTTTTTTGTGTGTTGCTGACAGTTTCTTTTTCCCACTTAATTTTTTGTGCTGAGTGGTTTATATATTGTCTTTTCCTCATATTTGTTGTTGTTGATTTTGTTCCTGCTGAGTCTCTTTTTTTCTTGTATTTTATTTTGATGCGTAGGGTAGTTCGTCTCCTTTGTGGTTACCTTAATATTTACCCCTATTTTTCTAAATTTAAACCTAACTTTTATTTTTTATCACCTTGTCTTCCTCTCCATATGAAAGATCTATGACTACATTTCTTAGTCCCTGTTTATTGTTTTAATGTTGTCTTCTTTTACATAATGTCATTGCTGTTTCTCTGTTTTTTATCTTGATTTATTTTTGTGATTTCCCTGTCTGGGTTGACATCCGATTGCACTGTCCAGTGTTCTAGTCTTGGGTTGATACCTGATACTATTGATTTTCTCACCAAAGAACTCCCTTTAGTATTTCTTGTAGCTTTAGTTTTCTTTTTACAAATTCCCTAAACTTCTGTCTATCTGGAAATGTCCTAATTTCACCTTCATATTTGAGAGACGGTTTTGCTGGATATATGATTCTTGGCTGGCAATTTTTTTCCTTCAATACTTTATATAAGTCATCCCATTGCCTTCTTGCCTGCATGGTTTCTGCCTAGTAGTCAGAGCTTATTCTTATTGACTCTTCTTTGTGGGTGACTTTTGTTTATCCCTAGCTGCTCTTAAAATTCTGTCTTTATCTTTGCTTTTGGCAAGTTTGATTATAATATGTCTTGGTGACTTTCTTTTAAAATCTACCTTATATGGAGTTCGATGAACATTTTGGATAGATATCGTCTCATCCTTCATGATATCAGGGAAGTTTTCTGCCAACAAATCTTCAATTCTCTATTTTCTGTTATCCCTCCCTGTTCTGGTACTCCAGTCACTCATAGGTTATTTCTCTTGATAGAGTCCCACATGATTCTTAAGTTTTCCTCAAATATATTGGTGCCAAGTGCTTTATCTTCAAGTTCACCAATTCTGCTTTCTACTTGCTCAATTCTGCTCCTCTGACTTTCAATTGAGTTGTCTAATTCTGTAATTTTATTGTTAATCTTCTGAATTTCTGATTGCTGTCTCTCTCTATGGATTCTTACAGCTTATTAAATTTTTCATTATGTTCTTGAATAACCTTTTTAATTTCTTGAACAAACTTTATCTGTGTGTTCCTTGGCTTGTTCTGTGTATTGCCTGATATCCTTCCTAATTTTGTTCCTGATGTCTTGAAAAGTTCTGAATATTAATCTTTTGAATTCTGCATCCGGTAATTCCAGGAAGGTACCTTCATCTAGAAGATTGAGATTTGAGAGCTTGTTGAGGCGATCATGGTCTGTTTCTTTATGTCACTTGATATTGACTGTTGTCTCCAAACCATCTATAAATTATTGTATTATTTTATTTTATGTTTGCTTACTGTATCCTAGCTTCTTGCTTTGTTTTGTTTTGATATGCCCAAACGGGTTGCTTGGGTGAGCTAGCTTGTTTTCACCTTTGGAGCTCTGACGTCCTGTCACCAGATGGCTAGAGCAGGTATCAGGTGTTTCAGTCTAGGAGCCCATTCACTTTTCTCATATGAATTCAGCTCAGGTGTCCAGGCAGTTGGCCATCAAGTGTGTGGTACAGGCTCTGTCCTGCAGTCTTAGAGGGGCAGGGGTGATTGATGTAGGTACCAGTATCTGGTTGCAGCAGGGGTCATGCTCTGAACAAGGCAGGGGGCTGAGAATCGTCCCCCAAGTAGCACCTCATGTTCATAGTCCTCGTTTGGTAGAAGTTACAAAGCCTATGGCTAGAAGGGCCAAAATAAGTAATTCATTGCTCTGCAATGGCCTGTTGTGCTTTCAGCATATCTTACATAGCACCTTTTATTCCTTTAAATTTATTAAGAACACTTAATATAATGTAATTTCAGGATGTGGACTCTGTTCATGATTGATTTTGATTTTGGCTGTGAAATCTTGTGGTAATGGAGGAATATTTGATTTGTGCTGATATCATTAACATATGTTTAAAAAACCCAGTTGCCATCAAGTCAGTGCTGACTCATGGTGACCCCACATGCATCAGAGTAGAAGCGTACTCCATAGGGTTTTCAGTGGCTGTGATCTCTTGGATGTAGATTACCAGGTCTTTCTTCCGAACTGCCTCTGGGTGCATTTGAAATGACAGCCTTCCCATTAGTAGCCAAGCACATAAATGTTTGCACTACCCATGTATTTTTAGCATATGTTTAGTACTTGGCAAATAGGTGAATATATCTAGTTGGATATCTATAGGGAGAGCTAGAATTTGCTTCTACCAAAATGTCTGTGAAAAACATATAGATGCAGGCTATGTGGTGAAAACTATCAGAATAACATCCTTCACATTAATTCTATATCAATATAAAGAATTGATATCACATTAAATATGTCTGTGTTATTATAGAAATTGCTAACTTTGGAGGATGTGGCTGTGAACTTCACCTGGGAGGAGTGGCAGCTTTTGGACCCTGCTCAGAAGGAGCTGTATCGGGATGTGATGTTGGAGAACTATAACAACCTGATATCAATGGGTAAACACAGCTGAACTGTGTCATTCAGAGGGTGCCCAGTCATTTGCCTTTCCTTTCTTAACTGCCAAAAGCTTTGCACTTTTCTGAAGTATTAGCTTTTCAGTCCCTTCTTTGGGCCCAAACAAATGTCTAAATTTTCTGTATCCTGAAAGAGATGGCTTTATTTTGCATATGGGAAATTGTTTTGTAATAACCTCTGCCTTGACATACCCTACTCCAACTCAATGTGGCTAAGTCTCTTATCATTTCTCACAAACCAGGATATCAACCTAGCAAACCACATGCACTCTCGAAGCTGGAACAAGGAGAAGAACCATGGATAATAGGTGAAATCTGCAATATAACCTCTCCAGGTGAGTGAGAACCTCCAAGAGGAGTTCCCTTATAAGTTATATTTTGGTCCTTCAGAGAAGGCGTGACAGCTCTGAAGGTGTCTGAGGGTCCCTAAAGAACTCCTCTACCTACCCCTCTCCCCATGTGAGACTTTTTCTTTGAGGGTGTTTAGAAGAAGCTATACCCTTTGTCTCTTATCTCTTCTTAGATCTCTATTTCTTTTCCTAATTTTCTTTTATACTGGGATTATATTGTCAGCAACAAAGAGCTGGCCCACACCAAGTCATTTTTAAGCACTTTTATTCCATTCCATTCTCATGGAAGAATTCATTGTTCTTTCCTAGAAATGAAGAAAGTTGACAGTCATCTAAAAGACCACTTTCAAAACCAAAGCTTTCTCAAAAGAATTGAACAGTGCAGTGAACAGAATGCATTTGAAAATATAGTTCATCTGAGCAAAGCCCATTTCCCTCTAATGCAAAATCATGATATGTTTGGCTTATGTACAAAAACTTTGAAATCAAATTTAAGTGTAGCCAGCCAGAAGAGAAGATCTGAAATAAAGAACCCTGCTGATATGAATACAGATAGAAAAAACGTTCTATGTTGTAAGCATGAACAATTTCATGTTGAAATTAAATTCCCTGAAACTACAAAATGCATCAGCACTAAATCCCAGGTCTTTAAAAATCAGAGAACTCACAAAATAGAGAACCCCCACGCATGCATTGAATCTGGGAAAGCCTACATCAGGAAGTCTCAACTCATTTACCATCAGAGCATTCATAAAGGAGAGAACCTCCATGGATGTGGTCAATGTGGAAAATCCTCTAGAAATTTCACGTTCACCAAACATCAGAAAACTCATACAGGAAAGAAGCCTTGTACAGCCAGTGAATGTGGAAAAGGCTCCACTGTGAAGAGCAGTCTCATTATACATCAGCAAACCCATATGGGAGAAAAATCCTATATATGCAGTGAATGTGGAAAAGGCTTCACAATGAAGCGCTATCTGATTGCGCATCAGCGAACTCATTCTGGAGAGAAGCCCTATGTATGCAAGGAATGTGGAAAAGATTTCACTGTGAAGAGTAATCTCATCGTACATCAACGAACTCATACAGGGGAAAAGCCCTATATATGCAGTGAATGTGGAAAAGGCTTCACCATGAAGCGCTATCTTGTTGTGCATCAACGCACTCATACTGGAGAGAAACCCTATGTATGCAATGAATGTGGAAAAGGCTTTACCGTGAAGAGCAATCTTGTCGTACATCAACGATCTCATACAGGGGAAAAGTCTTATATATGCAACGAATGTGGAAAAGGCTTCACTGTGAAGCGCACTCTCATTATACATCAGCGAATTCATACAGGAGAGAAATCCTATATATGCAACGAATGTGGAAAAGGCTTCACCACAAAGTGCACCCTCATTATACATCAGCGAACTCATACTGGAGAGAAACCGTATGTATGCAATGAATGTGGTAAAGCCTTCAGCCAGAAGATCAGCCTCACACAACATGAGCGTTGTCACACAGGGAATACTCCATTTGTATGTACTGAGTGTGGAAAGTCCTATTCGCACAAATATGGTCTCATGACCCATCAGAGAATTCACACAGGAGAGAAACCATATGAGTGCAGTGAATGTGGGAAAGCCTTCACCATAAAGTCAGTTCTGAATGTACATCGAAGAACTCACACCGGAGAGAGACCATATAGATGTAGTGATTGTGAGAAGGCTTTTTCCCACTTGTCAAACCTTGTTAAACATAGGAGAGTGCACACAAGAGAACTGTGTAGATTCAGTCAAGGTGAAAGTTCTTTTAACAGAGAGTCAAAGCTCATTACTTATAAGTGATCTCATTCAAAAAAAAAAAAGAAAAAAGCCCTGTGACTACAGTGACTGTGGAAATGTCTCTGTGGCAATTCAGCCCTCTTTAAATACCAGTGGGTGTTATGGTTAAGGTTGTGTGTCAGCTTGGCTGGGCCATGATTCTCTGTGGTTTGGCAGTTATGTAATGTAGTTCGGCAGTTATGTAATGATGTAGTTATCCTCCATTTTGTGATATAATCACCTCCATGATGTGATCAGCCAATCAGTTATAAAAGGAGTTTCCTTGGGGATGTGGCCTGCATCCAATATATATGGACGTTTTGGCAAAGCTTGCTGGCTTTTGCTCACTCTGAATCCTGCATCCGGCTCATCATCATCTGACCTCCAGTTCTTGGGACTTGAGCCAGCGGCCTGCTGTATTTCCTGCTAATCATGGGATTCATCAGCCTCTGCGGCCTGTGAGCCAGCAGCCTGCCATCTGACCTGCCAAT
This sequence comes from Loxodonta africana, assembly GCF_030014295.1. Taxonomy (NCBI): domain Eukaryota; kingdom Metazoa; phylum Chordata; class Mammalia; order Proboscidea; family Elephantidae; genus Loxodonta; species Loxodonta africana. The sequence continues at coordinate 20,129,597 of NC_087352.1, forward strand.
CTTGGGTTCATCAGCCCCTGCAGGTACATGAGTAAGGAAAAGCCTCCAGCCTGATGTATGACCCATGGACTTCGGACTTGGCAGCCTCTACAACTGTGTGAGCCATTTCTTTGAGATAAATCTCTCTCTCTCTCCCCATATATATGTGTGTGTGTATATATATGTGTATATATATACATATACATATATATACATATATATATACATATACATATATATACATATATATATACATATATATATATACATATATATATATATATATATATATATATACACTTCACTGGTTTTGCTTCTCTAGAGAACCCAGCCTAACACAGTGGGCTTTTAGCGCATTGGAATATAATCAGTATGGGTCTGCCTGATGTGAGATGTGCACCCTCAGAACATTAAAGAATTTTCCCTGAAGTGAAACCTTTTCAGTGCAGTGAATGTGGTAGTGCCGTTAGTGATCATCACCTCACATTCTCTGTCAGTGAAAACCACAAAGGAAAAAACTCTGGTCCATTTAATGTGGAAATGCCTTCAGACAAAAATTATTTGTCTGAATATAGAATACATTTTATACTGAGTTAAGTCCTATAAATACAGAGTTTAGGTAGATCTAATTATCAGTGGATGGAAACCCTGGTGGCGTAGTGGTTAAGTGCTATGGCTGCTAACCAAAGGGCCAGCAGTGTGAATCTGCCAGGCACTCCTTGGAAACTCTGTGGGGCAGTTCTGCTCTGTCCTATAGGGTGTCGGAATTGACTCGATGGCACTGGGTTTGGTAATTATCAGTGGTTATCATAGATCATCATTGAGCTTCTAGCTGATACAAATATAATGAACATGGGAAAGCCTTCATCCAAAAATAAAATCTCAAGTGTCAGAGACTGCCCACTGGAGGGAAACGTGAAAATAACAATGTTTATGACAGTATTTCAGTAATACATTCTGTTGCATCTTTTGTCACAAAATGATACAGGAAATAAAACTTATAAACATGCTAATTGTGGTGCACCGTTAGCAAAATATCAGAAATGGCAGAGAACACATGAAGATGGATGAAGTCCTTTGAAAATGAATGTCTGTGTGCTTTTCATTACAAGTCTAACCTCATATACCAGATAACACCTGATGTGCATTTTCAGACTGAATACTTTTAACCTTATTCCTAGTTGCCTTCCCAATGCTTTCATAATTTAAAAAAAAAAAAGTGCCCTGCTCTCCTCATCCCTAATTTTTATTCTTATATATAGAGGAGGAATATTCTATGACTATTATATATATATCCCATATTACATGATAAGTTTTTATATTTCCTTGGCTCTGAGTTTCTTTAATTCAGCTACTGAAGTACTTAAAAAGGAAACAATTTTTTTTTTATTGTGGTGAAATGATAAAACATATACCAATTCAACAATTTATTCATGTATAATTCAGTGACACTGATTACATTCTTTAAGTTGTGCAGCCATTCTCACTATCCTTTTCCAAACTATTCCATTAACTTAAACTCACTGCCCCCTAAGCAAAAGCTCCCCCTTTTTTCCTTTCCTCCCACCCCTGGAAACTGAATATTTTAAATTTAGAAATGTAACATTTTTGGAAATGCTTAACTAGGTTTATAATATGACCAAAGAGATTACGAAATAACCTTCAAAATTATTTTTATAGAACATTTAATTTGAGATAATTTTAAACTGACAAGAAATTGCAGAAATAGTCTAGAGACTGTCCTGGTATGTTTCACCCAACTTCTGGCAGTGAGAACATCCTACATAATCACATTTCATTATCAAAACCAAGAAAATGACATGAGTAAAATTCTATTAATTAAATGACTAATTTTATTTGGATTTTCACTAGTTTTTACATGAAACTCTTTTTAGTGTGTAATTCTAAGAAATTTTATTACATTTAGAGATTGATGTAGCCACCACCAAAATCAGAATGTAAAACTACTTCAGTACAAACTTCTTCATGCTATATTTTTATGCTCATACCCTCTCTCCAAGCCTAAACCTGGCAACCACTGATCTGTTCTCCATCAGTATAAATTTTGTCATTTTGCCAGTTTTTTAAAAATGGAATCATATAGTACATAAGCTTTTCGGATTGGTGTTTTTGTCACACACCAAACTGCTCTTTAGATTCATCTAAGCTGATGAATAGTTTTATGTTACTGAATTGTATGCAAACTGGATGTGCCAGTTTGTTTATCAATTCATTCTTAAGGGAGATTTGAGTTGTTTCCAGGATTTTATTGTTATAAATAAAAATGGGTTCAAATTTGTATACAGGGTTTTCTGTGAACATTTTCATTTCTTTAGGATAGGTATGCAGATGTACAATTGCTGGGTCATATGTTTAGTTGTGTCTAATTTTATAAGAAACCACCAGCCTATTTTCTAGAGTTGTTAATACTATTTTACATTCCCACCAGCAAAGGTCTAATGGTTCCATATTCTCTACCACACTTGGTATATTCAATATATTTTATTTCAGACATCCCATCACCAACATCAGAGATTCAGTTGCTCTTTGTTACCAGCACTTATTGTCATTACATTTTATATTAGGCATTTTAGTACGTGTGTAATGGTATTTGATCATGACCTTGTATTTATCTCACGTCTAATGATGTTGAATGCCTTTCCATTGTTTATTTGCCATTTGCATATCCTCTTTGTTGTAATGGCAGTTCATGTCTTTTGCCCATTTTCTAGTCTATGGTTTGTTTTCTTACTGTGTAGTTTGTAGCATTGATACCAGAGATCGCATGATGGACTTTTGCAAGGCCGATGACTTCTTCATTGCAAATACCTTTTTTTACCAACATAAATGGCAACAATAAACATGGACTTCACCAGATGGAATACACAGGAATCAAATCAACTACATCTGTGGAAAAAGAAGATGGAGAAGCTCAGTATCATCAGTCAGAACAAGGCCAGGGTCCAACTGGGGAACAGACTATCAGTTGCTCATACGCAAGTTCGAGTTGAAACTGAAGAAAATTATATCAAGTCAATGAGAGCCAAAGTACTACCTTGAGTATATCCTACCTGCATTTAGAGACCATCTTAAGAATAGAATTGAACACAAATGTTGGAGAGGTTGTGGAAAGACTGGAACGCTTATACACTGTTGGTGGGAATGTAATATGGTACAGCCACTTTGGAAATCGATTTGGTGCTTCCTTAAAAGCTAGAAATAGAAGTACCATATGATCCAGCAATCCCACTCCTTAAAATATATTCTAGAGGAATAAGCTGTCACATGAATAGATAGATGCACACCCATGTTCATTGCAGCCCTGTTCACAATAGCAAAAATTTGGAACCAACCAAGGTGCCCATCAGACAAATGGATAAACAAATTATGATATAGTCACACGATGGAATATTACCCAACAATAAAGAACAATGATGAATGTGCGAAACATCTCATAACATGGATGAATCTGGAAAGCATTATGCTGTGCGAAATGAGTCGCAAAAAGAACAATATTGTGTGAGACCACTACTATAAGAACTCAAGAAAAGTTTTAAACACAGAAGAAAACATTCTTTGATGGTTACGAGGGTGGGGAGGGGGGGTATTCACTAACTGGATTAAAAAAAATTTTTTTTTTTTTTAGTAGACAAGAATTATCTTAGGTGAAGGGAAGGACAACACAATACAGGGGAAGTCAGTACAACTGGACTAAACCAAAAGCTAAGAAGTTTCCTGAATACAACCAAAGACTTTGAGGGGCAGGGGTCTGGAGACCATGGTTTCAGGGGACATATAGGTCAATGGGCATAACAAAGTTTATTTAAAAAATGTTCTGCATCCCACTTTGGTGAGTGGTGTCTGGGGGTCTTCAAAGCTAGTAAGCGGCCATCTAAGATGCATCAATTGGTCCCAACCCACCTGAAGCAAAGGAGAATGAGGAACACCAAAGACACAAGGAAAATATGAGCCCAAGAGACAGAAAGGGTCACATAATCCAGAGACTCCATCAGCCTGCAACCAGAATAATTAGATGGTGCCTGGCTACCATCATGGACCACCCTGGCAGGGAACACAACAGAGAGTCCCTGATGGAGCAGGAGAAAAGTGAGATGCAGACCTCAAATTCTAGTAAAAAGCCCAGACTTAATGGTCTAACTGAGACTGGAGGGTCTCCAGAGGTCATGGCCACCGGAATCTATGTTAGACCAAAACTAAAACCATTCCTGAAGCCAGCTCTTCAAACATTGGACTATAGGACATAAAATCATTCTCGTGAGGTGCATTCTTCTTAGCTCAAGTAGACATATGAGACTGGGCAGCTCCTGTCTGGAGGTGCGATGAGAAGGCAGAGGGGAACAGGAGCTGGTTGAATGGACACGGGAAGTACAGGGTGGAGAGAAGGAGTATGCTGTCACATTGTAGGGACAGCAACTAGGGTCACATAACAATGTGCATAAGTTTTTGTATGAGAAACTGACTTGAATTGTAAGCTTTCACTTAAGGCACAATAAAAACAATCCTCACAACTGGACCAAAAAGCAGTATTATGAAAAATGGAGAAAAAATTGAAATTGTCAAAGATTTCATTTTACTTGGATCCACGATCAACGCCTATGGAAGCAGCAGTCAAAAAATGAAAGCCACATTGCAGGGCAAATCTGCTGCAAAAGACCTCTTTAAAGTGTTGAAAAGCAAAGATGTCACCTTGAAGACTAAGGTGCACCTGACCCAAACCATGGTGTTTTCAGTTGCCTCCTATGCACGTGAAAGCTGGACAATGAATAAAGAAGACCGAACAAGAATTGACTCCTTTCAACTGTGGTGTTGGAGAATATTGAATATACCATGGAGTGCCAAAAGAACAAACAATTGTCCAGACTTAGTGGTCTGACTGAGACTAGAAGAGCCCCAGAGGTCATGGTCCCAGACCTTCTGTTAGCCCAAGACAGGAATCATTCCCAAAGCCACCTGTTCAGACAGGGATTGGACTGGACTATAGGAAATGATACTGGTGAGGAGTGAGCTTCTTGGATCAAGTAGACACATGAGACTGTGGGCAGCTCCTGTCTGGAGGGGAGATGAGAAGGCAGAGGGTGTCAGAAGCTGGCTGAATGGACACGAAAATAGAGGGTAGAGAGAAGTGTGCTGTCTTGGGGAGAGCAACTAGGAGTATATAGCATGGTGTATATAAATTTTTGTATGAGAGACTGACGATTTGTAAATTTTAACTTAAAGCGCAATAAAAATTAAAAAAAAAAAATCTGTCTTGGAAGAAGTACAACCAGAATGCTCCCTAGAAGCAAGGGTGGTAAGACTATATCTCACATACTTTGGACATGTCAGGAGGGATCAGTCCCTGGAGAAGCACATCATGCTTGGTAGAGGGGTCAGTACTAAAAGAGGAGGACCCTCAATGAGAGGGATTGACACAGTGGCTGCAACAATGGGCTTAAGCATAACAACAGTTGTGAGGATGGCACAGGATCCGGTACTGTTTGGTTCTATTGTACACAGGGTTACTATGAGTCAGAACTGACTCAGTGGCACCTCACAACAACAATCCAATCCTCTTGTGGGCCACAAGCACCTCATTTGCATAGTCCTGACTCAGTCGTTTGATGGGAGTCACAAAGACTATGGTTAGAAGGGCCACAGTAAGTAATTTACTGCACCACACTTTTACAGAGCAGCCTGTTTTACTCTCACATTTGAAAAAGGCATTTTACAAATTGTTAGAAGTGGAATTGCTCCACCTGCGATAAAATACACACAAAAACTGGAAATAATTGAAATGTCCATCAGCTGGTGAACTCAAATACATTTTTGTTATGCCCATACACAGGAATAGTATGCAGTGACAAAGAGGAACAAACTATTGATAACTGACCTTTACTAGCTTCTACTGGTCTTTGCCGGTGAGAGACTCAAACAATCTGGGCGCGGATCAGCCACTTTTACTTTCTAGTCTGTGACGGCTGTCTTTATATGTCAGAACTTCAAACCCTGTTCTGGGTTTAAAAGCCATGTATTGCAAGCTACTTTCCGTTAGTAACTCAGCCAGAGTGTACTCTACAGGGTGATTGGCTTTTTCCCCCTCTCCACGGTGCTGAAGTGCTGTTTGCTGTAGAGAAACCTGTGTCCTGTAAAATGGTTGTGCCCTTCTTACCAAGCGGATAAATGTCATGGCCGTCTTTTCTCCCCAGGTCCCTGAAGGGGATATACTTCAGACGATATTTTTTGTGAGGAGCCCTGGTGGTGCAGTGGTTAAAGCGCTTCGCTGGTAACCGAAAGGTCGGCTCTTGGAATCCACCAGCCGCTCCCTGGGAGAAAGATGTGGCATCCTGGGCAGATTAACCAGTAAGCAAAGTATGCACAGGTTTACTGTAAGCAAGTTGTGCATAGATTTAAATGTTCACTTACTAATGTGTAGTGCACAGTTTCACATGGGTGAAAAACAGGTGAAATTGTGCATTACAGATTAGAAAGCACAAATAAGCCTGTGCGCACCTTGATCACTGGAGAAACCGTCCCTGTGTGGCAATCAGTGGTGGTGTAGTGGTTACAGCTGCTAACTAAAAGGCCGGCAGTTCGAATCCATCAGGAGCTCCATGGAAACTCTATGGGGGCACTTCTACTGTGTCCCATAGGGTCGCTGTGAGTCCGAATCAACTGGATGGCAATGGGTTTTTTGTTTGTTTTTGGCCTGGCGTCAGCTTCCATAAAGATTACAATTTTGTAAACCCTCTGGGACAATTCTGTTCTGCCCTTCGGGGCCGCTATGAGTCAGAATCGACTCGAGGACAGTGCGTTTGGGTTCTGAACCTCTATCCATTTTCAGCCAGGGTTAAGTTGTGACTCCTCAACCTCCCGGCCATTTCTCGGTACTGGCACAAAAAGACCCGTTTGCCTTTTGTACGTAACGCATTCAAAGATGGCTGCTCCCAGGTACCCTGACAAAGAGGGCGGGAACGTATTCCAAAGTAAACCAAACCCGCCGCCTAGTGGATTCCGCTTTAAAGCTATAGGCCAGATTAGTATGCCCCATAGGGTTTCCAAGGAGCAGCTGCTGGATTTGGACTGCCGATCTTTAGGTTAGTACTGTACCGCCAGGACTGCGGGTGGATGTAATAACTTCTAAAGAATTAAGATTTATACTTCGTAAAACTCTTCAGACCCTCATTGGCCACCGTACGCCGGTTGACTGGGAGGTAGGACCAGAAATGGACGAGTTTCAGGGAAGTAATCTTCTGTCTGCGGCCCATCTGCTTGGTGTGTGATGAAAATCTGTTCAGTGGTTGGGGTGTCTGCGTGGGACAGGATGAGAGGGGTCTGTCGGCGTCCGCGTTGGGCGTTATATGTGCGCCAGCGTCGGGAGTTTAGCGTGAGTGCGTGCGAGTTTGCTGGGCGTAGGAAGGCTTTGGTAATGGGAGGTACGTGATTGGGGTGTCTTTGATGTCAGTCTTGAGCGGGGGGGCTCTTGTGGTTAGTGACTCAAGACCCCCCCAAAACAACGAACGGTTTCGAGGTCAGATTTTAGAGTCTTTGTGGCTTACTCCACCCGTGGCGCTCCGTGATTGAAAGCTGGAAAAGCGCTGTTTGTCTACGAACGCGGGATATGGTTCGGGTTCTCTTTGGGGTAAATGATGGAGGGACTGCTTTGGGGGTACTATACAGGGCTTTCTGGTCCAGGTTTTGGAATTCGGGGTAATGGTGGTCTGTGTTACAGACGCGTGGAGGACTGAATCCTTAGGGGTTCAAGTCCCATGTATGGGGCGTGGATTTAGCTCCAGACCTTGGCTGCCTGGGAACAGACTTGATGGACGCGGACATTCCCCGTCAAACCTTCGGGATAAAGACTCTTCTCCACTGCTAGTTTTTAATTTCTCACATGATTTCTTACTCTTGGACACTCAAGAATGTACGTTTTTCGAAAGATGAATGATTCAGCGTATCTGAAAGTAATGTTTTCTACTTAAGCTGCGGTTTATCCTTACAGCACATTTCCAGCGTATTTCTTTTCTCTACCGCTCTACAGTCGGTTTCCCAAAGCCAACCCTTGTCACAATATTAGTATATTTAAATGTTATGCTTTTATGTTATGTGCTTATGATTCATAATTTGGAGAAGCTGGGTAAATGGTGTTATGATTTCCAAATTGCAAACTCGTAGTACCAACAGGTTTTTTAACGTGTGAACTGGTGGTGTTACGAGTGGGCTTACATTAAATGCATGTGTGTGTTTGGACAGAGGTGGAATATTGAAGACATTCAGCTCTCAGTTCGGGAGCAGTTTATGATTATGTGTTATTATTGACCTGTGGGTTTGTTACCTTGCCTTTCCTCTCCAGTCTAGATGATTTACTTTCGTTGCAACTGTAAATGTGTGTTACAGTTTTCTAACTTTTTTCCTTGTAATTTTCTGTAGCATAGAAGACTTCTTGCTGTTGTGCCATGGAGTTGATTCGCTTAGTATTAAATACTTAAGTTTGACCACCTTCTCACTGTCAAGTCGATTGCAACTTACAGCAACCCTGTAGGACAGAGTAGACCTGCTCCATAGGGTTTCCAAGGCCGTGATCTTTACAGAAGCAGACTGTCAGATCTTCCTCCTGTGGAGCAGATAGTGGGTTGGAACCACACATATTTTGCTTAGCAGCTGACCACTTAATTTCTGCACCACCAGGGCCCCTTTTGATCACTTTAAACCAAAAACCCTGTCCGACTTATTGTGACCCTATAGGACAGAGTAGAATTGCCCCATGGGGTTTCCAAGGAGCACCTGGTGAATTCAAACCACTGATCTTTTGGTTAGCAGCCAAACTCTTAACCACGCCACCAGGTCTCCAGTTTGATCACCTTACTAAACTCTCATTATTATAACATCTTTTTCTGCACCCCACATTTCATTATGGAAAATTTTCAAACCTAAAGAAATATTGAAAGAATTTTGAAGTTACCACCTATATACCAACCATCTAGATTTTGCCGTTGACCTGGTGGCACAGTGGTTAAGAGCTATGGCTGCTAACCAAAAGGTAAACAGTTTGAATCCCCCAGGTGCTTGCTGGAAACCCTTTGAGGGAGTTGTACTGTGTCCTGTAGGGTTGCTATGAGTCGGAATCAACTCGACAGCAATGGGTTTGGTGGGGTTTTTTTTAGGCTAGTTCTACCAGCTATCTAACTATCCATTCCTCTGTCCATTAATTTGTCTTTTTTGTTGTTGGTTTTGGTGTACTTTGAAGTAAGTTGCAGATATCATTATTGTTTGCTCTAAATACTTCTAATACTGCCTTCTATTCAAAGGTACTCAAAATTAACTTTGTTGAATGAATGCATCACTGCACAATTACAGAATATTTTACTCGTGCAGATAATTATCTAAAGTCCTACTTATAGTCTTTTAGTTGCTCCTTTGTTTATTTGATGAGCAGACATCTTATTTACAAATAATTTTGACAAGGTGTGACGTGCATGGACTTTGGAATGAAATGAATCTGGTTTTTCAGTCCGGATTCTGCCTCCTGCTCATTACTGAGCTGAAAGGTTAAGCCATACTCTCAGGGTTCTCCAGTCTCTGTCAGGCCAGCAAGTCTGGTCTTTCTTTTTGAGTTAGAATTTTGTTCTACGTTCTTCTCCAGGTCTGTCTAGGACCCTCTATCGTGATCCCTGTCAGATCAGTCAGTAGTGGTAGCCGGGCACCATCTAGTTGTACTGGACTAAGTCTGGTGTTGGCTGTGATAGATGCCGTCCATCAGTCCTTTGGACTAATCTTTCCCTTGTATCTTTAGTTTTCTTCATTCTTCCTTGCTCCCAAAGGAGTGAGACCAGTGGAGTATCCTAGGTGGCCGCTCACAGGCTTTTAAGACCCCAGACAGTACTCACCAAAGTAGAACGTAGAACATTTTCTTTATAGACTATGTTATGCCAGTTGAGCTAGATGTTCTCTGAGACCATAGTTCCCACAGCCCTCAGCCCAGCAATTTGGTCTCTCGGGGAGTTTGGATGTGTCTGTGGATTTACCATGACCTTGCCTTGTACAGGTTGTGCTGGCTTCGCCAGTATTGTGTACTGTCTTACCCTTCATGAAAATTACCCCTTATCAATTTTTTATTGTCTATTAAGTGTTTTTCCGTTCCAACCCCTCCCCTCCCTCATAACCATCAAAGATTATTTCTTTTTGTATGTAAACTTTTTCATGAATTTTTACACTAGTCGTTTCATACAATATTCATCATTTTGTGATTGACTCAGCATAATGCTCTCCAGATTCATCCATGTTATGAGATGCTTCACAGATTCCTTGTTGTTCTTGATTGTTATGTAATACTCCATTGTGTGTATACACCACAGGTTGTTTACCCATTCTTCTGTTGATGAGCATCTAGGTTGTTTCTATCTTTTGGCTATTGTGAACGATGCTGCAGTGAACGTGGATGTATATATATCTATTCATGTGACAACTCTTATTTCTCTAGGATATATTCCTAGGAGTGGGATTGCTGCATCATATGGTATCAGTTTTATTTTTAATGTAGAATGCTGAAATGTTTATAATTTAATACACATTATGTGATTATAAATAATGAAGAAAGTAAAAACCTGTCACTGATGTGGAACACTAACTAATGGGACAAATAGATGTTCTGGAGCATCAATTTAAGGTGTTTACACAGCAACAGTGGGAACATCTGGACCCAGTGGGAATGTATACTCAGAGTCCATTTTGTCTTCAGCCCACAGGTGGTGTCTTGCTAGGAGGAAGAGGAATCAAGTGAAGAAAGGGAAGGAGAGTCCAATACTTGGGTATCATCATTTCTGTGAATACCCTTGACTGGAGACTGAGATTTTTGAACAGAAATTCAGAACTGATCCAGAAGAGACAAAGATAGAGCATACCAATTAGTAACCATTTCCCAAATTCGGAAGAAAATGATCCAAGTCCAGGTGACTTTTGGTTTATTCTGTTCCTCTATAGGTTTGTAGTTGTTGATTTCAGCTGCTGTCAAGTTAGCTCCAATTCATGGTGACCTTAAATATAACAGAATGATGGGTTTGTAGAGTCCTGTAGAAATCAGTGTAATGAAGCAGGAAAATATAAATTATGATTAGCAGGTTCTGAAGAAAAGTAAACTTAAAATTCTAACTTCTAAATCAGAGCTAGGTAGGATCAGGAATATATTATTCATTGTTGATTCTGATATTGGCTTTGAAGCTACATGGTAAATATAGGAATTTGTATTATTCACGTACTTGTAACTAGCATATAATTTGCTGTGATATACACACATACTACCTTAGCAAAATGTTCTACTTTAGCAAGAATGTATAATGCTACATATTACAGAAACTTTGAATTTTTAACTTTTTTGAATGAATGGATGACTGTACAACTACAGAATAGTTTAGTAGATTTTGATACTATTACAATGTATTAAGGAGAAAAAAATCTATTTCTTACATGGCAAAAAAGAGCAGAGTAACTTCCTTTACATTCCTTCCATATCAAAAGAACATTACTTCATTAAACAGGACCCTGTTATTACAGGAATCACTGACATTCAGCGATGTGGCTGTGAAGTTCACCTGGGAGGAGTGGCAGCTCCTAGACCCTGCTCAGAAGGGCCTGTACCGGGACGTGATGTTGGAGAACTTTAGCAACTTGATGTCCGTGGGTGAGGACAGCTCTCCTGTATCCCTCAAGGGGTGCCCAGTCAGTGGCCTTCCTTTCTCAACTGCTTAACTTTTGAAAGTACCTGCCGTGCTCTTGACTGGTAGATTCTCAGATCCTTTTCTTGCCCCAGGCAAAAGAGTATAAGATACCCTCTTCTGTGAGAAAAGCCTTGACTTTGCAAATGTGAAAACTCTTTAGTCCCTAAAATGTAACATTTTTTCCATCTTTACATGCCACCACCCAGTTCTATATGTGTAAGTCTCCTGTCGTTTCCCATGAGCAGGGTATCAAGCTAGCAAAGGAGATGCACTCTCCATGCTGGAACAAGGACAAGAACTGTGGACGATGGAAGATGAAACCCACTGTCGAGCCCATTCAGGTGAGTGAATGGGAACCAGCAAGGCGGGTGGGTGAGAAAATCATTCTAGACATTCTAGAAGGCACCGCAGCTATGTGGGTGTCTGAGGTACATAAACCTACCCTCCCTGCCAAATGAGAGGATGTTTTCTTTTTAGGAATTTAGAGGAAAATATGCCACTTTTATCTTTTCTGAAATCTGATCCCTGTTTCTTTTATCTTTTACCTTACTTTGGTTTTATATCGTTTGTTTACATTGATTTCTTCCGCCTAGAATTTCCCAATTTCCTTTTCTTTGTTCACTGTCATAATCAGTGTCTCTGCCCATTCCTTTCACCTCTCTTGCTATGACATTCCAAGCCTCTCTCCAAAGACAGAACTTTGAATTCTTTACTGTCTTTTGACTATTCTACCTTCCTGTCCCATTGGGAAGTACTGATTTCCGTTTGTAACATACAAACCCACCTTGGAGAGGTTGCTCCCAGGATAACTTGGATTCTCACTATGCATTTACAGGTAATCCCCGATTTATGACGGGATTCCATTCTGACGACTCTGTTGCAAGTTGGTTCTTGTTTTTTGTTTCCATTATTATTCCCTTTTACTATCAGTACCTCTATAAATCCAATCTTTATTTGTCTTTGAGGTTGGCATGAGAATGATAACATCAGAAAATTGGACGCTGCAACACTGTAGTACATATTACTAATGATACCAAAAAAAAAAAAAAAACTGTTTCAGTCAAGTCAATTCCAACTCCTAGCAACCCTATAGGACAGAGTAGAACTGCCAGTAGGGTTTCCAAGGAGTGGCTGGTGGATTCAGAATGCCAACCTTTTGGTTAGTAGCTGAGCTCTTAACCCTAGGCCACCAGGGCTCAATTTCTAGTGATAAGACGTACAAAACAAAAAAAAGGACGGTTGTAAGTCTGGTTTGCTGTAACTCAAATATGTTGTTAAGTCAGGGACAACCTGTATATAGTTCCTTTGCTTCTCTTTTCCCTCCACTCTGAGTTCTCTAAATTTCTGTTTTCCACTTCTTGCTGTTCTTATAACCCTCAAAGTTTCCTTCATTCTTACGAGGTAAGCCCTTTCTGGTTTTTTTTGGTAGAGAATCCCAAATTGACTTTTCCCTCAATATTGTCTGCCTTACACTTTAAAAGTTCTGTGTTATAAAAATGGTGTGACAGTAGCGTCGGACTCCTCATCTGACTTCACAAGGGGAAGGAGATAGAATCATTATCACCATCACAGCCCAAGGCTGATTCCTGTGAAACAGAGGTCAGACATACCTCCTGTCTCCAACCTTTATACCAATTCTGACACCAGCTGTCCCTCCCAAGGCACTCTCTTCTTCTCTTCTGGGTTCAATAATCCATTGCAGTGGCCACACAGAATTCACAGACCTACAGTTAAAGTGGTTTATTAAGTAACAGGATACAACTCATGATCACGAAGCCTGTAGGCAATGTCTCCCTTCTTCAGTGCAGGACAGCTCTCTCAGCTGCTCTCAACCATGCAGGCCTCCTCTCAGGCCCCTCAGGACAGGAGTCCTCTTGGCCCCCTGAGGACAGGCTACTCTCAGCCCCCTCAGGACATTCTCCTCTTGGTCCCCCTCTGGACAGGCTCCTCTTGGCTCCCCTGTTTGCTGCTGCTGTCTCTGCCACTGGGCTCCTTCAGGACCTATTGCTGCTGGCTCTGCTGCTAGGCCCCTTCCAGGCCTGTAGCAGTCTTCAGTGTTACAACCCTTGACCTGTGTTACAGCTCTGTTAGGAGGTTCCTTGCCTCCTCCCTCTCTGCTGCTTTCTTCCCTTCTTTTTTCCTTTGGCTTCTTCCTCCTGCTTCTTTCTGTCCCAAAACCTTTGTGGGGCTGGCTGCATATATATAAACAACTCCTTGTCAATTTCAAGGCATGGCCCCTCCTAGCGCAGCCCCTCTTAGCAGAGCCACAGACTGACCAGTCCTCTGTTGGTAGGGCGTAGACACTTCATTTGTATAGTCTATTGACCAATCCCTGCAAGGTACATACAAACCACAGAGCAGGCTGCAGCCTAGGGCCAGACAAAAAGTATCAAACCACAAGTTGTTTACAATTTATCCAGAAGATGTAACCTTCTTGGGTAGAAAACTAGGGCAAAGGTAACTCCTCAGAGTTTGGGGGAGGAAATCTCTCAAGCTGTTTTTCCAAAGAACCAGTGCAAAAGGCCACATAAAGGAGCTTATTTCACCACTGTGTCATATATCTCTCTAAGGGATGCACATGTAATTCTATAGTTGGTGACTCAAAGCCATAATATGTGTCCGTTTACTAAGAAATAGGGAAATATTCTAGGCATAAAGATGTTTGTAGTCATGAGTGAGGATTCTTTATGTAATATTTAGTACTTAAGCTTTCTATCATGAGACGCTTTTGTTATAATTCAAGGCTATGTAAAAGAAGCTGTAAAAATGAGCAATAAAGAGAGGGATTGTTACTGCAAATTGCAGGTTCGAGCCGCCTGCGGCAAAACCAGTACAGAGACAGGAGGAGGTAAGCAGTAGGAAGGCTTTATTGAATACCGGTATTCAAGAGACAGAGGGGGTTAAATTTCTCCCAAATTCTGTCTGTCCTAAAGGGTTGATGGGAGGGTTTTATATGGGAAAGATCAGGGTTACCTAATGTTTTGAACACATAGTCCACAGATGGTCTTATACATCACAAAACAACTACAAAAACTCTTTATTAAACTAAAGATAAACATGTTAGGCATCTGGACTCTAATCAGTATATTTATAACAGGCTGAAAAACTCTCATAAGAATCTCTCGGCTAGTGGAGCTGTTTTGCCAAGTCCACTGTGGCTGAGATAGGGAGCAAGAAAGAAAGCCTTCCTGTTGGTTTTCAGGCTGAAGGCCATTTCTCACGAGAACAAAGAAAGAAGAAGAGAGACCAAGGCCACAGGAGCTGAGATAGCTCTGCACCCCTTTGCAAGAGACCGGTGCAGCTGGTGCAATTAAAAAATGTTTAGAGATTACTTAGAGCATCATTATGGCATTGGTCATGTCAAGCTCTTAATCACCTTGTTTCAATAGGGGAAAACATGTTGTAAGGTATTAGGGTGTTTGTTACGTTTAAGAGTGGAACAGGCTGCTCAGCTATATTTTGAACAGAGCCTGCACCATTTTCTAAGGACTAGAGGTTAATCACAGCTTATACAGCTGTACTGAAACAAATGAGAAAATATATTCTCCCTAATATTAAAACACTATAAGAAAATGCATTTTCGCTACTTCAGGGTTAACATAACGTAAGGAAACCCTGGTGGCATAGTGGTTAAGTGCTACAGCCGCTAACCAAAAGGTCGGCAGTTCGAGTCTGCCAGACGCTCCTTGGAAACTCTACAGGGCAGTTCTACTCTGTCCTGTAGGGTCGCTATGAGTCGGAATTGACTCGACGGCAGTGGGTTTGGTTTTTCTGGTTTTAGAGAACATAGAGCTCACAGTGTTATAGACAGAGTGGGAAATGATATCATGGTAGGCCAGAGACATATTCTGGTTTTGAATAAGGAAGTGATGAAGCAGAAGGAATGAAGGTGTGAAATTGAAAATGTACAAAGCCATGAGGGGGACTTTTTAAAAATTGGCCTGAACCTGTTGACATGAAGGCCAATATTAGGATATGTTTGTAAAGGACTTAATGGAGTGGAAAGTTTTCTTTGTACAAGTGTATCTTCTTAATGTCTTTTACCTCTCACATCTCCAGTATCCACACTTCATAATCTGTGAATGTCTTTTTTATTTCCTTCTTTGTTTACTCAGTTTCTGCTGATTAGAATTGAAGCTCAGTGAAGATAAGCCCTATGTCTTATATCCCAAACATGAGAACAGTGCTTTGTATATGGTAGCTATTGAACAACTATTTGTGGAATAAATGAATGTAGCCCTCATTGTTTTGGATCACCCACTGTGGTCTGATATTCCTCCAGTTCCTGTTGTCTGGTATCCTTCCAAATTCTGTGTTTTGCTGCTAAAAGTGACCTGCCTGTATTTTACTACCTCTGTATTTTGTGCAAAGGCATATTTAGAAAGTAGTTGTATTGTATAGGTTATGAATTATCTATCCCTGTTTGTACATGGACTGCTTTTACCTGTTCGTGTTTATATTAGTGTGTTTTTTACCAAAGTATACATGTATACATGGAGTTGCTTTTATGCTCGTTTCATAGGATTGTCACTAAAGAGCCTGCCGACACCAAGGTACTTTTTAAATAGATTGATTCCAAACTAAGATTGTGGAATGATTCGTTGTTCCTTTTTTTCTAGAAATTGAGAAAGTTGATGATCATCTCCAGCGTCACTTGCAAAACCAAAGAATTCAGAAGTGTTTGGAACAATGCCATGAAAATAATGCATCTGGAAATATTTTTAATCAGAGCAAAAGTAATTTTCCATTAAAGCAACATCATGATATGTTTGACTTGCATGGAAAAACTTTAAAATCAAATTTAAGTTTAGAAGACCAGAACAGAAGCTGTGACCTGAAAACCTTTACTGAGTTTATTGGAGATGGACAACCCTTTCCCCAAGATAAGCATGGAAAAATTTATACTGATAATGCATTTTCCGAAAGCGTAAAACCCATCAGTAACAAGTCCCAGATCATTAGCCATCAGAGAACTGCCAAAATAGTGAATGTGCATGTATGCAGTGAATGTGGAAAAGCCTTCTTCAAGAAGTCTCAGTTCATTGGTCATCAGATGGTTCATACAGGAGAGAAGCCTCATGGATGCAGTACGTGTGGGAAAGCATTCTCCAGAAAATACAGGCTGACTGAACACCAGAGGATTCATGCAGGGCTGAAACACTATGAATGCACTGAATGTGACAAAACCTTCCTCAAGAAATCACAACTAAATATACATCAGAAAATACATATGGTAGAGAAACCGTATACATGCAGTGAATGTGGGAGAGCCTTCAGCAAGAAGTGTTTGCTCATTTATCATCAGCGAACTCATACAGGAGAGAAACCTCATGGATGCAATCTGTGTGGGAAAGCCTTCTGTACAAAGTCCAGCCTTACTACTCATCAGAAAACTCATACGGGAGAGAAGCCCTATATATGCAGTGAATGTGGAAAAGGCTACATGGAGAAGAGGCGCCTTATTGCACACCATCTAACCCACACTGGAGAGAAACCGTTTATATGTAATGAATGTGGTAAACGGTTCACTTTGAAGAACAGTCTTATCGCGCATCAGCAAACTCATACAGAAGAGAAATCATATACTTGCAGTGAATGTGGAAAAGGCTTTTCCATGAAGCACTGTCTTATCAGACATCAGCGAATTCATACTGGAGAGAAACCCTATATATGCACTGAGTGTGGAAAAGGCTTCCCCCTGAAGAGTCCTCTCGTTAGACACCAGCGAACACATACAGGAGAGAAACCTTATGTATGTAGTCAATGTGGAAAAGGCTTCACCATGAAGATCGATCTCATCATACATCAGCGTATTCATACTGCAGAGAAACCATATATGTGCAAAGATTGTGGAAAAGGCTTTACCGTGAAGAGCCGTCTCATTGAACATCAGCGAACTCATACAGGTGAGAAACCTTATTTATGCAGTGAATGTGGAAAAGGCTTCTCAGCTAAGATCCGGCTAATTGGACATCAGCGAACTCATACAGGAGAGAAGCCGTATGTATGCAGTGAATGTGGAAAATGCTTCACTGAGAGGAGCCATCTCAATGTACATCGGCGCACTCATACTGGAGAGAAACCCTATATATGCAACGAGTGTGGGAAAGCTTTAAGTGGGAAAAGTGTGCTCATTGCACATCAGCGAACTCATACTGGAGAGAAACCTTATGTATGCAATGAATGTGGAAAAGGCTTTGCTAGGAAGAGTAATCTTGTTGATCATCAGCGATCTCATACAGGGGAAAAATCTTATATATGCGGTGAATGTGGAAAAAGCTTTACTGTGAAGCGCACTCTCCTTATACATCAACAAGCTCATGTTGCAGAGAAATCATATCTATACAGTGAATTTGAACAGGCTTCAAAACAAAATGCACTCTCGTTATACATAAGCGAACTTATACTGAAGTGAAATCCTGTGGATAGTTAAATTTTATGTGTCAACTTGACTAGCCTATGTTTCCCAGTTGTTTGGTCAAACACCACTCTAGTTGCTATCATAGAGTAGTTACCTGTGATTAAAGCATTTGGCCTTGGGTAGAGCAGATTACCTTCCATAATGTAATTCAATCACCCACCAAAATGCACTCTAATTTAATATAGTCAATCATTTGAGGTCATATCAGTGTAGGGTGGATCTTAGACCTAATGACTTACGAGTTATAAGAAGACAAGAATAGATACAGGGACACATACCCACGGGAAGACAACATGTGGGGATCATCTACAAGCAAATGACCAAGGATCGTTGTCAGACACCAGAAACTAGGAGAAAGGCTCACAGATGGAATTGACATGGCTGAGACCCTGATTTTAGCCTCCAGAACTGTGAGAAAATAAATTTCTGTTCTTCAAAGGCAACCACTTGTGGTATTTCTGTTATGCCAGCACTAGGAAACAAGGGCACCCTATGAATGCAGCCAGAAGATAGGTCTCAAACAATGTGAGATATGTTATATAGGAAAGACTCCGTTTGTATGTACTGAGTGCGGAAAATCGTATTTGCACAAATACGATCTCATTACGCATCAGAGAATTCACTCGTAGAGAAACCACATGTGTGCAGTGAATGCGGGAAAGCCTTCACCACAAAGTCAGTATTCAGTGTACATCAATGAACTCACATGGGAGAGAGACCATATGGATGCAGCAATTGTGAGAAGGCTTTCTCCCACTTGTCAAACCTTGTTAAACATAAGAGAATGCACACGAGAAATGTGTAGATTCAGTCAAGTTTGAAGTTCCTTTAACAGAGTCAAAGCTCTTTACAAACAAGGGGTCTCATGTAGAAGAAAAACCCTGTAAGTATGATGACTTAAAATGTCTCTGTGCAACTCAGGTCTCTTTATACATCACTGGGTTTCCAGCAGATTGAAATGTAATCAATATGAGACAGCCTCTTATGAAAATGTGCACCCTCAGGAGATTAAAGAATTTTCCCAGAAAAGAAACGTTTGCAGTGCAGCGAATGTGGTAGTGCCTTTAGTGATCATTACCTCACGTTTTCTGTTAGTAAAAAACCCATAGGGAGAAACTCTGATGCATTTAATGTGGAAATGCCTTGAGCAAAAATTTCTAGTTAAATTATTTGTGTAAATATATAATACATATTTATGCTGAGATAAGTCCTATGATTGCAGAGACTGGCAATTCTAATTATCTGTGATAATGGCCATGGGAAAGCCTTTACCCAGAAATAAAACCTCAGTAAGTGTCAGTTCACACTGGAGGGAAACTTTAAGATGACAATGAATATGGCATTTCATTGATATATTCTGTCACATCATTTGTCATGAAATCATATCGAAAATAAACCTTTGAACATACAGATGTGAAACACCTGTAGCAAAATATTAGCAAACTCATGAAGGAATGAAGTCCAGTGAAAATGACATTTGTGGCATTTTGTTACAAGACTCATCTCCTTACACGTCACTTATTGACTATCTCGTTATTCAACATTTCACATTTATGACAACATCCAGCTATTTTGTGCGTTAATAACGTATATCTGGCAGTAACAAACACCGAAGTGCAAGACGAGGGTAACACTTGCTTTGGTGGTTAAGGTTATATATGTCAGCTTGGCTGGACCGCGATTCTTAGTGGTTTGGCAGTTATGTAATGATGTAGTCATCTTTTTGTGATCTGATGTGGTCATCTCCCATTTTCACGTAACGGCAATTACTTGTAACAACCTGGTCTTTGGAACCTAACCATGTCAATAAGTGAGAAGAGGATGTATATCACATACACCTGATGTGCATTTTCAAACTGGATACTTCAAACTTTATTGTTTGTTGCCTTGTTAATGGTCCCATAATTTGGAAAAAACAGACTACTCTCCTCATCAGTGCTTTTATTCTCACACACAAGGCAGGAGTGTTCTATGACTATCCCGTATTATGTGATTTTTTTCTTATATTTCCTTGGCTTTAAATTTATTTATGAATTTAGCATATGAAATACTTAAAAAAAAATAACATTTTAAATTTATAAATGTAACAATGTCCTTGGAAATGCTTAACTAAGTTTATAATATGATCGAAGAGTTTACATAACCACCTTCAAAGTTGTTATGTCTAATTAGAAATAATTTTAGGTTCACAGAAATTGAAAAAATGGTCCAGAGACTTTCCTAATATCCCTCACCCAACTTCTTGCAGTGAAAGCGTCCTACATAACCATATTTCATTATCAAAACCAGGAAAATGACAAAGGTAGAATATTATTAAATCCTCAACCTTATTTGGATTTCAGTCGTTTTCATATGATTTTTTTTAAGTGTTTAATTCTAAGAAGTTTTATTAAATGTTTAGATTTGTGTTACCACCATCACAAGCAGGAGATAAAACTATTTCATCGACACAAACTCCCCTGTACTGCCTTTTTATACTCACAGTCTCTCTCCATTCCTAACACTGGCAACCACTTATCTGTTCTCCATCAGTATGGAATAGTATACAGTGACAAAAAGGGACAACCTATTGATAAATGCCACAACTAGGATAAATTTCAAAATAATTGTGTTGTGTGAAAGAAGCCAGACAAAGAGTATATACTGTATGTTTCCATTCATATGCTACAAACTATAGTGAAAGAAAGCAGATCAGTTTAGTGGTTGCCAGGAACTGGGTGGAGAGGGCAATGGGGAATTACTAGTTAATGGGTATAGGGTTCCTTTGGTTGTGATAAAATGTTTTGGAACTAGAGGGAGATGATGGCTGCATAATATTGTATATGTAATAAATTCTACTGAATTACGTACTTTAAAATGGTTAATTTATATTTGGCAATTTTTATCTTGTAAAAATGGCATGGTGGAGGCATCTGATCTCTTTAACTTCGCAAGGGGGAGAGAAAATCAGCATCAGCCCAAGGCTGATTCCTATGAAGCAGAGGTCAGACATACCTCCTCTCTCCAACCTTTTCACCAGTTCTGACACCAGCCGTTCCTCCCATGGCACTGTTTCTCTGCTGGGTTTGATAATTCTTTGCAATGGCCACACAGCTCAGACAATACTCATGATTATGGGATTTATTAGGGAAGTAACAGGATACAATTCAGGATCAGGAAGAACTCAGGATACAGTTCTTTGGTCAGGACAGCTTCTCACATGTGCCTACAGGCAGGCCTCTCCCTGACACTCAGGCCTCTCGGGCTGGCCCAGCTGTTACCCTGTTCAGGCAAGTGTTACAAGACTCTTTAGCACCCTATAAGTGCCCAGAGGCACCCCACCTCACCAGTAAGCCTCCACTGAAAGGTGCTTAGCTCTCTAGCTCTGTGGGTTGGCGAGCTTAGCTCTGCCGACAAGTGCCCAGAGGCACCCATCTCTAGCACAAGCCTGCTGCCCAAAAGTGCTCATCTTTCTTACTCTGGGCTGGAAAGCCCACTGCTGTTTCCTGCCTATCATCTGATTGTTTACCTCTGCTGCCATCATTTCTCTGCTGCTTCTCACTGTCTCTCACTATCTCTGGTGTTACAGCTCTGTCTCATGTGTCTAGGAGGGTCTCAGTGAAGGGATCCAAAGGATGCACTCCTAGCTCTTTTTACTTGGTGGTAGTAAGGTCACCTCCCCCCTTTCCGCCCCTGGGATGGCTCATTTTAAGCCTAGTGGGATGCAAATCAATCCCCTTGTTAGGGCTCCATACACTTTATTTGCATGGTCCCACCTCCACATGGGTGCCATTTACCTTATTTACATTATTAGCAAGCTGTTCAATTCCCTTGGTGAACCAGAGCACCTTTTTGCAATCGTTTATCGGGAGTTAAAAAACTATGACAAGAACACCCACATAAAACCTATTCTTCTCCCTACATACCTCAGTAAAAAAAAGTTCAAAAATATATCCAGAGTAGTTCCGTTTCTTTCCTTCTCATTTCTGCTTATGTTGCCATTTTATAGTTATAATGCCAACACAACATTGTTATGATTCTTGCTTTGAAAAACCTTATGCCTGTTACAGAAGATACTAAAAAGGGAAAAAATTACACATTCTCTTCTTACCCACATATTTCCATTTTCCAGAGATGTTCATTTCTTGCTATTGGGGTTAACATTTGAGGTCAATTCCTTTCATCCCTAATGGTTTCCTTTTCTAATATCTTTGTATTGCCCTCATTTTCTAGAAATTTTGCTAGATAGCAAATTCCTCATTGAAAATTATGTCTCTATTTCAGCTGTTTGGTTATATTATTCCATTCCCAAAGACCACAGCCTTCAATATGGATTACACTTCAACAGAAAGAAAACAAAAATCCTCACAACTGGCTCAGTAAGCAACATCATGATAAATGGAAAAAGATTGAAGTTGTCAAAGATTTCATTTTACTTGGATCCACAATCAACACCCATGGAAGCAGCAGTCAAGAAATCAAACAACACATTGCATTGGGCAAATCTACTGCAAGAGACCTCTTTAAAGTGTTAAAAAGCAAAGATATCACCTTGAAGACTGAGGTGCACCTGACTGAAACCATGGTGTTTTCAATCACCTCATATGCATGAAAAATGAATAAGGAAGACCTAAGAAGAATTGATGCCTTTGAATTGTGGTGTTGGCTAAGAATATTGAATATACAATGGACTGCCAAAAGAACAAACAAATGTCTTGGAAGAAGTACAGCCAGAATCCTCCTTAAAGCACAGATGGCGAGACTTCATCTTACATACTTTGGACATGTTATTAGGAGGGATCAGTCCCTGGAGAAGGACATCATGCTTGGTAAAGTTGAGGGTCAGTGAAAATGAGGAAGACCCTCTCAACAAGATGGACTGATGCAATAGCTTCAACAATGGGCTCAAGCATAACAAGGATTGTGAGCATGGTGCAGGACTGGACAGTGTTTAGTTTTGTTGTACACAGGGTTGCTATGAGTTGGAACTGACTGAATGGCACCTAACAACAACAACAGCCATAGTCTTTGTAACTCCCACCAAATGACTGGGCGGGACTATGTAAATGAGGTGATTTTGGCCCACTAAACTGGATAGTTTGCTAATCATGTAAATAAGGCACATGGCACTCATAACGACGGTACAGGACAGAGTAGAACTGTCCTGTAGGGTTTCCAAGGAGCACCTGGTGGATTCCAACTGCCAACCTTTTTTGATTAGCAGCCGAGCTCTTAACAGCATGACACCAGGCCACTCTTGTAGGGATGCGACCATGAAAATAAGGTGTAGGAGCCCTGATGAGGGAACTGATCAGTTTTGCCACCCAACTGGGTTTAAAATGAGCCATCCCAGAGGCAGAGGGTGTACCTCAAGACCATCAAGAAAGATGAGATGGGAGTGGAGTGCATCCTTTTGACCCAGGATCCCTGCACTGAGAATCTCCTAGAATCAGGAGGCTGAGAGAGAGAGAGCTGTAACAACAGAAGACAACAAGAGTCAGCAGCACAGCAGTAGCAAGAGTGATAACAGTGGGAAAAAGCAGGAACCAGGAACAGTTGACATCAGAAATGGTATTCATTGCCATGGCTCCAGACTCATGGAACCATGGGACTTTGTAAGAGAAAGAACAAGGCAGCATGGGAAATGAAATTTTTGATTCTTAGATGCTTACTTTGGTTGTTTTACCTGTAATGGCTGAAAGGAAATTTAGAGATGTTATGCTGCAGGTGAGGGGAGAAAAAGGAATCCTGGTGACAAAGTCATTAAAGAGCTCAGCTGCTAACCAAAAGGTAGGCAGTTCAAACCCACCAGCCATTCCATGGGAGAAAGATGTGATGGCCTGCTCTTGTAAAGATCTATAGCCTCAGAAACCCTATGGGGCTGTTCTACTTTGTCCTATAGAGTTCATATGATTTAGAATTGCCTTGAGAGCAATAGTTTGGTTTGGTTTGGTTTGAGGAGAGAAAAGCTGCATCTGGAGTGGCTTTGGGCAAAAGCCACGCAAGATAAGCAGGGTGATTGATAGGGGGCAAGGGTATTCTGGTTCCATCCAGTTGGAGGCCCAAGACCATAAGCATATGAATGGGAAGATAGTCAAGGTGTGGAGAAGATGAAACTAGAATGTTTTAAAAAGGGTTTTGTGTTTATCTGCGTGAAAAATGGATATTGAATGTTTCTTCTACCTCATGTTGTAAAACAGAGCTAAAATATATGATGGATATGAATGTTGGGTATTACAGATTACAGACAGGGTGTAACTCCACTTTCAGCCAATACTTGATTGCATATGCTAAGAGGGAAACTAGGATTTGCCTGAAAGAAACACTGGCTTTCAGCCGGGATCCATCTGACATCAGCTATGATATCCCTGGTTCCATGTCTTCTTCTGAATCCAGCCTGAATTTCTGGCAGTTCCCTGTCAATGTATTGCTGCTGCCACTTTTGAGTGATCCTCAGCAAAATTTTACTTGTGTGTGATATTAATGATATTGCTCCATAATTTCTCCATTTCATTGGATCACTTTTCTTTGGGATAGGCATAAATATGGATCTGTTCCAGTTAGTTGGCCAAGTAGCTGTCTTTCAAATTTCTTGGCATAGACAAGTGAGCACTTCCAGCACTGCATCCATTTGTTGAAACATCTCAATTGGTATTTCATCAATTTCTGGGATGAGCTGACCAAAATCCAACCAAGGAAAGAGAAAGGTTTTTGACACTGTGAGCTGGTAAAATTGCTTCAATTTGAAGACTTGCTCTGGACTGGATTTTGCTTATGGTTGTAGATGCTCAAAGTTCCAAGCTGAACAGAAGATGTTCAGAGCAAGGAATATGTTTGTCTCCACAGATTACTGTTTTGATTTTAAAAACCCACTGTGGTCGATTCCGATTTATAGCGACCTTATAGGACAGAGTAGAACTGCCCATACGGTTTCCAAGGAGTGCCTGGTGGATTAGAACTGCTTACCTTTTGGTTAGCAGCCATAGCTCTCAACCACAGCACCACCAGGGTTTGCACTGTTTTGATAGGGATGGGCAATTTAAACATAGGCTATCTGAAACGGGGGAGATGGAGGCATGAAGTGGCTGGCTAACACACTTCTGTGAGTGTGCTGACACTCAAAATGATGGGGACAAGTGAGGACCCCACTAAATAGTTTCCTTTTTTCCTGATGGGTCTGGGGAAGAGAAGGTGGGGAAAGGTGCTGATAGGATTATATGATTCAATTTTGAATGCTGATTGTTAGCAGGGTTAATTGTGATTGTAAAAAACTGTAATGTAGAAGTAGTTACTGTGAAGGTATGAGTTAAGGGGGGGGGGCACTGCTGGACTGGAGTACAGTGGCCCAACCTAATGTCCCTTAAAGATTTTGCTATGCTGATACCTCGTGAGGCTCAGAGCAAAGGGATAATCTTCCCTCAGTTAAAGTTTATCAGAGGCCAGAGAGGGTGAAGCTGAGACTAATTTTGGAGAACCTGACTAGATTGGGTGGGTACCTGAACAGCTGGTACCTGAGTAATCTCACCCTGAGACTCTTTTCCCTACTGAAGGGACTAATTCTTAATGACTGTTTTGCACTGGTAAAATGGTGTGGAAGTAGAAATTAATCCTTCAAGCATCAAAGGACTAATGGCTAGAAGAGCCAGGGGGTGGCCTGTGGTGCAGTGAATTACTTAATATTACCCTTCTTGCCATAGTCTTTGTAACTCCCAACAAATGACTAGGTGGGACTACGGGAATGAAGTGCTTATGGCCCACCAAGGGGATTGGATAGCTTGTTAATAATGCAAATAAGGTGCATGGCACCCTTGTGGAAGTGGGACCATCCAAATAAGGTGTATGGAACCCTAATGAAGGAACTGGTCAGTTTTGATATCTTGCTAGGCTTAAAATGAGCCATCCCAGAGGTGGACAGGGGGCATCTCATGACCACCAAGAAAGAGGAGCCAGGAGTGGAGCACATCCTTTGGACCCAGGATCCCTGTGCTGAAAATTTCCTAGAAGCAGGAGACCAAGACAGAGAGCTGTAACACCAGAGATGGTGAGAAGTGGTGGCAGAGAAATGCTGGGAGCAGAGGCAGCAGAGCCAGGAGAGTGGCAGGAGATGGCACTGTGGTTGTGCTGACCCACGGAGTGAGAGAACTAAGCACCTCTGGGCAGGAGGTTTGCTGGTGGAGTAGGGCCTCTGGGCACCTATTGGTGGAGCTAAAAGAGCTTTGTAACACTTGCCAGAGCAGGCAGAAGCTAGGCCAAGGGGCTGAGGGGCCAAAGGTCAGGGAGAGGGCTACCTGCCTATGGCACCGCTGAGAAGAGACTGTTCTGACTGAAGAACTGTATCCTGGGCATTCCTGAACTTGAAATGTATCCTTTTACTTCCCTAATAACAGTATGCTCTATGTGTTCTGCGAGGCCATTGCAACGAATTATCGAACCCAGCAAAGAAACAGTGCTTTGGGAGGGACAGGTGGTGTCAGAATTGGTAAAAAAGATTTTAGGGCAGAAGCATTTCTGACCTCTGCCTCAGAGCAACCAGCCTTGGGCTGTTGGTGCTGATAATGATTCTCTCCCCTCTGGTATATTAGAAGTCAGATGCCTCCACCACACCATTTTTACACCTGTTTATTTTTTACATTTTTAAGTTAGCCATCTTTCTCATTCCCTTTAAGATCTCTTTATATTTGGGGATTTTTCTTAATTACTGCATTGCCTAGGACATCCAGTTCAATGTTGAATAAAAGTAATGGTGAGTGGTACTCTAGACTTGTTCCTGACTTGTTTGGTGTCTTCACAGTTTAATATATCGTGAGGCATTTCAAAACTGCATAAAGCTATATAGCATGCATCCATGGAACACCACCACCCAGATTTGACAGATATCAAAATGTTTCCACTACTGTTTCATATTTCTCAATGAAACGCTTCATGTAGACTTGAAGCCTTCTTATTCTAATCTGGCTCTCTCTTTGCCCAGGTAGTCGTAGTACTTAATTTGCTGTGCATGGTTCTTTCCATATTTTTACACCTTTTCTACACATGTGATATACATGATTTCCTATTAAATGGTAAAAACAAACAAAAATCAAACCAAACCCATTGCCATCCAGTTGATTTGGACTCATAGCAACCCTAAAGAACAGAGTAGAATTGCCCCATAGGGCTTCCAAGGAGCTGGTGGATTTGAACTGCCAACCTTTCGGTTAGCAACCTTAGTTCTTAACCACTACACCACCAGGTTTTCCATTAAATGGTAAAAAATATACATAAATGGTATCATGGTGTTCACATCCTTTTTCTTAAGTGGTTTCTAAAAATTTCGGTAACCTTCATTCCTGTACAGTCAGACGTTCTCCAAACCCTGTTTTGTTTTTAAAAGCCGCTTCTTATAAGCCACTTTGCTCTAGAAAATGCCTGCCTGTCTTTATCAGCTGGTTACCCAAAGGCGCTCTTCCCAGCCTTTGTATAAAGTGGATAAATGTCGCAATCATCTTTCTTTTCCACCTGGTTCGATGAAAGGGATTTACCCCCATACCATTTTTGACTTGTGTAAGCTTGAGCTTGTGAACTTCGATCCATTTCCGCAAAGGTTGAGGCGCTAGGGAAACGGACCATAACCAGCTGTCCCTTGACGTATTAACGGCTTTGCCTCTTGTACGTCAGATATTCAAAGATGGCCGCCCACGTTGGACCATTGCAAAGAAGGCGCGGACACATTACCTCTAAAGAAAGGCCAGGAATCTAATTGTCTCTTTCCTCCAAAGCCTTTAGACCCTCGTTGGCCACCGTACGCCGCTGAATAAGCTGGGCTGTGAGGCTAACAGTGCGCGAACTTCAGGAAAGTAATTTCGGCCTCTGATTGGTCCCTGTGCTGTGTGAAGAAAATTATTTCAACTCGATGGGGTCGCTACGTGAAACAGGGTGAGAGGGATGTATCGGCGCCCGTATTGGGTATTGTATGTGGGAGACCGTCGGGGGAGTGCTAAGTAGTCCGTAATGGGAGGTAGGTGATGGGGATGTCTTTGACGTCAGTCATGAGGGACTGTTGTGGCTGGTGATTTAAGATTCCCATAAATGAACGACGGACGGTCTCGAGATCAGATTTTGGGGTTCTTGAGGTTTATTCTGCGTGTGGGGCTCAGTGATTGAGAACTGGAGAGGTGGTGTTTGTCAACGAACACGTAATATGGTTCGGGTTCTCTTTGGGGTAAATCATGGAGAAGCTATTTTGGGGTCCACGTACAGGACTTTCTGGTCCAGGTTTTGGAATTAATTCGGGGTGGTGGTGGTTTGTGTTACAGTCGGGTGCAGGGCTGAATCTTTAGAGGCTCAGGTCCCATGGCTGGGGCGTGGCTTCACCTCCCCATCTTGGATGCTGGAACAGACTTGATGGATACTAACATTCCCCGTCAGCCCTTCAGGTCCAAGACCCCTCTCGAAGACTAATTTTGAAATCCCCTATGATTCCTCAACAACAATAATAAAATAATTTTTAAAAAACCCTTTTGTTCCCATATACTCTTGAATCCTTAAGAATGAACGTTTTTCAGAAGATGTATGATTCAACGTATCTAAAAGTAATGTGCCTTCTAAAGATGCAGTTTTTATCCTTGTTGCTGCAGATTTACAGCATATTTCTCAGATATGTAGTTTTTTTCAGGTTCTTTCTGACACAAGTAAAATAACTTCTCTACCATCCTAAATTGTTTCCCAAAGATAACCCTTGCAAAATTTATAGTATATTTATTTGAACATTAGGCTTTTATGTTAGGTGCTTAAGATTCATAATTCAGATAAACTGAGTAAACAATACTGTGATTTCCTTTTTCACTTTATTTATGTAAAATAAACATCTCCAAGTTGCAAATTATTAGTACTAAAAGTTCCAAAAGCTTTTATTTTTTAATGTGTGAACTGATGATATTATGAGTAGACTTATTTTAATTGTGTACATTTGGATAGAGATGAAATATTTAAAATAGTTGTCATTTGTGGGAACACTTGATGATTATCCATTTACCCATGATCTTGTTTCTCTGCCTTTCATCTTAAATCTAGATAATTTACTTTTGTTGTAATTGTAAATGTGTTACTATTTTCTGACTTTTTTCTTTATTTTCAATAGCATAAAAAAATTTTTAAGTATTTACTTTATGTTTGGTCACCCTACTAAACTCTTATTATTATATCTTTACCTATACCCAGCATTTCATTATGAAAATGTTCAAACCTACAGAAATATGGACAGAATTTTGAAGCTCCCATCCATATACCCACCATAGATTTTGCTGTTAACATTGTATTAGACTAGCTCTACCTGTTATCTAACCATCTACACAGCCCTCTGTCCATGAATCTGTCTTTTCTGTTGCTGGCTGCAGTGTAGTGAATTACTTAATATGGCCCTTGTAGCCATGCATAGTCTTGTGACTCCCACAAAATGATTGGGTGAGGCTATGCAAATAAGGTACTTGTGGCCCACCAAGGGGGTTCACCAGCCAGCTAAAAGTGCAAATACTGTGCATGGAACCCTTTGGGGGTGGGGACCATGCAAATAAGGTGTATGAAATCCTAACAAGGGAATTAGTCAGTTTTGCCATCTCATTAGGCTTAAAAAGAGAGCCAACTCTAGAGTTAAAAAATGGTGACCTCACTACCACTACAGTGCGATGGATCACTTTTGTGTGGCCTTTCTCACCATGGTGTTATAAATCTCCCATCAAATGCTTGGGTGGGATCATGCTAACATAGCGTATGGAACCCTAAAGAGGGGATTGGTCCATTTTGTCACCCTGTTAGGCTTAAAACGAACCATGTGAGAGGTAGAAAAAGAGAGGCTCTCAGCATCACCAAGGAAGAAGGGCCAAGAGCAGAGCCTGTCCTTTGGACCTGTGATCTCTGGGTGAGACGCTCCAGGAATCAGGAAACTGAGACAGCTGTAATACTGAGGACAGTGAGAAGTGGTGGCAGAGAAACGGCAGCAGGAGAGACTGGCAGGAGATCACATGGTGGGCTTGCTGGCCCACAGAGAGAGAAAGCTGAGTAGAGTGGCTTTGGGCAGGAGGCTCGCTGGTAGAGTAAGGTGCCTCTGGGCACTTATTGGCAGAGCTAAAAGAGATTTGTAACGCTTGCCTGAGCAGGGCAGAGGCTGAGGAGCCACAGAGAGGTGTGCTTGTGGCACCTGCTGGGAAGAGGCTGTCCTGATAGAACTGTATCCTGAGCATTCCTGAACTTGAATTGTAACCTGTTACTTCCCTAATAAAGTACATAATTTTGAGTACTGTCTGCGAGTTCTGTGTGGCCATTGCAATGAATTATTAAACCCGGCAGAGAAGTAGAGACTACCGTGGGAGGGATGGTTGGTATCAGAACTGGTAAGGATCGCAGAGACAGGAGACATGTCTGACTTAGAATGAGCCTTGAGCTGTTGATCTTGATTCTCCTTCCTCCTCCTTCGCCTTGTGAAGTTAGAGGCGGTCAGATGCCTCTCTCACACTGTTTTTAGAAGAAAAGCCAGGAGTAGAACGCATCTTTTGGACCCAGGGTCCCCGCACTGAGAACCTTCTAGACCCAGGAGACAGAGAGAGCTGTAATATAGGAGAAGGCATGAGATGGTGAGAAGTGGCGGCAAGCGGGGCAGAGAAATAGCAACAGCAGAACTAGGAGACCAGCATGAGATGGGGCGATGGGTTTCCCAACAAGGTAGCTACAGTGGGTGTGCCAACCCATGGAGTAAGAGAGCTGAGAGCCTTCAGGCAGGAGGCTTCCTGGTGGACTGGGGTGCCTCTGACCACTTATAAGTGGAGCTAAAAGAGCTTTATAACACTTGCCCGAGCAGGGCAGAGGCCAGGCCAAGGTCTGAGAGAGGAGGCCTGCATGTCTGAGGTGAACTGAGAGCTGTCTTGCATTGAAAAAGGGAGACTTTCCCTACATGCGTCCTGATCCTGATCCCTTAGTTCTACCCTGTTAGTTGAGGCCTGCCTTTGGGGACAGCCAACTAGAAACTGAGAGCTGTCTTGGTTGGAAGCTGTCCTGGTTGAAGAATTGTATCCTGAGTTGTATCTAGTTATTTCCAAGTTGTTCCTGATCCTGAATTGTAGCCTGTTAAAAAAAAAAAAAAAAGCCTGTTACTTCCCTCTAAATGCTTCTTTAAATAATGCTGCAGTGCAGGGAATTACTTAATATGGCCCTTCCAGCCATAGTCTTTGTGACTTCCACACAATGTTTGTGTGGGATTATGCAAATAAGATGTATGGAACCTGTGATGGTTAAAATTATGTGTCAGATGATGTAGTCATCCTCCATTTTGTGATCTGATGTAATTATCCTCCATTTTGTGGTATGTTGTAAATCCTAGCCCCTATGCCTGTGGTTATGGTCCCATCTGGGAGTGAGTGTCCATTGATCAGGGTGGGATATATCTTGAGTCGATACCTTACTAGAGGGTGTAACTCAAGACACCACCCATACCCCATTCATCTCCATTACCACCCTTATTGAAGTCGCACCCTTACTTGAGTCATACCTTTTATATTACAAGAAATAAACGGAGAGAGAAATTAGCAGAGAGGGGAGGACCTATTACCACCAAGAAAAAGAACTAGGAATGGAGCCCATCCTTTGGACCCAGGATCCCTGTGCTGAGAATTTCCTTGTAAAAATGTCATGGTGGACGCATCTGACCTCCTCTAACTTCACAAGGGGGAAGGAGATTCAAGATCAACAGCCCAAGACTGATTCCTATGAGGCAGAGGTCAGATATGCCTCCTCTCTCCAACCTTTTTACCAATTCTGTTACAAACTGTCCCTCTCACAGCACTCTCTCTTTTTCTGCTGGGTTCAATAATTCATTGCAGTGGCCACACAGAATTTACAGACCATGCTCGCAGTTACGGGGTTTATTAGGGAAGAAGGAGGTTACAATTCAGGTTCAAGAATCCTCAGGATACCGTTCTTCAATCAATTCGTCCTTTTCACAGCCATGCCCACATTCAAGTCTCTCTCTGGCCCTCAGCCCCTTGGCCTGGCCTCTGCCCTGCTTGGGCAAGTGTTAAAAAGCTCTTTTAGCTCTACTGATCAGTGCCCACAGGCACCCCACTCTGCCAGTAAGCCTCAGCCTGAAGGGACTCAGCTCTAGCTCAGTAGTTCTGCAAATCTAGCTCCACCAAATGCCTGGAGGCACCCTATTCTACTAGCAAGCCTCTTGCCCAAAGGTACTCAGCTTTTTTGCTCCATAGGTCAGCACACCTACTGCACCGTCTCCTGCCGGGCTCCAGGTTGTGCTGCCTCTGTTGCTGCTGCTTCTTGCCACCTCTGGCATTAACGGTGCTCTCTCTCTCTTTCTCTGTTTCCCGGGTCAAGGAGGTTCT
This sequence comes from Loxodonta africana, assembly GCF_030014295.1. NCBI lineage: Eukaryota > Metazoa > Chordata > Mammalia > Proboscidea > Elephantidae > Loxodonta > Loxodonta africana. Next base: position 20,162,050 of record NC_087352.1, read on the forward strand.
CGGAACAGGGATACCATATCCAAAAGACATGCACCACTCCTGGCTCTTCCTTCTTGGTAGTGGTGTGATCTTCTCTTCCCGTATCTGGGATGGCTCATTTTAAGCCTACCGGGATGGCAAAACTGACCAATCCCCTTGTTAGGGTTCCATACACCTTATTTGCATGGTCCCTCCCCAATACGGGTGCCATGCACTTAATTTGCATTATCAGCAAGCTGTCCATTCCCGTTGGTGGGCCACAAGCACCTCATTTGCTTGACCCACCCATCCATTTGTTGTGAGTTACAGAGACCATGACTGGAAGGGCCGTATTAAGTAATTCACTGCACCGCTGTCCTAGACCCAGGAGACAAAGTGCTGGAACACTGGAGATGGCACAGAACAGTGAGAAGCAGTGGCAAGCATGGCAGAGAACCAGCAACAGCAGAACTAGTATTCTGGTGAAGACGGTGCTGTGGGCTCCTGGCTCACGGAATGAGGCAGCTACAATGGGTGTGCTGACCCATGGAGTGAGAGAGCTGAGCGCCTTTGGGCAGGAGGCTTTCTGGCAGAGTGGGGTGCCTCTGGGCACTTGTTGACGGAGCTAGGCTTGCTGACCCATGCATCGAGAGAGCTGGGGGCCTTTGGGCCAAGGCTTACTGGCAGTGTGAGATGCCCTTATTGGTGGAGGGGAATAAGTGGTGTGATCGCTTATTGGTAGAGCTAAAGAGATTTGTAACACTTGCCAAATCTGGGCAGTGTTCGGGCCAAGGGGCCAAGAGGCTGAGGGCTGGAGAGAGAGGCCTGCCTGCCGGCATGGCTGAGAAGAGGCTGACCTGATTGAAGAACTGTATCCTGAGTTGTTTCTGATCCTGAATTGTAACCTGCTCCTTTCGTAGTAAAACCCATAATTGTGAGTGTTTTCTGTGAGTTCTTTGTGACCATTACAATGAATTATTGAACCCAGCAGAGAAGTAGAAAGTCCCGTGGTAGAGAGGGCTAGTATCAGAATTGTTAAAAAGATTGGGGGAGTGGAGGTATGCCTGACCTTCACCTCACAGGAATCAGCCTTGGGCTATTGAGATTTCTTTCCCCCTTGTTAAGTTTAGAGGAGGTCCCAGGCTACTACCTTACCGTTTTTACACCTACCCTCTGACTGCTTCTACAGAAAATTAACTGGAGTTCTGCTCCTATGCTTGTAGTTGCTCCTTTGTTTACTTGATGAGCAAACATCTTGTTTACAAGTAATGAATCTCATTTTTCAATCCTGATTCTGCCTCTTGCTCACTGTATGATTTGTATGATATGTGTCTGTTTCCTCTTTAGCAAAAAAGAGGAAAAAAAAATGCCTCCCTCAGGGTTATTTTGTACATTAGGTGAAGCACAATACCTAAAATATTGAACTGTGATGCCAGGAACTATATCTGAACAAACAAGGTTGCCAAATTCCGCGTATTATGTTTTTGGTACGATAAAACCTGTGAGAGCTGGAACTTGAGAGGACTGTCTTGTTTTTCCGGGTCACGCAGGTTTTCCACCTTTGACAGAGTGCAGCCTTATTACTTTTCTTTTGTTCTATATTAGTGGGAAATATTTGCGTTTTCCTTCTCTGACAAGTGTCTGTCTTACCCAGGTTCCAGCTATCTCAAGTTGTACTGTATTAAATTTGTAGTTATAACTCATTTTCTTTGTTCCTTCTGACCTCCCATCCTTCTGATCTCTTTCCTTTCTCTCTTTTTTAGTAATGAAAGCATTTAAGTCCAAGAACTCATACTAGTGATCTGGTAACACCAATTTTATTTTAAATGTAAAACACTGATATTTGCATGATTTAAAACATAATGTGTACTTGTAGTAGTAACGGTGTGAGAACTGTCTGACTTCATAGGGCATAATGAGAATCACCGTCAGCCCAAAGCTCATTCCTATGAGATGTAGGTCAGGCATACTTCCACTCTCCAACCTTTTTACCAATTCTGAAGCAAACCGTGCCTCCTGTGGCACTCTCTACTTCTCTTCTGGGTTCTATAATCCTTCGAAATGGCCACACAGAACTCACAGACCATAGTTAGAGTTAAGTGGCTTACTAAGGAAGTGACAGGGTACAAGCCGGGATCACCATCAACAGGCTACAACTCGAGATCAGGATTGGGAAACATGTAGGTGAGGTCTCCCTTCTTCAGTGCAGGACAGTCCTCTCAGCTGTGGAAATAAGCAGGCAGTTCTGTCTGCTGTGCACGCCCCTTTCACCCATGCTGCCCCTTTTAGCCGTGCAGGCCTCCTCTTAGCTCCCTTAGGACAGGCTTCCTCTCAGTACCCTGAGGACAGACCCCTCTTGGCCCCCTGCAAACAGGCTCCTCTAAGACCCCTGAGGGCAGCTCCTATTGACTACCTCAGGCTATTCTCGCTTCGCTCAATATAGACTCCTCTTGTCCCTCTGAAGACAGGCTTTTTCTCAGCCCCCTCGGGACAGGCTCCTTTCAGCCCCCTGAAGACAAGCTTCTTCTCAGCCCCTTTAAGAGAGGCTTCTCGCAAGGTGTATGTGGGTTTTTGTGTGAGAGACTGGCTTGATTTGTAAACTTTCACTTAAAGCACAATAAAAATTATTTTTTTTTTTAAAAAGGGTAGGAAATAAAAGATCCTGAAAACATCCGCCCCCCCCCCCAGAAAAAAAAGAGTGGCTCCTTTTGGTCCCCTGAGGACAGGCTTCTCACCCTCTCAGGACAGGCTCCTCTTAGCCCCCTGCCATCTGTCAGCACTGACTGTGCCATAGGGCCCTTTCCGGGCTTGTAGCCACTGGCTCTGCCATTGGGCCTCTTTCAGGCCTGTCACTGTCTTCAGTGTTAAAGCCCTTAACCTATGTTATAGCACTTTTAGGAATTTCCTTCCCTCCTTTCTCTCTGTTTCTTCTCTCTTGCCTTTTTTCCTTTCTTCTTCTTCCTGCTTCATGCCTGAGAAACCTTTGTGGGGTTGGCTGTATATATATAAAAACTTTTCATCAATTTCAAAGCATGGCCCTCCCACCAGAGCCACAAACTGATCAATCCCCCCTTGGTAGGCCACAGACACTTCATTTGCATAGTAATAGTAGCTTAATTTGCATATTGTATTAACCAATCCTTGCAAGATGCATACCAGTGACAAGGCAGACCACAGCTCAGGACTAGACAGAAAGGATCAAACCAAGTTGTTTACAGCTTACCCAGTTTCAGTGCAGTGAATTACTTAATATGGCCCTTCTAGCCTAGTCTTTGTGACTCCCACATAACAATAGGGTAAAAAACCCCAAAACCAGTAGGACTATGCAAATAAGGTGATTTTGGCCCACCAAGGGGATTTGACAGCCTACTAATAATGTGAATAAGGTACATGGAACCCCTTGGGAGGGGGATCATGCAAATAAAGTGTATGGGACCCTAATGAGGGGATTGGTCAGTTTTGACATCTAGCTAGGCTTGAAAAAGAGAGCCAGTCCCAGGGCAGAGGGAGGACCTCACTACCACCGAGAAGAAGAGCCAGGAGTGGAGTGCATCTCTGTACTGAGAACTTCCGAGACCCAGAAGACAGTTGTAACACCGGAGGAGGTGCGAGGTGATGAGAAGCGCATCAAGAGAACTGGCAGCTGTAGGACCAGGAGACCAGCATGAGACAGTGTAGCGGACTCTCCAGCTCACAGAGTGAGGTGGATACGGTGGGTGTGCCAACCCTGAATTGAGAGAGCTGAGAGCCTTTTAGTAGGAAATTGTTGGTGGAATGGGGTGCCTCCAGGCACTTGGGGAAGCTAGGCTTGCTGACCCAAGGAGCAAAAAAGCTGAGGCTTACTGGTGGAGTGGGGTGCCTTTGGGTACTTACTGATGGAGCTAAAGAGCTTGTAACACTTGATCGAGCAGCGTAGAAGCCAGGCATGAGCTGGGAACAAGGGCTGAGACGGGAAGCCTGTCCAGGGGAGGCAAAGAGGAGCTTGTCCTCCAGGGATCAAGATAAGTCTGTTCTCAGGGAACTGAGAGGAGGCCTGTCATCACGGGTGTGCATGGCAGAGAGAACGGCCTACTTGCACAGCTGAGAGGAGCTGAGAGAGCTGTCTTGCACTGAAGGAGAGACTGCCTACATGCTTCCTGATCCTGAACCCAAGCCATAACCTGTTCATCCTGATCCTGAGTTGTAACCTAGTGCTTCCCTAATAAAGCTCATAATTGTGAGTGTGGTGGGTGAGTTCTCTGTGGCTATCGCACCAAATTATCAAACCCAGCAGAGATGTTTAGAGTGCTGTAGAGGGATGGCTGGTGTCAGAATGGGTAAGACGGTTGGAGAGTGGAGTTATGTCTGACCTCCACCTCATGGGAATCAACTTTGGGCTGATCCTGTTCACTATCTTCGCTGAAGTTAGACAGGTTCCAACTCTACTGCAACTACCTTTCACAACAGTGCTTATAATTTGCATAGCATGATGCTCTTTAAATTGCAGTGGATCATGAGAATGTAAAAAGACTTTTGAAGAGGTACGTGGGAACACATGGCTTAAAGGAAAAGTGTGTAGGTCCTACCTGTCTGTATGTCCTCTGCTGCTGAGGCATCCTGCTGTCCTTATTCCCCTTCCCACATTCCCTTTCAGGGTCACTCTACTTCCTCTTTACAGAACAAACGCATACTTCCCATTCAGGCTGCTGTGTTTGATTGCCTCAGAGGTAAAAACCTCTGAAGCGCTAAATAATGGACAGGTAGATAATTTGGAGCCTTAATTTAAGGTGAGTGGTTAAGTGCTACAGCTGCTAACCAAGAGATTCACAGTTCGAATCCACCAGGCGCTCCCTGGAAACCCTGTGGTACAGTTCTGCTCTGTCCTGTAGGGTCACTATGAGTCAGAATTGACTCGGTGGCAATGGGTTTGGTTTTTTTTTTTTTTGCACAGCAGCAGTGAGAAAATGTAGGCCCAGAGGGAATGCCTGCTCAGAGTTACTTTTCTCTTCAGCCTATAGGTCCTGGCTCCCCAGGAGAAAGAGGGATGAAGTGAAGGAAGGATGAAGAGATTCCAAGACTTCGGCATCGCCATTTCTGTGAATACCTTGACCGAAGACCGAGATTTTTGAACAGACATTCAGATCTGATCTAGAAAAGACAAATACAGAGCATACCAGTTAGCAACCATTTCCCAAATATAGAAGAAAATGATCCAGGCCCAGGTGACTTCAGTTTGTTCTTTTCTTTCCTTTATTGCCTAGTGGATTTGTAGAGCCCTGTAGAAATTGGTGCAATTAAACAGAAGATTATAAATTGGGAGTAGCAGGATCTGGGGCAAAATAAACTTAGATTCATACTTCACAATCAGGCAATGTAGGATCAGGAATATAGTGTTCATCATTCAATCTATGTGATATATGTTAAAACACAGTATGTGACTGCACAGGACCTGTGGGTGACATTAGCTGTCAACTTGCATCTGATATCTCCAATGGCCATCACAAGAGAAACATGATAAGCATGTGATATGCTTTGTGAGGAGAAAGCAGACCAGTTCAGCGGGGATGTTAGTATTGCATAACACTTAGGTCTGCAGAAATTTCTCTGATGGTTTTTCATAGCAGTGATGTAGTAGATGGTGTCGCAAACAGCAGCCTTCTCATAAACATAGAAGCAGATTTCCTAGGAGTGGTTAAAGAGATTTTCTCATAGGCTTCTGTGGGAATAGACCAAGCAAACTCAGTGGCAGTTTATCAGGGGATCAACGTGAGGTAACCCAGGGATTCAGAAAGGTTTTTTTAATAATTTATTTTATTTTTGTTGTTGAGAATATACATAGAAGAACAACACTAATTCAGCAGTTTCTGCATGTACCATTCAGTGACATTGATTACATTCTTCGAGTTGTGCAATTGTTCTCACCCTCCTTTTCTGAGTTGTTCTTCCCATATTAACATAAACTCACTGCCACCGAGGTTTCCTATCTAATTGTTCCTATCTAATTGTTCAAGTTGCTGTTGTCAGATTGACCCCATATCAAACCACCAAACCAAACCCATTGCTGTTGAGTCAAGTCTGACTCCTAGCAACCGTAGAGGACAGAGTAGAACTGCCTCAAAGGGTTTACAAGGCTATAACTCTTTACTGTAGCAAATGTCATGTCTTTCTTTTCTCCAGCGGGACGGCTGGTGTATTCAAACTGTCAACCGTCTGGCTAGAAACCAAGTACTTAACCACTGTTTCACCAGGGCTCCCTTGATCCCATATAGATAGATCTTAGAAGAGTATAATGCCCAAGGCAGTCATTCTTTACTAGTTAAGCTAAACCAAATTTTGGTTTTAAGAAGACTTCAGGGGATTTTTTTGGTTTAATGTTTAAAGATTATCTCAGGGTAATAGTTTTGGAAGTTCTTCCATCCTCCATGACTCCATAAAATCTGAATTCCATGAAAATTTTAAGCTCTGGTCTGCATTTCCCCCCTTTTGATTAGAATTCAGAAAGTTATTTTTTACTGTGACATTAAGTATAAATCTAAATATACTTTTCTCCCCAAAGCATTGATGTCTCACATGAACTAATTTAGAATGTGATAAACTGACAAGGCTTAAGCATTTACATCCTCTACTGAGTCTGCACTCAGGTTATCCTTGTGGGACAAAGAACTAAATTTGGCTGTTTCTGGTTTCTAAAAATAGTCTGAGCAATTAAGATGCTCTTTGTCTTTCTAAATGGAGTAGTGGTGACACAGTGGTTAAGAACTTGGCTGCTGACCAAAAGTTTGTCAGTTCAAATCCACCAACTGCTCCTTGGAAACCCTACTGGGGAGTTCTGCTGTGTCCTGTAGGGTTGCTATGAGTCAGAATCAACTGGATGGCAACAGGTTTCTTTCTTTCTTTTTTTTTTTTTTGTCTTTCTAAAATAGCCAGAGTGGGAGGAGATGCTGATAGGATTATATGATTCAGCTCCGAGTGATGATTGTAAACAGGGTTAGGTTAACTATGATTATAAAAACTGTAATTGTAGAAGCTATAAGGTGAAACAGTGGACATGGGGAGGTGCTGCTGGACTGGAATACGCTGGCCATACCTAAAGTCCCTTAAAGGTTTTGCTATGCTGACACCTTGTGCAGATGAGAGCAAGGGAATGATCTCTCAGTTAAATTTTGTCAGAGGCCAGAAAGAGTGAAGATGAGATGACTTTTGGAAAGGCTGACCAGATCAGGTAGATTCCTGCAGCAGACCTGAGCAACCTCACCCTGAGGACCCATTGGCCTGCTGAAGGACTAATTGTTAGTAACTATTTTGGACTGGAAATATGATTGGAAGGGTGAAGTTAACCTTCAAGTATGAAAAGGCCAATGGCTAGAAGAGCCAGGGGGTGGCCTACAGTGCAGTGAATTACTTAATGTGGCCCTTCTAGCCATAGTTTTTGTAACTCCCACCAAATGACTGTGTGAGATTTTGCAAATGAAGTGCTTGTGGCCCATCAAGAGGATTGGATAGATTTGCTTATAATGTAAATAAGGTGCATGGCATCCTTACATGGGTGGGACCATGGAAATAAGGTGTATGGAACCCTAAGTAGGGGATTGGTCAATTTTCCCAGCTAGGCTTAAAAGAGAGCTAATCCCAAAGCAGAGGAGGACCTGACTACCACCAGGAAGAAGACACTGGAGCAGAGTGCACCCTTTGGACCCAGGATCCCTGCGCGTAGACCCAGGAGACAGAGAGAGCTGTAGCACCAAAAATGGCAAGACAGTGAGAAGTAGCAGCAGAGAAACCATGGTTGCAGAGTCAGCAAAACCAGAAGATGGGCTGGAGACAGTGTGAGCAGAAGCTGGGTTGAGGGGCCAAGAGCCAGAGAGAGGCCTGGCTGCAACACAGCTAAGAAAAGGTTGACCTGATCAAAGAACTGTATTCTGAGCATTCCATCAACCTGAATTGTTACTTCCCTAATAAACTCCATAGCTGTGAGTCTGGTCCTCTGAGTTCTGTGTGGCCACTGCAATGAATTATCAAACCCAGCAGAAAAGTAGAGAGTGCTGTGGGAGGGACAGTTGGTGTCAAAACTGGTGAAAAGGTTGATGAGGAAAGGCATGTCTGACCTCCACCTCACAGGAATCAACCTTGAGCTGTTGATCTTGGTATCTCTTTCCCCATTGTGAAGTTAGAGAAGGTCAGAAACCACTGCTGCCATGCCATTTTTATAGTTCAGAACTTTTCACGGTCCTTAGAGCTTTCAATTTTGCTTTTCTGTTACTGTATAAGAATCTCTACAGAAACTATGAAATGCTTAGGTTAGACCTGTCTTAGATGTCTAGTGCTGCTGTAACAGAATCCCATAAATGGGTGGCTTTAACAAACAGAAATTTATTTTCTCATAGTTTAGAAGGCTAGATGTCCAAATTCAGGGCGTCAGCTCTAGGGGAAGGCTTTCTCTCTCTGTCAGCTCTGGAGGAAGGTCCTTGTCTCTTCAGCTTCTGTTTTCCTGTTTCCTTGGAGAGCTCTGTGTGGCTTGACTTCTCTCTTCTCCCATTTCTGCTTCTTGCTTGCTTGTTTAATCTCTTTTGTATCTGAAAAGAGATTGACTCAAGACATACCCTACACTAATTCTGTCTCATTAACATAAAAAAGACATCTCATTCCCAAATGTGATTGTAACTACAGGCATAGAGGTTAGGATTTACAATACATAATTTTGGGGGACACCATTCAATGTATAACATTCTACCCTTTGGCCCTCAAAAGTTACATCCATGACACATGCAAAACATATTCACCCCATCACATCATCCCAAAAGTCTTAAATCAACTACAAGTCCAAAATTTCATCTTCCGAGTCATCTAATTCAAATATGGGTATGACTTTAGGCATATTCCATCCTGGGCCAAAATTCCTTTTCATCTGTGAACCTATGAAATCTATACTACAAGTTATCTGTTTCCAAAATACAGTGGTGGAACAGGCACCAGGTAAACATTGCTATTACAAGTGGGAGAAATTGTAGGAAAAGAAGGATAACGGGCACCAAGCAAGTCCAAAACCCAGCAGAGCAATTTACGTTAGCTTTTGAGGCTTGAAAATAATCCTCTCTTTTTTGGAACCATCTGGGCAAGGGCCCACCCTCCAGACTCTGGGTGTTGGCCATGCTTCCTGAATTCTGGGTAGAGGCCCCTTGGCCCTGGGCTTCAGCTCTGCCTTCCAGGCCCACGTGGTTGGCAACACTGCTCCCTCGATTCTGGCATCCCCAGCCCCGACAGGCCCTGTTCTTCTCCCCCTTGGGCTTGGCAGCCCTGCCCCCTCAGCTGTAGGCAGTGGCCCCATCCTCCTGGCACAACTTAAAGGCAGCCCCATGCTCTAGAACTGAGTTGGTGAAGATCGGACTCTGTGAAACCTGGGAGACCATGGCCCCAAGCTTTGAAACCCAGAAGGTGCTGCTTCCTGTGCACTTCCCAACAGTTCTTATCTATTTGCTGCTGTAGGGATGGATGGTCCTTTTCTTGGAGGACAACAGATGTAGTTCCTTTGGCCTGTTTCCTTCCTGTAGAATTCCAAGAGGCAGACAGTATTCTTCCCTTTCATTCCTTCTCTGCCTCCTTCAGTCTAAGCTGATGGGTTTTCTGCTGTGGTCGTTGCTTCAGTCCATCAGTTACTGGCTTAATGTCTTTAACAAAAGATTGTGTAGCCACATCCTTGATGAACATTCTAGGACACATGTCATTAGATTGTGCAACAGAATTTTCCAAATCTTTAAATTTTGTTTTCATTTTGCACAGTTCATGCTTAAGTTTATCTGTTTCCTCTTGCAATTTACTATAAGCTGGAAGGAGAAACCACGTTGTGCCTTTTAAGATGTTGCTTAGAAATCTCTTCAGCCAGATATCCAAATTCATCACTTACAAGTTCTACCTTCTACCAAACATTCGAACATAATTCAGACAAGTTCTTTGCCACTGCATAAAAAGCATTGCCCTTCTTCAGTTGTCCAGTCACATGTTCATCATTTGCTTTTAAAGCCTCATCAGAAGCACATTTATTGTCCACATTTCTAGCCACATTCTGTGGCTGGCACCATATATGTTCTTTAAAACGATAGAAACTTTTTCTGTAGCTGTCCTCACTTCTGAGCCCTCGCCAGAATTGCCTTCGATATCCATAACTCTACTAATGTTCTCTTTAAGGAAATCTAGGCTTTTATTATTGTTTGTGTTGTTGTTAGGTGCCATTGAGTCAGTTTTGACTCATAATGATCCTGTATACAACGGAACAAAACACTGCTCGGTCCTGTGCCACCCTCACAGTCATTGTTAGCCTCGAGCCCGTTATTGGAGCCACAGTGTTAGTCTATCTCATTGAGGGTCTTCCTCTTTCGCTGACTTTCTACTTCACCAGGCATGATATCCTTCAGGGACTGGTCCCTCCTAATAACACGTCCAAACTATGTGAGATGAAGTCTTGCCATCCTTGCTTCTAATGAGCATTCTGGCTGTACTTCTTCCAAGACAAATTTGTTTGTTCTTCTGGCAATCCATGGTATATTCAATATTCATCTCCGACGCCGTAATTCAGATGCGTCAATTCTTCTTTGGTCTTCCTTATTCATTGTCCAGTTTTCACATGCATATGAAGCGATTAAAAGCACCACGGCTTGGTCAGGTGCAACTTAGTCCCTTAAAGTGACATCTTTGCTTTTTAACACTTTAAAGAGATCTTTTGCAGCACCTTTGCCCAATGCAATGCTAGTCTTTTGATTTCTTGACTGTTGCTTCTCTGGGTGTTGATTGTGGATCCAAGTAAAATGAAACCCTTTACAACATCAACCTTTTCTCCATTTATCATGCAACAGCTTATTGATCCAGTTGTAAGAATTTTTGTTTTCTTTATGTTTAGGGGTAATCCATACTGAAGGCTGTAGTCCTTGATGTTCATCCGTAAGTGCTTCAAGTCCTCTTCACTTTCAGCAAGCAAGGTTGTGTCATCTGCATAACACAGGTTGTTAATGAGTCTTCCACCAATCCAGCTTCTTGGATTATTTGCTCAGCATGTAGATTAAATAAGTGTGGTGAGAGGATACAACCCTGATGCATACCTTTCTTGACTTTAAACCACACAGCCCTTGTTCTGTTCAAATGACTACCTCTTGGTCTAAGTACAGGTTCCTCAAGAGCACAATTAAGCGTTCTGGAATTCCCATTCTTAGCAATGTTACCCATAATTTGTTATGATCCACACAGTTGAATGCATTTGCATAGTCAATAAAACACAGGTAAACATCATCCTGGTGTTCTCTGCTTTCAGCCAGGATCCATCTGTTATCAGCGGTGATATATAGGGTTGCTATGAGTCGGAATTGACTTGACGGCACTGGGTTTGGTTTTTTTTTCATCCCCTTTGCCACATCCACTTCAGAATCCTGCTTGAATTTCTGGAAGTTCCCTTTTGATGTACTTCTGCAACCACTTTTGAATGATCTTCAGCAAAATTTTGCTCTTGTCTGATGTTAATTATATTGTTTGATAATTTCCACATTCTGTTGGATCACCTTTCTTTTGAATGGGTAGAAATATGGGTCTTTTCCAGTTGGCCGGAAAGCTGTTTTCCAAATTTCTTGGCATAGATGAGTGAGCTCTTCTAGCACTGCATCTGTTTGTTGAAACATCTCAACTGGTATTCCGTCAATTCCTGGAGGCCCGTTTTTCACCAGTGCCTTCAGTGCAGCTTGGATCTCTTCCCTTAGTACCGTTGGTTCTTTATCAGTTACTATCTCCTGAAATGGTTGAACACTGACCAATTATTTTTGGTATAGTGACTGTATATTCTATCTTCTTTTGATGCTTCCTGTGTTGTTCAGTATTTTGCACATAGAAATCCTTCAGTATTGCAACTCAAGGCTTGAATTTTCTCTTTAGTTGTTTCAGCTTGAGAAATGCCAAGCATGTTCTTCCCTTTGGTTTTCTATCTCCAGGTATTTGCACATGTCGTTATAATACTGTCTTATTTATCTAGTGCTGCTGTAACAGCAATACGAGTGGATGGCTTTGACAAAGAGAATTTAGTTTCTCATAGTCCAGTCGCTAGTAGCCAAAATTCAGGGCATCAGCTCTTCTCCCAGCACTACTTTCTTGGTGCTTTGAGATCCCCCCTCTCTGCTAGATTCCCTTTCCTTTTATCTCTTGTAAGATAAAAGGTGGTGCAGGCCACAGCCCAGGGAAACTCCCTTTACATTGGATCAGAGATGCCACCCTGGTAAGGGTGTTACAATTCCACCCTAATCCTCTTTAACATAAAATTACAATCACAAAATGGAGGACAACCACACAATACTGGGAATCATGGCCTAACCAAGTTGACACATATTTTGGGGTGACACAATTCAATCCATGGCAAATACTTTACTTTGTCTTCTCAAGCCACCCTCTGAAATCTTCTGTTCAGCTCTTTTACTTCATCATTTTTTCCATTCACTTTAGCTACTTGACATTCAAGAGCAAGGTACAGAGTCTCTTCTGACATCCATTTTGGTCTTTTCTTTCTTTTTAATGACCTCTCGCTTTCTTCATATATGTTGTCCTTGATGTCATTCCGGAACTCGTCTGGTCTTTGGTCATTAGAGTTCAATGGGTCAAACCTGTTCTTGAGATGGTCTCTAAATTCAGGTGGGATATACTCAGGGTCATACTTTGGCTATCATGGACTTGTTCTGATATTCTTCAGTTTCAACTTGCATATGAGCAGTTGATGGTCTGTTATAAAGTCAGCCCCCAGCCTTGTTCTGACTGATGATATTGAGCTTTTCCATCATCTTTATCTACAGATGTAGTCAGTTTGACTCCTGTGTATTCCATCTGGTGAAGTCCACTTGTATATTCACTGTTTTTGTTGGTAAAGAAAGGTTTTTGCAATGAAGAAGTTGTTGGTCTTGCAGAATTCTATCGTGTGACCCCCAGCATCATTTCTGTCACCAAGGCCACATTTTCCAACTACCAGTCCTTCTTTATTTCCAGCTTTTGCATTCCAGTCACCAGTAATTATCAATGTATCCTGAGTTTGATCAATTTCAGGTTGTGTAAGTTGGTAAAAATCATCAGTGTTTTCCATCTTTGGCCTTAGTGATTGCTGTGTAAATTTAAATAAGTCATATATATGTATATATAATTTATATATATTCTTCAAATATATATATAATTTATGTATATAACTTATATATGTTCCTGTGCATATTCTTCTAAGAATAACTTTTTTCCAATTTTCACACTCTCATGTGCTTTTTACAAATTTTGTACGATTTATTTTATTTGGTATATTAAACCCATTTATCTAGTATATACTGTCCTGCGATTCTAACATCTAGTGTCTCTTCATTGCTGATTTTGGTATTGGCACTGAAGGATTATGGTGAATATAGGAATTTGTGTTATTGATTTACTTGTAAATAGCATACAATTTCATATTGGCAAGTAGATTATATATGTATATATCAAGGTTCTACCTTAGTAAGGGGGTTTACTGGCTACATATTACAGAAACTTCTTTGAATTTTTAACCTCCTTGGATGAATGGGGGACTACACACTTAAGAATATTTTACAAGGATTTTGATTCTGTCACAATGAATTAAGGAAAAAAAATTACTATATGGTGAAAAGAACAGGATAACTTCTTTACATTCCTTCCATATCATCAAAAAAAAACATTCCTTCACTAAACAGCTCCCTGTTATTACAGGAATCACTGACATTCGATGATGTGGCTGTGGAATTCACCTGGGCAGAGTGGCAGCTACTTGGTCCTGATCAGAAGGACCTGTACCGGGATGTGATGCTGGAGAACTATAACAACCTGGTGTCAGTGGGTAAGAAAGCTACCCTGTGTCACTCAGAAACTCTTCAGAGTATCTGTAGTACTCTTAAGTGATAGATTCTCAGATTGTTTTCTTGCCTTAGGCAAAACAGTATAAAATGCCCTCTTCTGAGAGAAGAGCCTTGACTTTGCAGATGTGAAAACTCTGTAGTCCCTCGATGTAACATTTTTCCTTCTCGATATACCATAGCCCTGTTCGACATGTGTAAGTCTTCTATAATTTTCCGTGAACAGGGTATCAAGCTGGCAAACCAGATGCACTCTCCAAGTTGGAAGAAAGAAAAGAACTGTGGACAACAGAAGATGAAATCCACTGTCAAATCTGTCCAGGTGAGTGAATAATAACCAACAAGGTGAGTGGTTGAGGAAATCATTCTAGACATTCAGAGAAAGTGCCACAGCTCTGAGGATATCTTAGGTACCTAAACAGCCCCTCCACCAATCCCCCTTGTCATATGAAAATCCTTTTCTTCCTCTTTGTAAATCTATATGATCCCTGTTTATATTATCTTACAACTTGATCAGCTCTGTGTAAAGTGCTTTGGGTTTTCTTTTTTTTTTTTTTAATAATTTTTTATTGTGGTGATTGTTGAGAACTGCATTAGGTTTTTTGTTGCTTTTAGTAGGTTTTGTAAGGAACGATTTAGAAAGCAGCCAGATCTGTAGAGATTGTAAATTATATAGTTTTGTTTTTATACTGACTGCTTTACCTTTTGCCGAGTTTACATTATTGTGTTTTTACCAGTGTGCAAGGGATAAGGAACATTTATGCAGGGTGTTTTTTAATACTGATATCTTAGGGTTGTCACTAAAGACCCTTCACACACCAAAGTATTTTTAAAATTCTTTTATGCCAAACTGAGATTATGAAACAATTAATTTCATTGTCTTCTCTTTCCTAGAAATCAGGAAGGTTGATGAACATCTCCAGCATCATTTGCAAAAGCAAGGAATTCAGAAGTGTATGAAACAATGCTATGAACATAATGCATTTGGAAATATTTTTAATCAGAGAAAAAGTAATTTTTCATTAAAGCAACATCATGATATGTTTGACTTACATGGAAAAATTTTAAAATCAAATTTAAGTTTAGAAAACCAGAACAGAAGCTATGACCTAAAAATGTTTAATGAGTTTAATGGATATGGGCAATCCTTTCTCCACGATAAGCATGAACAACTTCATACTGATAATAAATTCCATGAAAGTGTAAAACCAAACAGCAACAAGTCTCAGGCGATTAAGCATCAGAGAACTGCTAAATTAGAGAAAACCCATGTATGCAGTGAATGTGGGAAAGCCTTCATTAAAAAGTCTCAGTTCATTGATCATCAAATGGTTCATACAGGAGAGAAACCTCATGGATGCAGTACGTGTGGGAAAGCATTTTCCAGAAAGTCCAGGCTTACTGAGCATCAGAGAACTCATGCAGGGCTGAAACACTATGAATGCACTGAATGTGACAAAACATTTCTGAAGAAATCACAACTCAATATACATCAGAAAAGTCATATGGGAGAGAAACCCCATACATGCAATGAATGTGGGAAAGCTTTCATCAAGAAATGTCGGCTTATTTATCATCAGCGAACTCATACAGGAGAGAAACCTCATGGGTGCAGTCTATGTGGGAAAGCCTTTTCTACAAAGTTTAGTCTCTCTACTCATCAGAAAACTCATACAGGAGAGAAGCCCTATACATGCAGTGAGTGTGGAAAATGCTTCTTTGAGAAGAGACGTCTCATCATACATCAGCGAACTCATACTGGAGAGAAACCCTTTATATGCAATGAGTGTGGAAAAGGCTTCCCCCTAAAGAACCCTCTTATCAGACATCAACGAACACATACAGGGGAGAAACCTTATGTATGCAGCGAATGTGGAAAAGGCTTCACCATGAAGAGTGATCTCATTGTACATCGGCGTACTCATACCGCAGAGAAACCGTATGTATGCAGTGATTGTGGAAAAGGCTTCACCGTCAAAACCCGTCTAATTGTACATCAGCGAACTCATACAGGAGAGAAACCTTATGTGTGCAATGAATGTGGAAAAGGCTTCCCAGCAAGGATCCGACTGGTTGGACATCAACGAACTCACACTGGAGAGAAGCCCTATATATGCAATGAATGCGGAAAAGGCTTCACCGAGAAGAGCCATCTCAATGTACATCGGCGCACTCATACTGGAGAGAAACCCTATATATGCAGTGAATGTGGAAAAGGCTTAACTGGGAAAAGCATGCTCATTGCACATCAGCGAACTCATACTGGAGAGAAACCCTATAAGTGCAATGAATGTGGAAAGGGCTTCACCATTAAGAGCACTCTAGATATACATGAACGAACTCATACTGGAGAGGAACCCTACAAATGCAATGAATGTGGTAAAGCGTTCAGGAAGAAGACATGCCTCATACAACATCAGAGATTTCACACAGGAAAAACTTCCTTTGCGTGTACTGAATGTGGAAAATTCTCTTTGCGAAAGTATGATCTCATTACCCATCAGAGAATTCACACAGGAGAGAAACCATATGAATGCAGTGTATGTGGAAAAGCCTTCACCACCAAGTCAGGGCTCAATGTTCATCATCGGAAACATACAGGAGAGAGGCCCTATGGATGCAGCGATTGTGGGAAATCTTTTGCCCACTTGTCAATCCTTGTTAAACATAAGAGAATGCACACGTAGTCATTGTGGAAAGCCTGTTTCCAGTTTTGGGTTCCTGAATATTAGAATTTGCACAGAAGAATAACTAAATGAATGCAGACAATGTGGTAGTGTCTTTAGTGATCAGTTAATGTGATCAAAAAGGACATATGGAAATAAAACATAAAAATCATTCTAGATGAAACTTTTTTAGGTCAATTTATGTCTAAAAGATATATACTGAGATAAATGCTGTGAATGGACAGACTAGGAAAGACCACAATGGGAATATAGTCTCTGTTATCAGTGTAACTCAACATATTTGGATGTGTTTAAGTTTACAAGTAGCATTGCATAGTTTATGAAGCCAACATTAATATGATTTTCTGTATGTTTTTTAAAATAAGTTCAAATTCACAAAAACATGTAGAAATAATCTGGAGAATTTTCATGTACCCTTCACCCAGCTTCTTCCAAAGATAGCATGTTTTAAAAGGCATACATTTTTGTTTCCTTTTTATGTGTAGTTTTAATAAATTTTATCTCATGTATGGATCTATGTAATTAGCAGCACAACTAAGATCCAGAAGTGTTACATTAACTCATTCTTCCTCATGGTAACCCTTTATAATCACACCCTTTCTCTGGCCCTAACCCTTGGCAACCATTGATCTGTTTATCTATACTAATTTGTCATTTGTAGAATGTTGTATAAATGGAATCAAAGAATATACCCTTTTGAAACTGACTATTTTACCTTAAGCGAAGTCACTTTAATGTCCATCCAAGTTATTCTGTGTTTCCATAGTTGCTTTAATTTCATTGTTGAGTAGTAATACATGATATGGATATACCATCATTTACCCATTCAAACATTGAAGGACATTGGAATTTGTAATGTAGTGATTGTAGCGTCAGAGGTCTCTAACTTCACAAGAAGGAAAGAGAGTCAAGATCAGGATCAGCCCAAAGCTAATTCCTGTGAGATGGAGGTCAGACATACCTCCACTTTACAACCTTTTTACCAATTCTGACACCAACCATACTCCCCATGACACTGTCTACTCTCTGTTTGGTTTGATAATTCATTGCAGTGGCCACACAGAGCTCACAGACCATACTCAGATTATGTGACTTATTAGGGAAGTAACAGGCCACAATTCTGGATCAACTTGGAAATAACTGGATAGAACTCTGTATACAGTTCTTCAGTCAGGGTGGTTTTCAAACAAGACAGCTCACAGCTTCTTCTCAGCCATCCCTATAGGCAGGCCTTGAGCCTGCAGACAGGCCTTCCTCTGGACTGTGCCCTCCAGGCCCCACCCACTGTGCTTGGCCCCTGCCAGGCGAGTGTTACAGCTCTTTAGCTCTGCCTACAAGTGCCTGGAAGCATCCTTCTCAGCCAGTAAGCAACCTGCCCAAAGGGGGTCAGCTCTGTCACTCCGTATGTCAGTGATGGAACTACAGCCACTGGGAAGCTTACCGCAGATGTCTCGAACTGGTCTCCTGGTTTGCTCATGCTGCCACTGTTCCATCTTACACCATCTCCAGTATTACAGCTCTCTTCTTGGTCTAGGAGGTTTTCAGTGCAGGGACCGTGGGTCTGAAGGATGTGCTCAGTTACTGGCTCTTCTTGTTGATGGTAGTGAGAGCCCCCTCATCCTCTGTGGGATT
Organism: Loxodonta africana; assembly: GCF_030014295.1. Taxonomy (NCBI): domain Eukaryota; kingdom Metazoa; phylum Chordata; class Mammalia; order Proboscidea; family Elephantidae; genus Loxodonta; species Loxodonta africana. Next base: position 20,180,174 of record NC_087352.1, read on the forward strand.
GGCACTTTCAGGCCTAGCTTGATGGCAAAATTGACCCAGTCTCCTCAGTAGGCCCACAGGGACCTTATTTGCATAGTAATTGACCTATTCCTGCAAGAGTTTTACACACCTTGTTTGCATAGTAGACTAACAAATTCCTTTGCTGTACTGCGTGGCTCAGCTAATTATTTTGGCAGAATTATGAACCCAAGGCAAGAAAGGCCATATATAAACAGAAACAATTGTACTACAGAGTTGTTTCTGTTTTTTGTTTTTCTTTTTTACTGTTATGATAATGGTTCTATGATCATTCTTGTATAAGTGTATTGCGTAAATACGAGTTTTCATTTCTCTCGGGTAAGTACTCAGTATGAAGTGTACTAATGTTATGTATTAGAAAAATATCACAGATTTGCTTTTGATATTTAGAACTATAATCCATGTTAGCTAGTTTTTATATATGGGGTGAGGTTTAAAGTTTATTTTCTTTATCTGTGGTTTTCCCGTTGTTCTTAAACTATTTGTTGAAAATTTTTTTTTCCACTAAATTGTTTTTGCATATTTGTAAAAAAAATCAATTGTCTGTACATGTGTGGGTCCATTTCTTGATTCTCTGTTTTGTTTTGTTGATCTGTATGTCTGTCCCTCTGCTAATAACGTACTATCACAATTATTGTAGATATATAGTTAGCTGAAAATTTGAGTATTAAGAATCCTTCAGCTTTTTCTTTTTCAGAATCGTTTTCGCTATCCTAGTTCCTTTGCCTTTCCCTATAAATTTTAGAATAATCCTGCCTATACCAACTTCCTCTATGGGGCAGTTCTACTCTGTCCTATAGGGTCACTGTGAGTCAGAATCGACTCGACAGCAATGGGTTTGGTTTTTTTGGTATACTGACTCTGGGATAAAAATGTCAATTTGGCCTTTGTCTTTGGTTCCTGAAAGATAACCCTTGAAATTTCCCAAGTGATCAAGATGTCTATGTTGTCTACAACTGCTGGGCAACACTTGAAATTTTGTGCGAATGTGTGGGGGCTACATGGTACACATTGTCAGGAAGGGGGCATGATTTAAATCAATCACTTGATCAATGATTCAATCAATCATAAATTTGCAATGAGGCACCAATCATTACTATGAAATGAAGCCAATAAAAGGCTTTGAATATGGAAGTTATTTGGCTTTCTGATTGGTGAGAACATCTGCTTTCAGGAGGGTTATGCATTTCCAATGATAGTCCTTAGGGACAATGGAAGCTCTCCACTGGAACACCTCCCAGGCCTCGTCCTGTGTGTCTCTTCATTTGTATCCTTTCTGGTTATAATGAAAAGGTAAATATAAGAGTAAAACAAAAAATTAGAGTAGATAAACCAAAAGCCCATTGTCACCGAGTCAGTTCCGACTCATAGAGACCCTGTTGGACACACTAAGGTTTCCAACGAGCGGCTGGTGGATTCAAACTGCTGACCTTTTAGTTAGCTGCCAAGCTCTTAACCACTGCGCCACCAGGGCTCCACAAGTGTAGATTAAAAAAAAAAAAAGTTTAGCCTCCATAAATTGTTTGAGCTGTTCCAGGGAATTAATGAACGTACAACAGCAGTAAGAGCCAGCACAGGTTGGTATCTATGTATTTGGCAGTCTGAAGGACTGTGTGCCCTTTTAACTTGTGTGCCCTGACCTAACTTGGGTGGCTGAATCAGAAGGGCTGCACAGGCAGCCGGTCTGGAGACAAGGGCTGGTAAGTCAGAAGTTAAGGGGGCTGAGGACCCCAGAGGTTGCAGCTGGTACCACCTAACCTAGGCCAGGGTGGCTGGGCGTAAGAGAGAGAGTGTCACTTGGGCAGCTGGTGACACAGGTGGGGAAGCAGGAAGGTTAGGGTTGCATCCATTTCCAGATGGGAATTGGATTCATGCTGATCCTTAGCAATGAAGGTGAGACTTGCCCACTGGGTCCCTTGCTAAGTACACCTATCAAAATTGTAGTGAGTTTATTGGAAGTGCATTAAACCTGTAACTCCATTTGGGGAAGATTTGACCTATTTCCTATGTTGAGCCTTCCAACCTACAAATATGATTCTCTTTCCATTTAGTTTGGTTTTTCTTGATGTATTTTATCAGGTTATTTTTGTTTGTTTTTAGTTTATATAATATACACCCTGTACATGTCTTGTTAGAGAGCCCTCGTGGTGCAAACAATTAAGTACTTGGCTGCTAAGCAAAAGTTTGGTGTTTCGAACTCACCCAGTGGCACTGTGGGAAGAAGACCTGGCTATCTGCTTGTGGGAAGATTACAGCCAAGAAACATGATTAAGCAATTCTATGTCACATGGGGTTGTTAGGTGTTGAAATTGATTGGACAGCACACAACATACTTAAATATATTATTAGAGCTATGGGGTCAATGTTACCATGTTCATTACTTAGTTTCCACTTGTTCACTGTTAGTCTACAAAATAGGATTGATTTTTGTTTTGACCTTGTACCCTGTGACTTTGATAAACTCACTGATTATCTAGGAGTTCTTTTGTAGACTCCTTGGGATTATATAGATACCTAGTATTATCTCTGAATCATGGCAGTTTTATTTTTGCTATTTCAATATATTTTGTTTTTCTTTTCTTGCCATACTTCACTAGCTAGGAGTTTCACTGTGTTTAATAGGAACAGTGAGAGTGGACATCCCAGTGATGTTCATAATTTTAGGGTCAAAGTATTTAATCTTTCACCGTTAAATATGATGCTAGCAGGAGATTTTCTTGTACATGCTTTTTACTGGTTTCAAGAAAATCCCTTGTAATCATAATTGATGAGCAATTTTTTTTTCATGAATGGATATTGGATTTCGTCAAGTGCTTTTCTGCATCAGTTTGTATGGTTATTTGGCTTCATTATACTGTTACTATGGAAGAGATTGTGTAGAATTGGTGTTATTTGTTACTTAATAGCCAGTGAACCCATCCATGCTTTGGGATTCTTTTTCCAGAAGGTTTTATAAACTATAAGTTCAATTTTGCTAATACAGGACTATTTCTTTCATTTTGTTTGTTAGTTTTTGCCTTCTGTGAAATTGGTCCTGTAGTCTACTAGTGTCAGACATTGTCTACATTCAGGAGGAGGGATGAGAATGAAGATCAGCATAAAGCTGATTCCTGTAACGTGGAATTCAGACATACGTCCACTGCCAAATTTTTCACAATTTCGGAAACCAGCAGTCACTGCCATGGGACTCCCAACTTCTCCGCTGGGTTCAATTGCAACAGGCACACGGAACTCACAGACCATACTCAAAATTATGTGCTTTAGCAGAGAAGTAACAAGCTACAACTTGGGATCAGGATCAACTTGGACATAGTAGGATACAACTCAGGAGACAGGATACAGTTCTTCAATCAGGACAGCATCCAGCCAAGACGGCTCTCAGCTTCTTTTCAGCCATGCCAGTAGGCCCTTCTCTCAGCCATACCCACAGGTAGGTGGCCCTTCTTTTGGCTGTGCCCACAAGCAGGCAGCCCTTCTCTGGGCCTCTGCCCTGCTTATGCAAGGATTACAGCTCTTTAGCTTTGCCAACAAGTGCTCAGAGACACCCCATTCTGCCAGCAAGCCTCCTGTTCAAAGGTGCTCAGCTCTCTCTTGTTCTCTGGGCCAGCAAGCCCACTGCAGCCTTTTGTAATGATCTGCTGGTTCCTGATGCTCTTACTATTGCAGTTGTTTCTCTGTCACTTGGCTCTGCTGTGGTAGCTGCCATTTCTTGCCGTCTTCAGTGTTAAAGCACTCTCTCCGGTGTCTAGGAGGTTCTCCATGTTGGGACCCCAGCTTCAAAGGTTGTGTTCTGCTCTCAGCTTTTTCTTATGGTAATGAGGTCCCCCTCAACCTCTGTGGGATTGGCTGTTATATTCAATTTCAAGGCATGGCCCTCCCAGCAATCACTCAATTTGAATAATAACTGACCAATTCCCACAAGCTCACTTAATCTTATTTGGTGCTTTTGCACACCCTACTAGCATAGTAAGATTGTAGCCTAGACAATCATCTTGGCAGAAGTATAAACTCAAGGCCAGAATGGCCATATGTAAGAGAAACCCATTGCCCTGTAGTGTGTTTCATCTAAAGTTTCAAGTTGGAGGTTGGAGTCTGTAAAAATGTCATGGTGGAGGCACTTGTCCTCCTCTAACTTCACAAAGGGAAGCATAATCAAGATCAACAGCCCAAGGCTGATCTCTGAGAAGCAAAGTTCAGACATACTTCTTCTCGCCAACCCTTTTTACCAATTCTGACACCATCTGCCCCTTCCACGGCACTCTGTGCTTCTCAGCTGGGTTCGATAAATCATTGCGATGACCACACAGAACTCACAGACAAACTTATGATTATGGTGTTTATTAGGGAAGTAACAGGTTGGAATTCAGGATAAGGAACACTCAGGATGCAGTTCTTCGATCAGAACAGCCTCTTCTCAGCTGTACCTGCAGGCCCTTGCACACTTGGCCCCTCAGCCTGGCCTCTACCATGCTTAGGCAACTGTTACAAAGCTCTTTTTCCTCTGCCATTAAGTGCCCAGAGGCACCCCACTGTGCCAATAAGCCTCTGCCCAAAAGCACACAGCTCTAGCTCCGAGAGTCAGCAAACCTAGCTCCACCAAGTGCCTGAAGGCACCCTAGTCTGCCAGAAAGCCTCCTGCCCAAAGGTGCTTAGTTTTCTTGCTCTGTGTGCCAGGAAGCCTGCCTTGCCATCTCCTGTGGTTCTGCCAGCCTTCTCTGGTCCTCTGCAGATCTGGCTCTGCTGGTGCCATTCCTCTGCTGCTGCTTCTCACCGTCTCTGGTGTTACAGCTCTCCCTCTCTGTCTTCCGTGTTGCGCCTCCTCCTGTCTCTTTCTCAGTGTCTCCCTTTAAGACTAATGGGAGGGAAAAACTGACCAATCCCTTCGTTAGGGTTCCATATACCTCATTTTCATAATCCCACCCAATCATTTGGTGGGAGTTACAAAGACTATGGCGAGAAGAGATATATTAAGCAATTCACTGCAGGCCACACCCTGGCTCTTTACACACACATATATATGGTTTTGCTTCACTGGTTTCACTTCCATAGACCGTGTATGCCCAGTCCCAATCCCTCATGTATCAATTCCAGCACTGCATCTGTTTGTTGAAATTGGTACTCCATCAATTCCTGTAGTCTTGTTTTTCACCAATGCTTTCATTGCATCTTTGACTTCTTCCTTCAGTATCATCAGTTCTTGATCATATACTACCTCCTGAAATGACTGAACATTGACCAATTGTTTTTCGTATGTTAACTCTGTGTATTGCTCCCATCCTCTTTTGATGCTTCCTGTGTTGTTCAGTATTTTGCCCATAGAATCCTTCAATATTGCAATTCGAGGCTTGAATTTTTTCTTCAGTTATTTCAGCTTGAGAAATGCAGAGCATGTTCTTCCCTTTTGGTTTTCTAACCCCAGGCCTTTGCACATGTCATTATAATATACTTTGTCTTCTTGAACCACCCTTTGAAATCTTCTGTTCCACTCTTTTGCTTCATCATTCGTTTGGTTTCTTCAGCTACTCGACATTTAAGAACAAGTTTCAGAGTCTCTTCTGACATCGATTTTGGTCTTTTCTTTCTTTGCTGTTTCTTTAATGACCTCTTGCTTTCTTCATGTATGATGTCCATGTCATTCCGAAACTTTCTGGTCTTTAATTATCAGTGTTCCATGCGTCAAATCTATTCTTGAGCTGGTCTTTAAATTCAGGTGGAATATATTCAAGATTGTATTTGGCTCTTGTGGACTTTTCCTAATTTTCTTTAGTTTCAACTTGATCTTGCATATGAGCAGTTGATGAGCTGTTCTGCAGTTGGCCCCTGGCCTTGTTCTGACTAATGATATTGAGCTTTTCCATTATCTCTTCCCACAAATGTAGTTGATTTGATTCCTGTGTATTCCATCTGGCAAGGTCCACGTGTATAGTTGCTGTTTATGTTGTTGAAAGAAGGTATTTGCAATGAAGAAGTCATTGGCCTTGCAAAATTCTATCATGCAATCTCCAGCATTGTTTCTGTCACCAAGGCAATGTGTTCCAGCTACTGGTTCTTCTTCTTTGTTTCCAACTTTTGCATTCCAATCACCAGTAATTATGAATGCATCCTGATTGCATGTTCAATCAATTTCAGACTGCAAAGGTTGGTAAAAATCTTCAATTTCTTCATCTTTGGCCTTAGTGGTTGGTGTGTAAATTTGAATAATAGTCATATTGACTGGTCTTCATTGTAGGCATATGGATATTATCCTATCACTGACAGCATTGTACTTCAGGCAAGATCTTGAAATATTCTTTTTGGATGGATGGGACACCATTCCTCTTCAATTTGTCATTCCCAGCATAGTAGGTGTCATGATTGTCTGATTGAAAATGGCCAGTGCCAGTCCATTTCAGCTCACCAGTGCCTGTGATTTTGATGTTTATGTGTTCCATTTCATTTTTGAGTATTTCCAGTTTTCCTGGATTCATGCTTTGTACATTTCACATTCTGATTATTAATGGATACTTGCAACTGTTTCTTCTCATTTTGAGCCTTGCCACATCAGCAAATGAAGGTCCCAAAAGCTTGAGTCCATCCATGTCATTAGAGTCAACTCTACTTTGAGGAGGCATCTCTTCCCCAGTCATCTTTTGAGTGCCTTCCAACATAACGGACTCATCTTCCGGCACTACTACTTCATCAACCGACCGGAGGAGATCCACATTTATGCCTATTCCAAAGAAAGGTGATCAACAGAATGTGGAAATTTTCAAACAATATCATTATTATCACATGCAAATAGAATTTTCCTGAAGATCATTCAAAAGTGGTTCCACCAGTACATCAACAGGGAACTGCCAGAAATTCATGCCGAATGCAGAAGAGGTTGTGGCACCAGAGATATCATTGGCGACATCAGATGGATCCTGCCTGAAAGCAGAGAATACAAGAAAGATGTTTACCTGTGTTTTATTGACTATGCAAAGGCATTCAACTGTGTGGATCATAACAAATTATGGATAACATTGGGGAGAATGGGAATTCTAGAACAGTTAATTGTGCTCATGAGGAACCTGTACACAGATCAAGAGGCAGTTGTTAGAACAGAACAAGGCGATACTGCGTGGTTTAGTCAGGAAAGGTGTGCATCAGGGATGTATCTTTTCACCATATTTATTCAGTCTGTATGCTCAACAAATAATCTGAGAAGCTGAACTATATGAAGAAGAGGAGGACATCAGAATTGGAGGAAGACTCGTTAACAATCTGCAATACGCATATGACACAACCTTGCTTGCTGAAAGTGAAGAGGACTTGAAGCAACTTACTGATGAAGATCAAAGACTACAGACTTCAGAATGGATTATACCTCAGTGTAAAGAAAACAAAAATCTTCACAACTGGACCAATAAGAAACATCATGATAAATGGAAAAAAGATTGAAGTCGTTGAGAATTTCACCTTACTTGCATCCACAATGGACATCCATGAATGCAACAGTCGACAATCAAATGACGTATTACGTTGGGTAAATCTGCTGCAAAAAGTCCTCTTTAAAGTGTTAAAAAGCAAAGAAGTCACTTTAAGGACTAAGGTGTGCCTGATCCATGGTGTTTTTATTCACCTTATATGCATGTGAAAGCTGGACAATGAATAAGGAAGTCGGAAGAATTGACCCCTTTGAGTTATGATGTTGGTGAAGAATATTGACTATACCACAGACTGCCAAAAGAATGAACAAATCTGTCTTGGAAGAAGTACAGCCAGAATGCTTCTTAGAAGCAAGGATGGTGAGACTTCACCTCACATACTTTGGACATGTTATCAGGAGGGACCAGTCCCTGGAGAAGAACATCATGCTTGGTAAAGCAGAGGGTCAAAGAAAAAGAGAAAGAGCCTTAACGAGATGGATTGACACAGTGACTGCAACAATGAGCTCGCGCATAACAATGATCATGAGAATGGAGAAGGACTGGGCAGTGTTGCATTTTGTCCTACAAAGGGTTGCTATGAGTTGTAACTTACTCGACGGCACCAGCTACAACAAAAACAACCCCACATGGGTACCATGAACTTTATTTACATTGTTAGCAAGCTATTCCATTCCTTTGGTGGGCCACAATTACCTTATTTGTATAGTCCCATCCAGTCACTTGGGTGGGTGTTATAAGACCATGCTGAGAAAGGCCATATAAAAATAATCCCACCACACCTAACAAACTCCATAAATGTGAGTATGGTCTGTGACTTGTGTGTGGCCATTGCAACGAATTATCAAACCCAGGAAACATGTAGAGAGTGCCATGGGAAGGATGCCTGGTGTCAGAGTTGGTAAAAAGTTTGGAGAACCTGTTTGACCTCCACCTCATAAGAATCAACCTTGGGCTGATGTTTCACTTGATTCTCCCTCCTCCTCCTTGTGAATTTGAGTTGTTTACCACTACACAGTCATGTTTTTTACACTCAGAAATCTTCATTTATTTTTATTTGTATGTAGATTATAATTTTTGCAACTATATATATATATTTTACTCCTCTCTAAAAAGTTTTCTACTGTAGAACAGTAGATTAGTTTTAACAGCTGGATAGTCATACATGTAATATTTAATAATACAACTTCATATTTCATAAATTTATAGAATTGTGTGGCCATCACTACAACGCAACTTTCAGAACACTTCCATGAACCCCTCAAATTAGTTGGATGATGTGTTGTTATTGTTGAATTTTGGAAGTTTTTTTTTTTTTTTTAATATATTTAGAATACAAATCCTTTATCAGATGTATAATGTGGAAATATTTTTTTCCCAATCTATGCCTTCCCTTTTCATTTTCTTAAATAGTGTATATAGAATTAAAAAAGTTTTTAATTTAAATAAGTCCAATTTTTTTTTGTCCATGCATTTTGTGTCTTGTCATGGAACCCTCTGCTTAAACCATTTCATGAAGAATTTCTTCCACATTTTTCTTAGCTTTTATATTTTTTTCTTCTTAAATGTTGATCTATGATTCATTTTGTGTTAACATTTGTGTATAGTTTGAGTGAAGGGTCTTAGCTCCTTTTCTTAGATATGGATATGCAATTATCCCAGCACCATTTGTTGAAAAGACTATCCACATTGAATTGTCTTGGCACCTCCAGCAAAAAGCTATTGACCCTAATATTTTCCGTTTCTCAATTCAGTTCCCGCAGTCTTGTGTGTTAGGCTTTTCCATTGGCTACAGAACTTTACTGCCCTTTAGTGGCCTTTCCTCTTTGTGCTCATCCCAAATATAACCCAGGCTCTGGCCAGCAGCTCTTTTCCCTTCTTCTGTCATGGCGACCTTCATACCACAATAAAAAAACTTCTCCAAAATTTTTCTGTCTTTAAAAGCTGCTTTCTGCCAGCCATTTACTTTCAGAAGCTTTCCTTGGTTGTGGCTTTACCAGCTTTTTGCCTTTTCTTTTCCCACTAGCGCATTCTCTGCTGTACTGACACTTGAACTCCTACTTTAACGGTTTCTAAAAAAAGAAAAAATTAACATACTACGTGTCTGCCCAGCCTGCCGAAATCAATTTATCCGCACCATATTTTTCTTGTAAAGTTCGAGCCTGTAAAAAGCTATTTTCAACAATGGTCGAAGCATCAAGAAACCTGACATTTTTAAGTGGCCTTTTCTGGCTACTGGCACAAAAAAGGCCGCTTTCCCTTTTGTGGAAACCCTGGTGGTATAGTGGTTAAGTGCTATGGCTGCTAAAAAAAGGGTCTGCAGTTCAAATCCACCAGGCGCTCCTTGGAAACTTAACGGGGCAGTTCTACTCTGTTCTATAGGGTCGCTACGAGTCGGAATCAACTCGACGGCAATGGGTTTGGTTTCCCTTTTGTACGGCAGGCCTTCAAATATGGCCGCCTTCAGGCGACATGTGCGATAGGGCGCAGACATATTGCCTCCTAAACCAGTGCCGGAAAACCAGTAGTCTCTGCGTCTGGAAAAGTGTCCGACCCTCGCCGGCTTCCGTAGGTGGATGAGGAATCTGGCGAAGGGTCCAGAAGTAGAAGCGGTTTATGGAAGTAAGCGTCAAGTCTCAGAAGTTCTCGTGGTTCGGCAGAAAAAAAACGTCACTGTGTGTTTTGTTCTTGGAACAAGGCGAGGGAGGTGTGTGGACGTGGAGTAGTGAGGACACATGGAGTTCCTGAGGGGAGCGCCGAGGTGGAGGTGTGTGAGGACAAGCAGCTGGGAGTCGGTGCCTTTGGGGTCAGTCAGGAGGGTCGCGCCTTTGTACAACGATTAAGGCGGTCCCGACTGTCAGGGTGAGGGATCTTTGCGGATCTTTCTGCTTGTAAGGGGTGCAGCTGATATTTACGACGAATGCGGCGCCTCGTTCGGGTTCGGGGTTTAATATGGGACTCGGTGAAGTTGGAGCCGAGGGTATGGACATCGTAGGGGGTGTCTGGTCCAGGTTTCGCATTAACCCGGGATGGAGGTCGTCTGTGTTAGTGTTACAGAGGCTTGTGAGGTCTGACACTTCGGAAGCCCAGGACCCCTGGCTGGTGGTGGAGTTGAGGTTGGAACCTGGGCTGCTGGGGCATAAAGGGTACAGCTCTCGGGCGGTAGTTCAAATTCTTGATTTAGGTAATCACGTCTTTTCTCCTCTAAACCAGTAGTTGGCTAAATACTGATGGAGGGACTAATCCACAACGCCAGTCGGTCTGTGGCTGCTTTCGCGCTGCAAAAGTAAAGTTGAGTGGTTGTGTGGGAGACCTTATGGCTCACAAAGCTTCACATACGTGGACACTCTCTGCTTTGCTGACAGCCTGTATGTTAAGTATTCACATCTCTGACAAAGTGATCAGTTTTCCAGTTTATTAATAAGTCATTGTGGGTTCAGTTCCAGTTCCCATTGTTAGTGTTAGGATCGGCACGGAGATGAGCTAAGGTATATGGACCAATTCTACCCAAGTATGTATGTAAAGAAGCCCTGGTGGTGCAGTGGTTAAGAGCCCAGGCTACTAAGAAAAAGGTTGGCAGTTCAAATCCACCAGCCTGCTCCTTGGAAACCCTATGTGGGCAGCTCTACTCTGTCCTATAGGGTCGCTATGAGTCAGAGTCGACCTGAGGGCGTCAGGTTCATGTATGTAAAGGACATCATGCTTGGTAAAGTAGAGGATCAGCGAAGAACGGGAAGACCCTCAATGAGTTAGACTGACACAGTGGCTCCAAGAGTGGGCTCAAACAAAGTGAGAATAGTGCAGGACCTGGCTGTATTTGGTTCTGTTCTACATAGGGTCACTATGGGTGGAACAGATTGGATGCCACTTAACAACAAACAACATGTATGTAAAAATCTGCTTGTTGGTTTCTTGGTGAGCATTTTCACTATTAAATAGGCAGTACCTTGAATTGCATTTTTCATGCAGAAAATCGTCTGACAATAACCTTAATTTTCTGCCGACTTTTTAATGTTTATTCCTTACCCTTATCGTCACATCTTGGGTCAGCTCTTCAATACAAAATAGGTAAGTGTGGGGGTAGTTTTTGCTACAACATTTTTTTCTTCTTTACCACTCATAAAATGCGCCTGCTATATTGTCTTTCTAGGAAGTAGGATCTTAAATTATAAATTCATTCAGATCTCAAATTTGATGGTATAAAGAGATTTGTAGTATTATTTTAAGACTATGAAATTTCTATATTTTATTTGGGTCATTTCTCCCATTAATTTTTATAATCTTTGTGTAACTGCTCTTTTAGTTTTGATCCCCCTTACTACAAACATATATATTTTATTGGTCTTTTTAAGTAACAAGGTTTTCTGTTGTAGAGGTCTTTCCTTTAATTATTTAAATTTATCTTTTTTTAAAAATATATACAACTTAACTAGTATAAAGGCACTATTCATATAACTAACCACTGCTCAGGGCAAGATATAGAACATTTCCAGCATCCAAGCGGTTATAGCAAGCACTTCCAGGCTTTTAATTATATGTAATGTAGTTAATTATTCCTAATCATTTTAATTTGTTTAGTTTTGGCTATAAATAGAATTGTATATGATGCATTTTTTTTTTTTTTTTAGTACTAGCATTGGTTTGCGCAATATTTGGAAGAGTAATTCATGTTTTTACACACAGATGTATTTACTTTGCTCTGTAACAAGAATTGGCGAACAATCTGTGAATGGTCACATAGTAAATATTTTAGGCTTTACAGGCTACAGAAAGTCTCACATAGAATTCTTTGTTTTGTTTTGTGTTTTTACAATCTTCTAGAAAATATAAAAGACATTTTTAGTTTGCAAGCTGGCCAAAAGCTCAGGTTGCTGTATGGCATTCAATAGTTTGAATATATAGCAGTTTTTCTTGCTCTGAATGTATGTTTGAGTTGTTTGAAGTTTGGGGTACTACAAATAATGCTGCTATGAAAATATTGGTTATGGGCCCTGTGGTTCAGATGTGCACTCAATATGTTGTTGTTAGGTGCTGTTGAGTCAGTTCCAACTCATAGTGACCCTGTGCATAACAACGAAACATTGCCTGGTCCTGCACCATCCTCACGATTGTTGCCATGCTTGAATCCATTGTTGGAGCCACTGTGTCAGTTCGTCTCGTTGAGGGTCTTCCTCTTTTTCGCTGACCCTCTACATTACCAAGCATGATGTCTATCTCCAGGGACTCATCCCTCCTGATAATATGTCCTAAGTATGTGAGAGACACAGTCTCGCCATCCTTGCTTCTAGCTTCTACGGAGCATTCTGCCTATACTTCCTCCAAGACAGGTTTGTTCGTTCTTTTGGCAGTCCATGTGTATTCGATATCCTTCGCCAACACCACATTTCAAAGGCATCAATTCTTCTGTCTTCTTATTCATTGTCTAGCTTTCGCATGCATATGAGGTGATTGAAAACACCATGACTTGAATCAGGCACACCTTAGTCCTCAAGGTGACATCTTTGTTTTTGAATACTTTAAAGAGGTCTTTTGCAGCCGATTTACCCCATGCAGTGTGTCTTTTGATTTCTAAACTGCTGCTTCTATGGGCATTGATTGTGGATCCAAGTAAAATGAAATCCTTGGCAACCTCAGTCTTTTCTCTCCTTATCGTGATGTTGCTTATTGGTCTACTTGTGAGAATTTTTGTTTTCTTTATGTTGAAGTATAATCCATACTGAAGGCGGTGGTCTTTGATCTTCATCAGTAAGTGCTTCAAGTCCTCTTCACTTTCAGCAAGCAAGGTTGTGTCGTCTGCATAATGTAGGTTGTTAGCGAATCTCCCTCCAATCCTGATGCCCCATTCTTCATATAATCCAGCTTCTCAGATTCTTTGCTCAGCATACGGATTGAATAAGTATGGTGGAAGAATCCAACCCTGATGCACACCTTTCCTGACTTTAAACCGTGCATTATCCCTTGTTTTGTTCGAATGACTTACCTCTTGATCCATGTACAGATTCCTTATGAGCACACTTAAGTGTACCAGAATTCCCATTCTCCACAATGTTACCCATAATTTGTTATGGTCCACACAGCTGAATGCCTTAGCATAGTCAATACGCACAGGTAACATCTTTCTGGTATTCTTTGCTTTTAGCCAGGATCCATCTGACATCAGCAATGGTATCCCTGGTTCCACATCCTCTTCTAAATCCAGCTTGAATTTCTGGCAGTTACCCATCAATATACTGCTGCAGCTGCTTTTGAATGATCTTCAGCAAAATTTTCCTCACGTGTGATATTATTGATATTGTTTGATAGTTTCTGCATTTGGTTGGGTTACCTTTCTTGGGAATAGGCATAAATATGAATCTCTTCCAGTGGGTTGGCCAGGTAGCTGTCTTCCAAGTTTCTCGGCATAGACAAGTGAGCACTTCCAGTACTGCATCCGTTTGTTGAAACATCTCAGTTGGTGTTCTGTCAATTCCCGGAGCCTTGTTTTTTGCCAACGCTTCCAGTGCAGCTTGGACTTCTTCCTTCAGTACCATTGGTTCCTATTCACACGTTGCCTCACATGAAATGGTTGAATGTCAACCAATTCTTTTTGGTATAGTGACTCTGTGTATTCCTTCTGTCTTCTTTTGATGCTTCCTGTGTTGTTTAATATCTTTTGCATAGAATCCTTCAGTATTGCAACTTGAGGCTTGAATTTTTTCCCCAGTTCTTTAAGCTTGAGAAACACTGAGTGTGTTCTTCTCTTTTGGTTTTTTATCTCCAGGTCTTTGCACATGTCATCATAATACTTTGTCATCTCGAGCTGCCCATTGAAATCTTCTGTTCAGCTCTTTTACTTCATCATTTTTTCTTTTTGCTTTAGCTACTTGACGTTCAAGAGCAGGTTTCAGAGTCTCTTTTGACATCTGTTTAGGTCTTCTTTTTCTCTCCTGTCTTTTTAATGACCTTTTGCTTTGTTCATGTATGATGTCCTTGTTGTCATTCTACAACTTGTCTGGTTCTCAGTCATTCGTGTTTAACATGTCAGATCTGTTCTTGAGATGGTCTCTAAACTCAGGTGGGATATATTCAGGGTCGTACGTTGGCTCTCGTGGACTTGTTCTAATTTTATTCAGTTTCAACTTGAACTTGTGTATGAGTAATTGATCGTCTGATCCACAGTCGCCCTCCCACCTTGTTCTGACTGGTGATATTGAGCTTTTCCATCATCTCTTTCCACAGATGTAGTCGATTTAATTCCTGTGTATTCATTCCATCTGGCGAGGCCCATGTGTACAGTTGCAGTTTATATTGGTGAGAAAAGGTATTTGCAGTGAAGAAGCCGTTGGTCTTGCAAAATGCTATCATGCAGTCTCCAGCATCATTTCTATCACCAAGGCCATATTTTCCAGCTACCAATCCTTCTTCTTTGTTTCCAACTTTCACATTTCAATCACTGGTAATGATCAGTGCATCCTGATTCCACGCTCGATCAATTTCAGACTGCAGAAGTTCATAAAAATCTTCAGTTTCTTAATCTTTTGCCTTAGTGGTTGGTGCATAAATTCGAATAATAGTTGTATTAAGTGGTCTTCCTTGCAGGCATATGGATATTATGCTGTTACTGACAGCGTTGTACTTCAGGATAGATCTTGAAATGTTCTCTTTGAAATGTTCTTTTTGCACTAAATATGGGGGGACGTGTACTGAATGAATAGTTTACTTTATGCGTACAACACAAACCTGGTTCCAGTGAGGCAGAGGTTAAAGATGTCCCAAATGTCCAACTTTTCCAAATTGCTGTACCACTCTACATCTCTAACATCAACTACTCATTCTCCCCTCAGTACTCTTCCTTCCGTCTTTGGGTTCCCTGATTTGCTACAACATCTCACAGAATTCACAAACCATATCAAGGAAATGGCTCACAAGGTACGGAGGCTGAAAAGTTCCAAATCCATGGGTCAGGTTTAGGCTTCTCTTATGTGGCCACAGGGGCAGAGAGAACCCACATAGGCAGGCCAGATGACAGGCCGCTACTCACAAGGCTGCAGAAGCTGGCAAACCATGTCAGACGACAGGGTGCTGGCCCATGGGGCTTTGGAAGCTGGTGAATCCCAGAATGGGCAGGTCAGACAGCAGGCCACTGGGTTAAGTCACAAGAACTGGAGGTCGGACAGTGACATGCTGGACACAGGATCCGGATGCAGAGGGAGAGAGAGAGAGAGAGACCCTCACCAGAGCACCCCCATATATGTATTGGTTGCAGCCACACCCCAGGGAAGAGAGGCCTCTCAGCTGGGTGGCTGCCATCTCTGCCAGGCAGGTGCCTCAACTTGGTTTATCTCCTGGGCATCTGTCTTACCTGTTGTGCAGGTGTCTTGCCCTTGGGCTCTCTGCCATTGGGCTCCCCGTTGTTGGCTTCTCTGCTGTCAGCTTCTCTGCTACTAACTGGCCCAGCTCATAGCCAGTGTAGCAGCTCACTTATCTATGCAAATGAAGTGACTGTGGACTATGCAGTTGAGGTGATGATAGCTTACTATGCAAATGAAGTATCTATGGCATACTGAGAGAGGGTTGGTCACCTCGTGCCTTGGTGGGAGGGCCATGTTCTGAAATTCATGGAGGGTTTGTAGATACAACCAGGCATCCCCGCAGAGATTTCAGACGCAGAAAGAAGCAGGGAGAAAAGGAGCAGGAAGAAAGCAGAAAGAAGCAGAGAAGGCGGATGCAAGGAACCTCCTAAAAGAGGTGTATCTTAGTCACGTAGTGCTGCTGTAACAGAAATACCACAAGTGGTTGGCTTTAACAATAGAAGTTTATTCTCTGAGGGTCTAGTAGGCTAGAAGTCCAAATTCAGTGCATCACCTCCAAGGGAAGGCTTTCTCTGTTGGCTCTGTAGGAAGGTCCTCCTCATCAGTCTTCCCCTGGTCTAGGAGCTTCTCTGAACAGGAACCTCAAATCCAAGGGACACGCTCTGCTCCCAGTGTTGCTTTCTTGGTGGTATGAGGTCCCCCATCTCTCTGCTTGCTTCTCTCTTTTATGTCTCAAAAGAGATTGACTCGAGACACAATCCAGTCTTGAGTCCTGCCTCATTAATATAACTGCCGCCTGTTCCAGCTCATTAACATCATAGAGGTAGGATTTACAACACACAGGAAAATCACATCAGATGACAAAATGATGGACAGTCACACAATACTGGAAATCATGGCCTAGCCAAATTGATACATGTATTTTGGGGGTACACAATTCAATCTATGACAAGCCATAACACTGAAGATGCCAAGAGGTCCCAAAGGAGCCCAGCAGTAGAGCCAGTGTCGACAGGCCCAGAAGGAGCACTACAGCGCAGTCCAAGAGGAGCCTGTCTTCAGGGGGCCAGGAGGAGGCCTGTCATCAGGGGTCCTGAAAGGGGTGTGCACGGCAGAGAGAAGGTCCTGCTTGCTTGTACAGCCAAGAGCAGCTGTGAGAGCTATCCTGCACTGAGGAAGAGACTTTGCCTGCATGCTTCCTGATCCTGAACCCAAACTGTAGTCTGTTTATCCTGATCCTGTTGTAACCTGGTACTTCCCTAATAAACCCCATAGTGTGAATCTAATGTGTGAGTTCTATGTGGCCATAGCAACAAATCATCATACCCAGCAGAGAAATGCAGAGTGCTGTTGGATGGATGGCTGATGTTATCTTGGTAAAACAGTTGGAGAGTGGAGTTATGTCTGACCTCCGCCTCATGGGAATCAACTTTGGGCTGATCCTGCTCATTATCTCCCCTGAGTAGGTTCCAACTCTACTACAACTACCGTTTCTCAACAGTGCTTATAATTTGTGTAGCATGATGCTCTTCAAATTGCAGTGCATCATGGGGATGTAAAAAGACTGTTGAAGAGGTACGTGGGAACACATGACTTAAAGGAAAAATGTGTAGGTCCTCCCTGTCTATATGTCCTCTGCTGCCGAGGCATCCTGCTGTCCTTATTCTCCTTCCCACGTTCCCTTTCACAGTCATACTACTTCCTCTTTACAGAACAAAGGCTTACTTCCCCAACATTCAGGCTGCTGTGTTTGATTGCCCCAGACGTAAAAACCTCTGAAGCACTAAATAATGGGACAGGTAGATAATTTGGAGCCTTGATTTAAGGTGAGTGCACAGCAGCAGTGAGAAAATGTAGGCCCAGAGGGAATGCATGCTCAGAGTCACTTTTCTTTTCAGCCTTTAGGTCCTGGCTCCCCAAGAGGGATGAAGTGAAGGAAGGACGAAGAGATTCCAAGACTTCGTCATCATCATTTCTGTGAATACCTTTGACCGAAGATTGAGATTTTTGAACAGACATTCAGATCTGATCCAGAAAAAACAAATACAGACCATACCAGTTAGCGACCATTTCCCAAATATAGAAGAAAATGATCCAGGCCCAGGTGACTTTTGGTTTGTTCCTTTCTTTCCTTTATTCCCTGATGGATTTATAGAGTCCTATATAAAAAAAAAAAATTTTTTTTTTTTATAGGAATCAGTGCAATTTGGGAGGAGTAGGTTTTAGGGCAAAATAAACTTAAATTCTAACTTCACAATCAGGGCAATGTAGGATCAGGAATGTATGTTCATCATTCATACTATGTGATGTATGTTAGACCATAATACGTGACTGCACAGGACCTTGTGGGTGACATTAGCTTTCAACTTGCATCTGATGTCTCCAGTGGGCATCACAAGAGAAACGTGATAAGCTACGTGACATTCTTTGTCTGGAGGAGAAAGCAGACCAGTTCAGCGGGGGATGTTACTGTTTCGTAGCACTTAGGTCTGCAGAAATTTCTCTGATGGTTCTTCACAGCGGTGATGTTGGAGATGGTGTCGCAAACAGCAGCCTTCCCATAAACACAGAAGCAGGTTTCCTATGGGTGGTTAAAGAGATTTCCTCAAAGACGTCTGTGAGAATAGACCCAGCAAACTCAGTGATGGTTTTTCAGGGGATCACCATAAAGTAACCCAGGGATTCAGAAAGGTTTTTTTGTTTTTTAAATTATTATTTTTGTTTCTGTTGTTAAGAATATACATAGCAGAACAACAACAATTCAGCAGTTTCTACATAATACAGTTCAGTGACAGTGATTACACTCTTTGAGCTGTGCAGTCATTCTTACCCTCCTTTTATGAGTTGTTTCTCTCCTGTTTACATAAACTCATTGCCCCCTAAGTTTTCTATCTAATCTTTCGAGTTGTTATTGTCGGGTCGATCCCATATCAAACCACCAAACTATACCTGTTGCAGTGAGTCAATACTGACTCATAGTGACCCTATGGATAGAGCAGAACTGCCCCACAGGGTTTCCAAGATTGTAAATATTTATGGAAGCAGACTGTCACATCTTTCTCCCGTGGAGCAGCTGGCGTGTTTGAATGGTTGGCCCCTCGGTTAGCAGCCTAGCACTTAGCTGCTATGTCACCAGGTTGCTTTGATCCCATATAGAAAGATATTAAAAGAGCATAGTACTCAAGGCGGTCATTCTTTACTAGTTAAGCTAAACTACTGTTTGATTTTAAGGAGACTTCAGGAAATATTTTTGGTTTAACATTTAAAGATTATCTCAGGACAGTAATTTCAGGAGTCCATCTAGCTTCTACGGTTTCGTAAAGTCTGGATTCCATGAGAATTTGAAGTTCTGGTCTGTATTTTCCCCCTTTTGATTTGAATTCAGAAAGTTATTCTTACTGTGAAGTTTTGGATATAAATCTAAATACACTTTTTTTTTCCAAAAGCACTGATGTCTCACATGAACTAATTTCAAACCAACCAAACCAAACCTAGTGCCGTCGAGTAGATTCTGACTCACAGCGACCTTGTAGGACAGAGTAGAACTGCACCATAGAGTTTCCAAGGAGCACCTGGCGGATTCGAACTGCCAACCCTTTGGTTAGCAGCCGTAGCACTTAACCACTATGCCACCAGGGTTTCCTGAACTAATTTAGAATGCAATAAACCGACAAGGCTTAAGCACTTGCATCCTTTACTGACTCTGCTTTGTCCTTGTGGGACAAAGAACTAAATTTGGCTTTTTGTCACTGGTTTCTGGAAACAGTCTGAGCTATTAAGGTGTTCTTTGTAAAATAGCGAGACAAGTAGGGGCTACATAGGCCCCACACCTGACGAACTAAGTTCAGTGAGGAGGGGGTACGATACAGTCATGCTTAATCATTGATTGGATCAAGGGTAACTATGCATTAAAGCCCAGTCATGTGTATTCATTGAGGTCCCCATTACTATTGGATCCTGAACCTTGGAGCTCACTTTTTGGAGTTTCATGGATTGGTGAGAATGTGCATGCAGGGGCGAGCTGCAGCATGTCCCTGGGGACAATGGAAGCTTCGTGGTGCTGGGACATCTTCCAGACCTTTCCTGATGAGACTTTTTACTTGTTTCCTTTCTGGTTGCAATGAACAGATAACTATAAGTATAGGTAATAGTCTACATGAATTTTGTGAGCTGTCATAGAGAATTAATGAACCCACAGGGACAGTGGGCTGGCAGGACAGAGTCGATTTGTGTAGTCCCTCTGAGTGGCTAGATGATAGAGAAGGGTTGCATGGGCCATTGATAAAAAGGAATGGAGTTCTTCTAGCTTGTGACCTAGTCCCAGGGGACTCCCCACTGCTGTTGAGTCAGTTCCTATTCATAGCAACCCCATGGGGTTTCCGAGGCTGTAAATCTCTGTGGAAGCAGGCTGCCACATCTTTGTCACTCAGAGCAGCTGGTGGTTTCAAACTACCAACCTCTCTGTTAGCAGTTGATTACTTTAACCACTGTGCCACCAGGGGACTAGAGAGGGAAAGGGGGAGGGAGGCCAGCTGGTCGTGCAGACTCCTGAGCCTATGGCTGGTCTCCAGTAACCTGGCCCCAAGTGGCCAGGGATAAAATCTGATCTAACTCTGGGTGGTTCGGGTCAGAGAGAGTATTTGCCACGGGAGCAGCTGGTGACAAGAAATGGAAATGTGGGTAGGTGGAAAATACATCCATTTACCACTGTGAATTGGATTCATGCTGATCTTTGCCACACAGGGTTTGCCTACCTTCCTCATTTTGGTAGTATCCTTTAAAGCCTGTAAACCAACTGGGTGTAGATTATTTCATCCATTTTTCCTTGGATCATCTCATTAACAAATTGCCTACACTACCAAGTGTACCAATTAGATGTCACCCTGAGACAAGAGAGTGGCAGTTAGGTAACAAACAGATCTTGAATGTCAGTGTTGTAGGGCTGTAGGTCCCCTGCAGGTTGTACCTTTCAATCCTAGATGACTTTCAGAGATGGGCTGTGTTGCTACAGGATCAGGTCTTTGAAGATTGTATTTCACTCTTAAATTGCTTCTCTTGTTTATGTGGAAAAGTCAGTGCTCAGAAATTTTGTCTCTCCTTTGTAAATAACCTGTCTTTTTTTCTCTGGCTAGTTCTATAAACTTCCTTTTGCATGTGACGTTTTCTAGCTTCATTCGGATGTGCCTAGATGTGTATTTCCGGCTTGAGGTTTGCTAGTATTACTGTCTGAAACATGGGTTATTCAATTAGTTCTGAAAATTTCTGTTCTTAGAACTATGGATTTTGCTTTCATGTTACCGTATGTTTTAACCTTTCCTTTATATTTTCTTTCCATCTTTTTGATTCCCTTTCATTTTGGGCCTTTTCCTCAAGTGCATATTTCAGTTCACTAATTATGTCTGATATGTATCTAATTGTATCAAATATGGTATTAACCTGTTTAGTAATATATACACATGCATATGTCTGTGTGCATATATGTATTGTTCTAAGAATAACTTTTTGCAAATTTTCTCAGTCTCTTATGCTTTATACAAATTTTGTATGGTTTCTTTTATTCAGTATATTAAGCACATTCATTTAGTATGTACTGTCTTTTGATTCTAGCATCTGGAGTCTCTTCATTGCTGATTTTGGTATCGGCTCTGAAGGATTATGGTGAATGTAGGAATTTTATTATTGATTTACTTGTAAATAGCATACACTGGCCAATAGATAATATATATATTACTTTTCTGAATTTTTAACTTTCTTGGAGAAATGGATGAATACACACTTAAGAATATTTTACTGGGATTTTTATTGTGTCACAATGGATTAAGAAAAAGACAAAAAATTTCTTATATGGGAAAAGAGCAAAATAACTTCCTTTACATTCCTTCTATATCATCAAAAAAAATATTACTTCTTTAAACAGGATCCTGTTATTACAGGAATCACTGACATTCGATGATGTGGCTGTGGAATTCACCTGGGCGGAGTGGCAGCTCCTTGGTCCTGATCAGAAGGGCCTGTACCGGGACGTGATGTTGGAGAACTATAACAACCTCGTGTCAGTGGGTGAGAAAGCTCTCCTGTGTCACTCAGTAACTCTTCAGAGTATCTGTAGTAGTCTTTTGTGTGTGTGTGTGTGTGTGTGTGTGTGCGTGCATATGCGCGCTTAAGGCGAAAGTTTACAGAGGAAATTAGTTTTCTCATTAAACAATTGATACACACATTGTGACATGTAGTACTCTTAAGTGATAGATTCTCAGATCCTTCTCTTGCCCTAGACAAAAGGGTATAAGATACCCTCTTCTGAGAGAAAAGCCTTGACTTTGCAGATGTGAAAACTCTGTAGGCCATAAATGTAACATTTTTCCTTCTTGATATACAACACCTCAGTTTGATATGTGTGAGTCTTCTGTCATTTCCCGTGAACAGGGTATCAAGCTGGCAAACAAGATGCACTCTCTAAGTGGGAACAGGGAGAAGAACTGTGGACAATAGAAGATGAAATCCACTGTCAAATCTGTCCAGGTCAGTGAATAAGAACCAAAAAGGTGAGTGCTTGAGGAAATCATTCTAAACATTCAGAGGAAGTGCCACAGTTCTAAAGGTGTCTTAGGTACCTAAACAGCCCCTCCACCAATCCCCCTTAAGAAAGCCCTTCCACCAATCCCCCTTGTCATATGAAAATCCATTTTTTTCTCTTTGGAAATCTGACCCCTTTTTATATTATCTTACAACTTGATTAACTCCATGTAAAGTGCTTTGGATTTTTTTTTTTCTGTAATTTATTTTATTTTTTGTTGTTATGTTTTGTATGGAACTATTTAGAAAGCAGCCAAATTTATAGAGATTATAAATTATGTAGCCTTAAAAACACTGACTGCTTTTACCTTTTCCTGAATTTACATTATTGTGTTTTTACCAATGTGCAAGGGATAAGAAACATTTATGGAGGGTTTTTATTTTTTTATACTGATACCATTGGATTGTCATTAAAGGTCCTTCACACACTAAAGTATTTTTAAAATACCTTTCTGCCAAACTGAGATTATGTAATGATTCATTGTCTTCATTTTTCCTAGGAATCGGGAAAGTTGATGATCATCTCCAGCATCACATGCAAAAGCAAAGAAATCAGAAGTGTGTGGAACAATACTATGAACATAATGCGTTTGGAAATATTTTTAATCAGAGAAAAAGTAATTTTCCATTAAAGCAGCATCATGATATGTTTGACTTACACAGAAAAACTTTAAAATCCACTTTAAGTTTAGATAAGCAAAACAGAAGCTGTGACTTGAAAAACTTTACTGAGTTTAATGGAGATGGACAGTCTTTTGTGCGTGATGAGCGTGAACAACTTCATACTGATAATAAATTCCATGAAAGTGTAAAACAAAACAGCAACAAGTCTCAGGTGATTAAGCATCAGAGAACTGCTAAATTAGAGAAAGCCCATGTATGCAGTGAATGTGGGAAGGCCTTCATCAAAATGTCTCAGTTCATTGATCATCAGAAGGTTCATACAGGAGAGAAGCCTCATGGATGCAATATGTGTGGGAAAGCATTTTCCAGAAAGTCCAGGCTTATTGAGCATCAGAGAATTCATGCAGGACTGAAACACTATGAATGCATTGAATGCGACAAAACATTTCTGAAGAAATCACAGCTCAATATACATCAGAAAACTCATATGGGAGAGAAACCCCATACATGCAATCAATGTGGGAAATCCTTCATCAAGAAGTGTCGGCTTACTTATCATCAGCGAACTCATACAGGAGAGAAACCTCATGGGTGCAATCTATGTGGGAAAGCCTTTTCTACGAAGTTTAGTCTCTCTACTCATCAAAAAACTCATACAGGAGAGAAGCCCTATACATGCAGTGAGTGTGGAAAAGCCTTCTTTGAGAAGAGACGTCTTATTGCACATCATCGAACTCATACTGGAGAGAAACCCTTTACATGCAATGAATGCGGGAAAGGCTTCACTTTGAAGAACAGTCTCATCACACATCAGCAAACTCATAGCAAAGAGAAATCATATACTTGCAGTGAATGTGGAAAAGGTTTTTCCATGAAGCACTGTCTCATCGTACATCAGCGAACTCATACTGGAGAGAAACCCTATATATGCAATGAGTGTGGAAAAGGCTTTCCCCTGAAGAGTCCTCTTATCAGACATCAGCGAACACATACAGGAGAGAAACCTTATGTATGTAGTGAATGTGGAAAAGGCTTCACCATGAAGAGTGATCTCATTGTACATCAGCGTACTCATACCGCAGAGAAACCGTATGTATGCAGTGATTGTGGAAAAGGCTTCACTGTGAAGAGCCGTCTGATTGTACATCAACGAACTCATACAGGAGAGAAACCTTATGTGTGTAATGAATGCGGAAAAGGCTTCCCAGCAAAGATCCGGCTGGTTGGACACCAACGAACTCACACTGGAGAGAAGCCGTTTATATGCAAGGAGTGTGGAAAAGGCTTCACCGAGAAGAGCCATCTCAGTGTACATCGGCGCACTCATACTGGAGAGAAACCCTATATATGCAGTGAATGTGGAAAAGGCTTAACTGGGAAAAGCATGCTCATTGCACATCAGCGAATTCATACTGGAGAGAAACCCTATAAGTGTAATGAATGTGGAAAGGGCTTCACTATGAAGAGCACTCTAGGTATACATGAGCGAACTCATACTGGAGAGGAACCCTACAAATGCAATGAATGTGGTAAAGCGTTCAGGAAGAAGACATGCCTCATACAACATCAGAGATTTCACACAGGAAAAACTTCCTTTGCGTGTACTGAATGTGGAAAATTCTCTTTGCGAAAGTATGATCTCATTACCCATCAGAGAATTCACACAGGAGAGAAACCATATGAATGCAGTGTATGTGGAAAAGCCTTCACCACCAAGTCAGGGCTCAATGTTCATCATCGGAAACATACAGGAGAGAGGCCCTATGGATGCAGCGATTGTGGGAAATCTTTTGCCCACTTGTCAATCCTTGTTAAACACAAGAGAATGCACACGTAGTCATTGTGGAAAGCCTGTTTCCAGGTTTGGGTTCCTGAATATTAGTATTTGCACAGAAGAATAACTGAATGCAGACAATGTGGTAGTGTCTTTGGTGATCAGTTACCTCACGTTATATGTCAAAGAAAATATGTACAAATATAAAAATCATTCTTAACGAACCGTTTGTAGGTCATTTCATGTCTAAAAAGTATATATTGAGATGAATCATATGAATGGACTAGGAAAGACCACAGTGCTACTGTAGTCTTTATCGTCAGTGTAATTCAACATATTTGGATGTGTTTACCAAGTTTATAAGTAGCATCACATAGTTTATGAAACCAACGTAAATATGATTTTCTATATGTTTTTATTTTAAAATAAGTTTAAATTCACAAAAACATACAGAAATAACCTGGAGAATTTTAACGTACCCTTTACCCAGCTTCTTCCAAAGATACCATCAGTTTTAAAAGGCATACATATTTGTTTTGTTTTCACGTATACTTTTAATAAAGTTTATTTCATGTATATGTGTAATTAGACAAACATCTGCAGTACTGTGAATTACTTAATATGGCCCTTTTAGCCATAGTTTGTACCTCCCACCAGATGACTGTGTGATGACTGTACAGATGAGGTGCTGTGGCCAACCAATGGGATTGGATAGTTGCTCATAATGTAAGTAAGGTAGAAGGCACCCTTGTAGGGCGGGGCTGTAAAAATAAGATGTATGGAATACTAAAGAGAGGATTGGTCAGTGTTGTCATCCTGCTACACTTAAAAGAGCAGTCAATCACAGAGCAAAGGGGCACCTACCACCACCAAGAAAGAAGAGCTAGGAGTGGAGTGTGTCCATTGAACCCATGATCCATGCATTGAGACCTAGACCCAGGAGGCAGATCTGTAACACCACAGACAGCAAGAAGCAGCGACAGTGAAATGGCAGCATCAGAAGCAGCCAAACCAGGAGACCAGCAGGAGATAGTGCAGTGGGCATCCTGGCCCAGGGAGCATAATAGTTACAGTGGGCGTGCTGACCCACAGTGAGGGAGTTGAGTGCCTTTGGGAAACAGGCTTCCTGGTGGAGTGGAGTGGAGTGCCACTGTGCACTTGGTAGTAGAGTTAGGCTCACTGACCCACAGAGCAAGAGAGCTCAGCATCTTCTGGCCAAGGCTTACTGGCAGAGTGTAGTGCTTCTGGGCACTTATTGGGAGAGCTAAAAGAGCTTTGTAACTCTTGCCCAAGCACAGCAGAGGCTGAGGGGCCAGAGAAAGTTGTATGTGTGGGCAAGGCTGGGAAGAGGCTGTCCTGATTCAAGAACTGTAACCTGAAAGTTCCTGAACCTGAGCAGTAACCTGTTACTTACCTAACCAAAAAAACCCAAACCCATTGCCATTGAATTGATTTCAACTCTTAGCGATCCTTAGTAGAAATGACCCAAAGGGTTTCTAAGAAGTGGCTGGTGGATTTGAACTACTGACCTTTTGGTTGGCAGCTGATCCCTTAACCACTGTGCTACCAGGGCCCCGTTACTTTTTTAATAAACCCCATAATTGTGAGTATTGTCTGTGAGTTCTGTGTGACCATTGCAGGGAATTAGCAAATCCAGCAGAGAAGTAAAGAGTGCTGTGGGAGGGATGGTTGGTGTCAGAATTAAGTTAGAGAAGGTCAGATACTGCTGCCACACCATCTTTACAACAAATGAGATCCAGAATTGTTATATTAACACAAACTCCCTCATATTACCTCTTTATAGTCTCACTCTCTAACCTTTGGCAACCCTTGATCTGTTTATACTAATTTATCATTTGTAGAATTTCATAAAAATGGAATCAGAGCATATACTCTCTTAAAGTTGGCTATTTGACATTAAGCAAAGTCAACTTTAGTATCCATCCAGTGGTTCTCTGTTTCAATAGTTGTTTTATTTTTATTGTTGAGTAATAATATATGATATGGATGTACCACCATTTATTTATCCATTCAACCACTGAAGGACATTAAAGTTTGTAACAAAGTAGTAATGTCAGAGGTCCTCTAACTTCACAAGGAAGGAGGAGAATCAAGATCAGGATATGCCCAAAGCTGATTCCTATGAGATGGAGGTCAGACACCTCCTTTCTCCAACTTTTTTAGCAATTCTGACACCAGGTGTCTTCCCCGTAACGTACTCTACTTCTCTCTTAAGTTTGATAATTCGTTGCAGTGGCCACACAGAACTCACAGACCATACTCACTGTCTTAGTCATCCAGTGCTGCTATGACAGAACTACCAAAAGTGGATGGCTTTAACAAAGATTTATTTTCTCACATTCAGTAGACTAGAAGTCCAAATTAAGGGCATCAGCTCCAGGGGAAGACTTTCTGTCATCTCTGGAGGAAGGTCCTCATCAATCTTCCCTTGGACTAGGAGCTTCTCTGTGTAGGAATCCCTGGGTCCAAAGGATGCACTCTGCTCCCAGTGCTTCTTTCTTGGTGGTATGAGGTCCCCCACTCTGTGCTTGCTTCCCTTTTATCTCTTGAAAGATAAAAGGTGGTGCAGGCCACACCCCAGGGAAACTCCCTTTCCATTGGATCCTAATCCTCTTTAACCACAGGCAGAGATTATGACTTATAACAGGAAAATCACAGAGTGGAGGATAAGCACACAATACTGGGAATCATGGCCTAACCAAGTTAACACATGTTTTGGGGGGACACAATTCAAGCCATGACACTCATGATTATGTGGTTTATTACAGAGGTAACGGTACAATTCAGGATCAAGATCAACTTGGAAGTAACAATACAACTCTAGATATAGTTCTTCAGTCAGGACGGCTTTCAACCAAGACAGCTCTCAGTTTCTTGGCCATCCTCACAGGCAGGCCTCATGCCTGCAGACAGGCCTTGCTCCCAGCGGTGCCTGCCGGGCCCCACTTGGTCTTGGCCTGTGCCATACTTAGGCAAGTGTTACTGCTCTTTAGCTCTGCCAGCAAGTGCCCAGAGTCACCTCACTCAGCCAGCAAGCATCCTGCCTGAAGGCACTCAGCTATCTCGCTCCATGGGTCAGTGTCCCCACTGCAGACACCAGGAGTCCACCACAGCTGTCTCGCACCAGTTTCATGGTTTCGTCGTGCTGCCACTGTGCCATCTTGGACCATCTCCAGAGTTAGAGTTCTCTCACTCCTTGCTCTAGGAGGTTCTCAGGGCAGGGACCATGGGTCCGAAGGCCATACTCTGCTCCCGGCTCTTGATGGTAGTGAGGTCTCCCTCAATCTCTGTGGAATTTCCTCTTTTAAGCCTAGCATGATGGCAAAACTGAACCAATCTCCCCAGTAGGCCACAGGCACCTTATTTGCATAGTAACTGACCAGTCCTGCAAGGGTTTTACACTTTTTGCATAGTAGCCTAACCAATCCCTTTGCAAGACTGTGACCCAGGCAATTATTTTAGCAGAATTATAAACCCAAGGCCAGAAAGGCTGTATATAAAGAGAAACTTGCACTGCAGAGTTGTTTCTGGGTTTGTTTTTACTTTTTACTGTTACAAATAATGACGCTGTACATTGTTGTATAAATGTATAAATATGAGTTTTCATTTCTCTAGGATAAGTACTCAGTTCAAAATGTACTGATACTATGTATTAAAAAATATCACAGTTTCACTTTTAATATTTAGGACTATGGTCCATTTGGAGTTAGTTTTTGTATATGGGGTGAGGAGAAAGAAAATACATTTTCTTTGCCTATGGTTTTCTCATTGTTCTTAAACTATTTGTTGAAAATACTTTTTTTCCATTAAATTGTTTTTGAATATTTGTAAGAAAAAATTACTTGCCTGTGCATGTGTGGATCCATTTCTTGATTCTCTGTTCTGTTTTGTTCTGTATGTCTGTGCCTCTGCTGATACCATACCATCATGATTATTGTAGATATATTTTTAGCTGAAAAACTGAATATTCAGATTCCTCCAGCTTTATTTTTCTTTTTCATAATTATTTTATCTGTCTTACTTCCTTTGCCTTTCCATATAAATTTTAGCATAAGCCTGCCTATACTGACTCTGGGACAAAGAACTCAGTTTGGCCTTTGTCTTGGTTCCTGAAAGTTAACCCTTGAAATTTCCCCAGTGATATAAGTGTGTTATTTACAACTGCTAGGTAACAGTTGAAATTTTGTGCAAACGTGGGGAGTACACATTATACGTAGTCAGCTAACCTCAGGAAGAAGGGAGCATAATTTAATCTACCGCACGTTCAATGATCCAGTTAATCGTGAGTAGGCAATGAAGCCAATAAAAGGCTTTGAAAATGGAAGTTATTTGGCTTCCTGGTTGGTGAGAACATCTACTTTCAGGAGGGTCCTGGGTCCCTGGAGAGACAATGGAAGGGCTGCACTGGAGCCCCTCCCAGGGCACATCCTGTGGGTCTCATTTTTATCCTTTCTGGTGATAACAAATAGGTAACTATAAGTATAGGTTTAAAAAAAGAAAAAAAGCAAACCCACTGCTGTTGAGTTGATTCCAACTCATAATGACCCTATAGGACCGAACAGAACTGCCCCATAGGGTTTCCAAAGCTGTAAATTGTTACGGAAATAAACTGCTGCATCTTTTGCCCAAGGAGCAGCTGTTAGCCACACTCTGTTAGCAGCTGAGTTGATCTAGGGAATTAATGAGCCCACAGTGGCACTGAGAGCCAACAAAGGCTGGTGTTTGCCTATTTGGTGGTCTGAAGGACTGTGCCCTTTTAACTTGTGTGGCTAAATCAGAAAGGATGCACAGGCAACCAGTCTGGAGAGAAGGGACTGGTAGGTTAGAAATTAAGGGGGCTGAGGACCTCCAAGCTTGCAGCTGCTACTCCCTGACCTAGCCCAGGGTGGCTGGGTATGAGAGAGAGTGTCACTTGGGTGGCTAGTGACACAGGTGGAGAAGCAGGAAGGTGAGGGCTGGATCCATTTCCCGATGGGAACTGGATTCATGCTGATCCTTAGCAATGAAGGTAGGACTTGCCCACTGGGCCGGTTGCTATATGCACCTCCCAAAACTGCAGTGAGTTTATTGGAAGTGCATTAAATCTGTAACTCAATTTGGGAAGACTTGATATTATTTACTATGTTGAGTCTTCCAAACTACAAATATGATTCTATCTTTCCATTTAATTTGATTTTCCTTGATTTCTTTTATCAGGTTGTTATTTTTGTTTGTTTTTAGTTTATATAATATACATCCTGTACATGTCTTGTTAGAGAGCCCCAGTGGCACAAACGGTTAAGCACTTGGCTGCCAACCGAACAGTTGGTGTTTCGAACCCATCCATCGGCACTGTGGGAGAAATACTTGGTGATCTGCTTCTGGGAAGATTACAGCCAAGAAAACCTTATTGGGCAGCTCTGCTGTCACAGGGGGTTGCTAGGAGTTGAAATCAACTCAGTGGCACACAATACAACATGCATAAGCATATCGTATTTTTGGAGCTATGGTAAATGTTACTGTGTTCATTACAATCAGCCCTCAGTATCTGCGAGTTCCACATCTGGGGATTCAACCAACTGTAGATGGAAACTTTTGAAAAAAAAAAAAGGAAAGTCCCCCAAAGCAGAACTTGAATTTGCTGTGCCCCGAGCACTATGTTGAATCTACGCGAATGAAACCATGTATAGGCATATCCTGCTATAGCCTCCTGCCATTTCACAGATGCTCAGTCTCTCCTGGCATAGTGGTTAAGAGCTATATCTGGTAACCAAAAGGTAGGCAGTTTGAATCCACCAGGCGCTCCTTGGAAACCCTATGGGGCAGTTCTACTCTGTCCTTTAGGGTCGCTATGAGTCAGAATTGACTGATGGCAATGGGTTTGGTTTTTAGTATTATCTCTGAGTCATGTTTTTATTTTCTTGCCATACTTCACTGCCTAGGACTTTCACTATGTTAAATAGGAAGAGTGAGAGTGGACATCCCAGTGATGTTCATAATTTTAGGGCCAAAGCAGTCAATCTCTCACCATTAAATATAAGTAGTTTTTTTGTACATCTCTTTACTAGGCTCAAGAAATTCCCTTGCAATCCTCATTGCTGAGACTTTTTTTTGCCTTGAATGGTGTCATGGATGGAATTATGTCCCCCAAAAAATGTGTGTATCAATTTGGCTGGGCCATGATTCTCAGTATTGTGTGATTTTCCTATATGCTATAAATCCCGCCTCTATAATGTTAAGAAAAGACTCTAAAACTTGCTCTTGAAGGTTGAGTAGCTAAAGCAAAAGGAAGAAATGGTGAAGTAAAAGGACTGAAGATTGCAAAGGCTGACTTGAGAAGACAAAGTAAGATAGTATAATGGGAAGTGCAAAGGGCTGAAGATAGAAAACCAACAGAACACACTTGGCATTTCTCAAGCTGAAAGAACTGAAGAAAAAATTCAACACTTTAATTGCAATACTGAAGGATTTTACAGGGAAAATATTAAATAAGGCAGGAAGAATCAGAAGATGGAAGGAATATATAGAGTCATTACACTAAAAAGAATTGGTCGACGTTCAACCATTTCAGGAGGTAGTATATGATCAGGAACCAATGGTACTGAAGGAAGACGTCCAAGCTGCACTGAAGGCATTGGCAAAAAACAAGGCTCCAGGAATTGATGGCATATCAATTGACATGTTTCAACAAATGGATGCAATGCTGGAAGCACTCACTCATCTATGCCAAGAAATTCGGAAGACAGTTTCTTGGCCAACCCACCTGAAGAGATCTGTATTTGTGCCTATTCCCAAGAAAGGTGATCCAACTAGATGCAGAAATTATCAAACAATATCATTAATATCACATGAAAATAAAATTTTGCTGAAGATCATTCAAAAGTGGCTGCAGCAGTATATCAACAGGGAACTGCCAGAAATTCAGGCCAGAGTCAGAAGAGGTCATGGAACTAGGGACACCATTGCTGATGTCAGATGGATCCTGACTGAAAGCAGAGTATACCAGAAAAATGTTTACCTGCGTTTTATTGACTATGCAAAGGCATTCGACTGTGTGGATCATAATAAATTATGGATAATATTTCAAATAATGAGAATTCCAGAACACTTAATTATGGTCATGAGGAACCTGTACACAGATCAAGAGGCAGTCGTTTGAACAGAACAAGGGGATACTGCATAGTTTAAAGTCAGGAAAGGTTGCATCAGGGTTGTATCCTTTCACCATACCTATTCAATCTGTATGCGAGCAAATAATCTGAGAAGCTGGACTATATGAAGAAGAACGGGACATCAAGATTGGAGGAAGACTCATTAACAACATACGTTATACAGATGACACAACCTTGCTTGCTGAAAGTGAAGAGGACTTGAGGCATTTACTGATGAGGATCAAAGACCACAGCCTTCAGTATGTGTTACACCTCAATAGGAAAAAAAACAAAAATCCTCACAGCTGGACTAATAAACAACATCACGATAAATGGAGAAAAGATTGAAGTTGTCAAAGATTTCATTTCACTTGGATCCACAATCAACACCCATGGAAGCAGCAGTCAAGAAATCAAAAGACACATTGCATTGGGTAAATCTGCTGCAAAGGACCTCTTCCAAGTGTTGAAAAGCAAAGATGTCACCTTGAAGACTAACCCAAGCCTGACCCAAGCCATGGTGTTTCAGTCACCTCATATGCATGCAAAAGCTGGACAATGAATAAGGAAGACCAAAGAAGAATTGACGCCTTTGAATTGTGGTGTTGGGGAAGAATATTGAATATGCTATGCGCTGCCAAAAGAATGAACAAATCTGTCTTGGAAGAAATACAGCCAGACTGCTCCTTAGAAGCCAGAATAGTGAGACTACATTTCACATACTTTGGACATATTATCAGGAGAAATCAGTCCCTGGAGAAGGACATCATGCTTGGTAGAGGGTCAGAGGAAAAGAAGAAGACCCTCAACGAGACAGATTGACACAGTGGCAGGAACAATGGCCTCAAACATTACAACGATTGTGAGGATGGTGCAGGACTGGACAGTGTTTTGTTCTGTTGGACACAGGTTGGCTATGAGTTGGAACTGACTCTATGGCACCTAACAACAACAACGTTCACATTAGAGGAGGCCGAGTGAAGGGCATGTGGTAACTTTGTATCTGTGCAGCTTTTGTGTGAATCTAATTTATTTCCAAATTAAAAAGTTTGTTAAAAAATAGGTTTTCGAGGACTAATGGACCACAACTACCACAGCCTCCACCAGACTGAGTCCAGCACAACTAGATGGTGCCTGGTTACCACCACTGACTGTTCTGACAGAGATCATATTAGAGGGTCCCGGACAGAGCTGGAGAAAAATGTAGAACAAAATTCAAACTTACAAAAAAAAGTTCAGACTTACTGGTCCAACAGAGATTGGAGAAATTCTAAGGGAATGGCCCCTGGACAATCTTTTAACTTAGTACTGAAGTCACTCCTTAAGTTCACCCTTCAGCCAAAGCTTAGACAGACCTATAAAACAAACAATAACGCATGTACTTCAACCATGTATAGGAGACTAAATGGGCACACCAGCCCAGCGGCAAGGATGAGAAGGCAGGAGGGGACAGATAAGTGGGACATCAAGAAGGAGAGAGTGTTGAGATGTCACAGGGTTGGCAACATCACGAGACAATATGGGTATTAATTATTTAATAAGAAACTACTTTGCCCTGTCAACGTTCACTGAAAGCACAATAAAAAAAATAGGTATTCAATTTTATCAATTAATTTCCCATTAGAAACAGTATAAATTTCTATATTATAAAATGTTTATGCACATGTATTTTTTTTCTTTTTTAGTGATTGTAATGATACAACCTACTACATGTCTGTCATTTTGTACTGTGCTGGCTTGTGTGTTGCTGTAATATTGGAAGCTTTGCCACTGGTATTTCGAATACCAGCAGGGTCACCCTTGGTGGACAAGTTTCAGTGGAGCTTCCAGACTAAGACAGACTAGGAAGAAGGGCCTGGCAGTCTACTTCTAAAAAAACTTAGTGAAAACCTCATGAATAGCAGTGGAACACTGGCTGATATAGTGCCAGAAGATGAGCCCTTTAGGTTGGAAGGCAGTTAAAATACTACTAGGGAAGAGCTGCCTCCTCAAAGTAGGGTCGATCTTAATGATGCAGATGGAGTTAAGCTTTCGGGACCTTCATTTGCTGATGGGGCATGACTCAAAATGAGAAGGCACATCTGCGAACTTCCACTAATAATCAGAACATGGCATGTCCAAAGTACAAATCTAGGAAAATTGGAAGTCGTCAAAAATGAAGTGGAATAAATAAACATCCATATCCTGGGTATTAATGAGCTGAAATGGGCTGGTATTTGCCATTTTGAATCAGAAAATCATGTGGTCTACTACATTGGAAATGACAAAGAAGAATGGCGTCCCATTCATTGTCAAAAAGAACATTTCAAGATCTATCCTGAAGTACAACGCCATCAGTGATAGGACAATATCCATATGCCTACAAGGAAGAGCAGTTAATATGACTATTATTTGAATTTATGCACAAAAAACTAAGGCCAAAGTTGAAGAAATTGAAGATTTTCTGCAGTCTGAAATTGATCAAACATGCAATCAAGTTGCATTGATAATTACTGGCAATTGCAATACAAAAGTTGGAAACAAAGAAGAGGAATTGGTAGTTGGAAAATACAGCCTTGGTGATAGAAACGATGCCGGAGATCACATGATAGAATTTTGCAAGACCAATGAATTCTTCATAGAAGTACCTTCTTTCAACAACATAAAGGGCGACTATACACATGGACCTCATCAGATGGAATACACAGGAATCAAATCGACTACATCTGTGGAAAGAGATGATGGAAAAACTCAATATCATCAGGGGCTGACTGTGGAACAGACCATCAATTGCTCATACTCAAGTTCAACTTGAAACTGAAGAAAATTAGAACAAGTCCATGAGAGCCAAAGTACGACCTGGAGTATATCCCACCTGAAGTTAGAGACCACCTCAAGAATAGATTTGATGCATTGAACACTAACAACTGAAGGCCAGAAGAGTTGTGGAATGACATCAAGGACATCATACATGAAGAAGGCAAGAGGTCATTAAAAAGACAGGAAAGAAAGAAAAGACCAAAATGGATGTCAGAAGAGACTCTGAAACTTGCTCTTGAACATAGAGTAGCTAAGGTGAAAGGAAGAAACTATGAAGTAAAAGAGCTGAACAGAAGATTTCAAAGCATGTCTCCAGAAAACAAAATAAAGCATTAAAATGAAATGTGCAAAGACCTGGAGATAGAAAACCCAAAGGGAAGAACACACTTGGCCTTTCTCAAGCTGAAAGAACTGAGGAAAAAATTTTAAGACTCGAGTTGCAATCCTGAAGGATTCGATGGCGAAAATATTAAATGACACAGGAAGCATCAAAAGAGAATGGAAGGAATTCACAAAATCACTGTACCGAAAAGAACTGGTCAATGTTCAACCATTTCAGGAGGTAGCATAGATCAAGAGCTGACGGTACTGAAGGAAGAGGTCCAAATTGCACTGAAAGCATTGGTGAAAAACGAGGCTCCGGGAATTGATAGAATACCAACTGAGATGTTTCAAAAAACAGATGCAGAGGCGGGGCCAAGATGGCTGACTAGGTAGACGCTACTTCGGATCCCTCTTGCAACAAAGACTTGGAAACACAAGTGAATCGATCACATACATAACAATCTACGAACCCTGAACAACAAACACAGATTTAAAGAGTTGACCTGAATGAGAGAGACGAAAAACAAACAAATACAGGGAAGCAGCGACTGTTTTCGGAGCCTGGAGCCAGCGTCCCAGTCAGGTAACCTTGGAGCCAGGCTTAGGACTGGGCCCAGGAGAGCTGAACACAAAATCTTGTGACAGCACAAACAAGGGGCGCAGCCCTACCCCCCTGAACTGACCCCGGCAGGGGGCCCAGCTGGTCCGTGCGGGCGGCGTGGCGAAGCGGCTGATGGGAGAAGTCCCCGGGAGGCAGTGACTGGTTTTGGAGCCGGAAGTGCAGCATCCCAGCAGGGGAACCTTGGCGCCGGGTTTGGAATGGGTGCAGGGGAGCTGGACACGGCATCCGCTCATGGCACAAACACGGGCCGCAGCCCTACTCCCCTAAACTAAACCCGGGAGGGGGCCCAGCCGGTCTTCGGAGGTGGCGCGGCGACGCAGCTGGCGGGATGAGAAGTCCCCGGGAGGCAGTGACTGGTTTTGGAGCCGGGAGTGCAGTGTTCCAGCAGGGGAACCTTGACGCTGGGCTTTGGACTGGCAGCGGAGGATGTGACCACGGCTTTAGCGGGCCAGACCCTCGGGGGCAATCTCCACAGAGTCAGCACACATAGGTGACAGATAAAATAGTCATCCCAAGCAAGATAAGCAACTTTGGGTATATCCCGGGGTGCTACTCTCCTGTTTTTCTGAACCCTCTCCTCCCCTTCCCAAGCGGCTTCATTAACATTGGAATTTCCTGAGCCAGAGGGAGAACAGCTCCGGCTCCGCGATGGCTTTGCTTTTCCCTTTTTTTTTGGTCTTTTCCTAACCCATTCTTCCAGCCTGAGAGAAGCAACCACAAAAAACCCAGAGACCAAAAATCCTTCCCTAATTGGACTAAAAACACAGAACCAGCTCCAGCCAAGCATATATGATCCAAATCTCGGGCTTTCATTCTTACAGGGAACAAAGTGGTGGTTATAATCCAAAGGCAGTTCTGATAGGGATCTGACTGCATTTTTTTTTAGCGGATTTACTGGAAAAACAAGTTTCCCAGGTCTGATACATCTGCTTATTCAACAGAGCCCTAACTGACCCACAACAGGGAACTGAGGGCTGAAGCTCCCCCCAGACCACCTAGCCTCTTGCCTTAGGGGTCTAAGGAGGGTGACACCTACCAATCAGTAGAGGTACTTGCATTGGGGGCCTAAGGTACAGCTGCAGTGCCCTCCCACCAAGGTGCTATAGGAATAGAGACACACCTACCTCACTGACACTTGGGGGAAGCCTGTCAGTATCCTGCCCCCGCCCCCAGAGGGTGAACCCCAGCTGCTAATAGAATTTGGTGCACACAACTATCACCACTACTTCTCTAGGTGGATAGGTATTAGGGTGCACCACACACTTGATGACCCAAAATCAGATTCTACTCAAGAATAGTGAATAGACTCAGGCATATATATCTGGCAACAGCCCAAACCAGCTGGTAATAGGTCATAAGTAAGTCAAGGGCTACAACAAACAAGACAGCACAATCTAGTAGCCCATCCACGTATATTGAAAGAAAACAAAACAAGACTCAGTGAGCAATTAGAGAATAAACCACTATTATATCTTAGTGATGGCTTGGAGACAGCAGTTGATATCAAACCACATAAAGAAGCAGACCATGACAGCTTCTACAACCCCCCAAACAAAAGAATCAAAATCTTTCCCAAATGAAGATACAATCCTGGAATTATCAGATACAGAATATAAAAAACTAATTTACAGAATGCTTCAAGACATCAGGTATGACCTCAGAAATGAAATAAGGCAAACTGCAGAAAAAGCCAAGGAACACACTGATGAAACAGTTGAAGAACTCAAAAAGATTATTCAAGAACATAGTGGAAAAATTAATAAGTTGCAAGAATCCATAGAGAGACAGCATGTAGAAATCCAAAAGATTAACAATAAAATTACAGAATTAGACAACGCAATAGGAAGTCAGAGGAGCAGACTTGAGCAATTAGAATGCAGACTGGGAAATCTGGAGGACCAGGGAATTAACGCCAACATAGCTGAAAAAAAATCAGATAAAAGAATTAAAAAAAAAATGAAGAAACCCTAAGAATCATGTGGGACTCTATCAAGAAGGATAACTTGCGTGTGATTGGAGTCCCAGAACAGGGAGGGAGGACAGAAAACACAGAGAAAATAGTTGAAGATCTGCTGACAGAAAACTTCCCTGACGTCATGAAAGACGAAAAGATATCTATCCAAGATGCTCACTGAACCCCATTTAAGATTGATCCAAAAAGAAAAACACCAAGACATATTATCATCAAACTTGCCAAAACCAAAGATGAAGAGAAAATTTTAAAAGCAGCCAGGGAGAAAAGAAAGGTCTCCTTCAAGGGAGAATCAATAAGAATAAGTTCAGACTACTCAGCAGAAACCATGCAGGCGAGAAGGCAATGGGATAACATATACAGAGCACTGAAGGAGAAAAACTGCCAGCCAAGGATCATATATCCAGCAAAACTCTCTCTGAAATATGAAGGTGAAATTAAGATATTTACAGATAAACACAAGCTTAGAGAATTTGCAAAAACCAAACCAAAGCTACAGGAAATACTAAAGGAAATTGTTTGGTCAGAAAACCAATAATATCAGATACCAGCACAACACAAGGTCACAGAACAGAACATCCTGATATCAACTCAAATAGGAGAATCACAAAAACAAATTAAGATTAATTAAAAAAAAAATGCTCATAACAGGGAATCATTGAAGTCAATACGTAAAAGATCACAATAATCAAAAAGAGGGACTAAATACAGGTGGCATAGAACTGCCATATGGAGAGTGATACAAGGCGACATAGGACAATACAAGTTAGGTTTTTACTTAGAAAAATAGGGGTAAATATTAAGGTAACCACAAAGAGGTATAACAACTCCATAACTCAAAATAAAAGCCAAAAAAAGTAACGACTCAACAAACATAAAGTGAAATACTATGAAAATGAGGATCTCACAATTTACAAAGAAAAACGTCTCAGGACAAAAAAGTAAATGGAAAAATGAAATTGTCAACAACACACATAAAAAGGCATCAAAATGAAAACACTAAACACTTATTTATCTATAATTACACTCAATGTAAATGGACTAAATGCACCAGTAAAGAGACAGAGAGTCTTGGACTGGATAAAGAAACATGATCCGTCTATATGCTGCCTACAAGAGACACACCTTAGACTTAGAGACACAAACTAAAACTCAAAGGATGGAAAAAAATATATCAAGCAAACAATAAGCAAAAAAGAAGAGGAGTAGCAATATTAATTTCTGACAAAATAGACTTTAAACTTAAATCCACCACAAAGGATAAAGAAGGACACTACATAATGATAAAAGGGACGATTGATCAGGAAGATATAACCATATTAAATATTTATGCACCCAATGACAGGGCTGCAAGATACATAAATCAAATTTTAACAGAACTGAAAAGTGAGATAGACACCTCCACGATTATAGTAGGAGACTTCAACACACCACTTTCGGAGAAGGACAGGACATCCAGTAAGAAGCTCAACAGAGACACAGAAGACCTAATTACAATAATCAACCAACTTGACCTCATTGACTTATACAGAACTCTCCACCCAACTGCTGCAAAGTATACTTTTTTTTCTAGCGCACATGGAACATTCTCTAGAATAGACCACATATTAAGTCATAAAACAAACCTTTGCAGAATCCAAAACATCGAAATATTACAAAGCATCTTCTCAAACCACAAGGCAATAAAACTAGAAATCAATAACAGAAAAACTAGGGAAAAGAAATCAAATACTTGGAAACTGAACAATACCCTCCTGAAAAAAGACTGGGTTATAGAAGACATCAAGGAGGGAATAAGGAAATTCATAGAATGCAACGAGAATGAAAATACTTCCTATCAAAACCTCTGGGACACAGCAAAAGCAGTGCTCAGAGGCCAATTCATATCAATAAATGCACACATACAAAAAGAAGAAAGAGCCAAAATCAGAGAACTGTCCCTACAACTTGAACAAATAGAAAGTGAGCAACAAAAGTATCCATCAGGCACCAGAAGAAAACAAATAATAAAAATCAGAGCTGAACTAAATGAATTAGAGAACAGAAAAACAATTGAAAGAATTAACAAAGCCAAAAGCTGGTTCTTTGAAAAAATTAACAAAATTGATAAACCATTGGCCAGACTGACTAAAGAAATACAGCAAGGGAAACAAATAACCCGAATAAGGAACGAGAAGGGCCACATCACAACAGACCCAACTGAAATTAAAAGAATCATATCAGATTATTATGAAAAATTGTACTCTAACAAATTTGGAAACCTAGAAGAAATGGATGAACTCCTGGAGAAACACTACCTACCTAAACTAACACATTCAGAAATAGAACAACTAAATAGACCCATAACAAAAAAAGAGATTGAAAAGGTAATCAAAAAAACTCCCAACAAAAAAAAAGCCCTGGCCCGGACGGCTTCACTGCAGAGTTCTACCAAACTTTCAGAGAAGAGTTAACACCACTACTACTAAAGGTATTTGAAAGCATAGAAAATGACGGAATACTACCCAACTCATTCTATGAAGCCACCATCTCCCTGATAACAAAACCAGGTAAAGACATCACAAAAAAAGAAAATTACAGACCTATATCCCTCATGAACATAGATGCAAAAATCCTCAACAAAATTCTAGCCAATAGAATTCAACAACATATCAAAAAAATAATTCACCACAACCAAGTGGGATTTATACCAGGTATGCAAGGCTGGTGTAATATTAGAAAAACCATTAATGTAATCCACCGTATAAATAAAACAAAAGACAAAAACCACATGATCTTATCAATTGATGCAGAAAAGGCATTTGACAAAGTCCAACACCCATTCATGATAAAAACTCTCACCAAAATAGGAACTGAAGGAAAATTCCTCAACATAATAAAGGGCATCTATACAAAGCCAACAGCCAACATCACTCTAAATGGAGAGAACCTGAAAGCCTTTCCCTTGAGAACGGGAACCAGATAAGGATGCCCTTTATCACTGCTCTTATTCAACATTGTGCTAGAAATCCTAGCCAGAGCAATTAGGCTAGACAAAGAAATAAAGGGCATCTGGATTGGCAAAGAGGAAGTAAAATTATCTCTATTTGCAGATGACATGATCTTATACACAGAAAACCACAACGAATCCTCCAGAAAACTATTGAAACTAATAGAAGAGTTTGGCAGAGTCTCAGGTTATAAGATAAACATACAAAAATCACTTGGATTCCTCTACATCAACAAAAAGAACATCGAAGAGGAAATAACCAAATCAATACCATTCACAGTAGCCCCCAAGAAGATAAAATACTTAGGAATAAATCTTACCAAGGATGTAAAAGACCTATACAAAGAAAACTATAAAGCTCTACTACAAGAAATTAAAAAGGACATACTTAAGTGGAAAAACATACCTTGCTCATGGATAGGAAGACTTAACATAGTAAAAATGTCTATTCTACCAAAAGCCATCTATACATACAATGCACTTCCGATCCAAATTCCAATGTCATTTTTTAAGGTGATAGAGAAACAAATCACCAACTTCATATGGACGGGAAAGAAGCCTCAGATAAGCAAAGCATTACTGAAAAAGAAGAAGAAAGTGGGAGGCCTCACTCTACCTGATTTCAGAACCTATTATACAGCCACAGTAGTCAAAACAGCCTGGTACTGGTACGACAACAGAAACATAGACCAGTGGAACAGGATTGAGAACCCAGATATAAATCCATCCACATATGAGCAGCTGATATTTGACAAAGGCCCAGTGTCAGTTAATTGGGGAAAAGATAGTCTTTTTAACAAATGGTGCTGGCATAACTGGATATCCATTTGCAAAAAAATGAAACAGGACCCATACCTCACACCATGCACAAAAACTAACTCCAAGTGGATCAAAGACCTAAACATAAAGACTAAAACGATAAAGATCATGGAAGAAAAAATCGGGACAACCTTAGGAGCCCTAATACAAGGCATAAACAGAATACAAAACATTACCAAAAATGACGAAGAGAAACCAGACAACTGGGAGCTCCTGAAAATCAAACACCTATGCTCATCTAAAGACTTCACCAAAAGAGTAAAAAGACCACCTACAGACTGGGAAAGAATTTTCAGCTATGACATCTCCGACCAGCGCCTGATCTCTAAAATCTATATGATTCTGTCAAAACTCAACCACAAAAAGACAAACAACCCAATCAAGAAGTGGGCAAAGGATGTGAACACACACTTCAGTAAAGAAGATATTCAGGCAGCTAACAGATACATGAGAAAATGCTCTCGATCATTAGCCATTAGAGAAATGCAAATTAAAACCACGATGAGATTCCATCTCACTCCAACAAGGCTGGCATTAATCCAAAAAACACAAAATAATAAATGTTGGAGAGGCTGCGGAGAGATTGGAACTCTTATACACTGCTGGTGGGAATGTAAAATGGTACAACCACTTTGGAAATCTATCTGGCATTATCTTAAACAGTTAGAAATAGAACTACCATACAACCCAGAAATCCCACTCCTCGGAATATACCCTAGAGAAATAAGAGCCTTCACACAAACAGATATATGCACGGCCATGTTTACTGCAGCACTGTTTACAATAGCAAAAAGCTGGAAGCAACCAAGGTGTCCATCAACGGATGAATGGTTAAATAAATTGTGGTATATTCACAGAATGGAATACTACGCATCGATAAAGAACAGTGACGAATCTGTGAAACATTTCATAACATGGAGGAACCTGGAAGGCATTATGCTGAGCGAAATCAGTCAGAGGCAAAAGGACAAATATTGTATAAGACCACTATTATAAGAAAATTATAAGATCTTGAGAAATAGTATAAACTGAGAAGAACACATACTTTTGTGGTTATGAGGGGGGGAGGGAGGGAGGGTGGGAGAGGGTTTTTTACTGATTAGTTAGTAGATAAGAACTACTTTAGGTGAAGGGAAGGACAATACTCAATACACAGAAGGTCACCTCAAATGGACTGGACCAAACACAAAGAAGTTTCTGGGATAAACTGAAGGCTTCAAAGGTCAGAGAAGCAAGGGCGGGGGTTTGGGGACTATGGCTTAAGGGGACTTCTA
Source organism: Loxodonta africana (assembly GCF_030014295.1). NCBI lineage: Eukaryota > Metazoa > Chordata > Mammalia > Proboscidea > Elephantidae > Loxodonta > Loxodonta africana. The sequence continues at coordinate 20,222,813 of NC_087352.1, forward strand.
AGTCAATTGGCAAAATAATACTATTATGAAAACATTCTGCATCCTACTTTGAAATGTGGCATCTGGGGTCTTAAATGCTAACAAGCAGCCATTTAAGATGCATCAATTGGTCTCAACCCACCTGGAGCAAAGGAGAATGAAGAACACCAAGGTCACACGACAACTAAGAGCCCAAGAGACAGAAAGGGCCACATGAACCAGAGACTTACATCATCCTGAGACCAGAAAAAATAGATGGTGTCCGGCCACAACTGATGACTGCCCTGACAGGGAGCACAACAGAGAACCCCCGAGTGAGCAGGAGATCAGTGGGATGCAGACCCCAAATTCTCATAAAAAGACCAGACTTAATGGTCTGACTGAGACTAGAGGAATCCCGGCGGTCATGGTCCCCAAACCTTCTGTTGGCCCAGGACAGGAACCATTCCCGAAAACAACTCATCAGACATGGAAGGGACTGGACAATGGGTTGGAGAGAGATGTTGATGAAGAGTGAGCTACTTGTATCAGGTGGACACTTGAGACTGTGTTGGCTTCTCCTGTCTGGAGGGGAGATGGGAGAGTAGAGAGGGTTAGAAACCGGCAAAATTGTTACGAAAGCAGAGACCGGAAGGGCTGACTCATTAGGGGGACAGTAAGTGGGAGTATGGAGTAAGGTGTATATAAGCTTATACGTGACAGACTGACTTGATTTGTAAACGTTCACTTAAAGCTCAATAAAAATTATTAAAAAAAAAAATGGATGCAGCACTGGAGGCACTCGATCATCTATGCCAAGAAATCTGGAAGGCAGCTACCTGGCCAACCAACTGGAAAAGATCTATATTTGTACTCATTCCAAAGAAAGGTGATCCAACCAAATGTTTTTTTGTTTTGTTTTGTTTTTTATCATTAATATCATATGCAAGTAAAATTTTGCTGAAGATCATTCAAAAGCAGTTGCGGCATTATATCGACAGGGAACTGCCAGAAATTCAAGTTGGATTCAGAAGAGGACATGGCTCCAGGAATATCATTGTTGATGTCAGATGGATCATGACTGAAAGCAGAAGACACCAGAAAGATGTTTTTCTGTGTTTTATTGATTATGAAAAGGCATTGGACTGTGTGGATCATAACAAATTATGGATAACATTGCAAAGAATGTGTATTCCCGAACACTTAATGGTGCTCATGAGGAATCTGTATTTACACCAAGAAGCAGCCATTCGAACAGAACAAGGGTGTGTTGTTTAAGCTCAAGAAAAGTGTGCGTCAGGGTTGTATCTTTTCATCATACTTATTCCATCTGTATGCTGAGCAAATAATCTGAGAAGCTGGACTATATGAAGAAGAAAGTGGCATCGGGATTGGAGGAAGACTAATTTATAACCTGTGATATGCTAAGGACACAACCTTGTTTGCTGAAAGTGAGGAGGAATTGAAGCACTTACTGATGAAGAAGGAAGAACACAACTTTCAGTATGGATTACACCTCCACATAAAGAAAACAAAAATCCTCACAACTGGATCAATAAGCAACATCATGATAAATGCAGAAAAGATAGAAATTGTCAAGGATTTAATTTTACTTGGATCCACAATCAAACTCATGGAAGCAGCAGTCAGGAAATCAAAGGACACATTGCACTGGGCAAATCAGCAAAAGACCTCTTCAAAGTTTTAAAAAGCAAAGGTGTCACTTTAAGGAATAAGGTGCGCCTGACCCAAGCCATGGTATTTTCAATCACTTCATATGCATGTGAAAGCTTGACAAGGAATAAGGAAAACCAAAGAAGAATTGATGCCTTTGAATTATAGTGTTGGCGAAGAATATGGATTGCCAGAAGATCAAAGAAACCTGTCTTGGAAGAAGTACAGCCAGAATACTCATTAGAAGCAAGGATGGCGAGACTACGTCTCACATACTTAGGATTTGTTATTACAAGGGATCAGTCCCTGGAGAAGGACATCATGCTTGGTAAAGTAGAGGGTCAGTGAAAATGAGGAAGACCCGCAATTAGATGGATTAATACAATGGCTGCAACGATGGCCTCGAGCATAACAATGATGATGAGGATTGTGTAGGACTGGGCAGTGTTTTGTTCTACATAGGTTACATGAGTTAGAACTGACTTGACGGCACCTAATAACAATGATATAACGTGGTAGAACAAGTTGCATTATAACTAGAGTTACAATAAATGTCTGCATTAAATGGGAGTATAATTGAAAAACAAAATACTCAATTATTTTCAGATCATATGATCTCTGTATATCAGATTTCTTAAACTTCATGTAAAAATGGCATGGGGGAAAGCACCTGACCTCCTGTAACTACACAAGGGGGAAAGAAAATCAAGATCAACAGCCCAAGACTGATTCCTATGAGGTGGAGGTCAGAGATGCCTCCCTTCTTCACCATCTTTACTAATTCTGACACCAACCGTCCCTCCATACTTCTCTGCTGAGCTTGATAATTCATTGAAATGCCCATGCAGAACTCACAGACCATACTCACAGTTATGGGATTTATTAGGGAAGTAACTGGTTACATTTCAGGTCCAGGAATGCTCAGGATACAGTTCTTCCATCAAGCCAGGTTCTTCTCAACTGTGCCCACAGGCAGGTCTCTCTCTGGCCCCTTGGCCTGTGCCCTGCTCGGGCAAGTGTTACAAAGCTCTTTTCTGTCTCCCATTAAGTGCCTGGAGGCACCCCACACCGCTAGCAAGCCTTAGCCTGAAAGCGCTTATCTCTAGCTCCATGGGTTTGCAAACCTAGCTCCACTAAGTGCCCACAGGCACCCTACTCTGCCAGCAAACCTGCTGCCTGAAGGCACTCAATTTCCTTGGTCCATGGGCTGGGTCACACCAATTTCTGTCGGTCTCTTGGTTCTGCTGCTGTTTCTCTGCTGCTACGTCTTGCTATCTTCAGTGTTACAGCTTCTCTCTCTCTCTCTCTCTCTTTCTCCTGATTCCAGAAGCTTCTCAGCACAGGGATCCCAGGTCCAAAAGATGTGCTCTACTCCTCACTCTCCTTTCTTGGTGGTGGTGAAATTACCTCCTGTCATAGATTGAATTATGTCCCCCCAAAAATGTGTGTATCAATTTGGCTGGGCCATGATTCCCAGTATTGTGTGATTTTTCTATATGTTGTAAATCCTGCCTCTATGGTGTTAATGAGGGAGGATGGGTGGCAGTTGTGTTAGTGAGGCAGGACTCAACCTAGAGGATTGGATTGTGTCTTCAGATACAAAAGAAAGAAGCCAGCAGAGAGTCAGGGGAACCTTATACCACCAAGAAAGCAGTGCTGGAAGCTTTGGACCTGGGGTCCCTGCTCCTGAGAAGCTCCTCGACCAGGGGAAGATTGAGAACAAGGACCTTCCTCCAGAGCCAACAGAGAGAGAAAGCCTTCCCCTGGAGCCCATGCCCTGTATTTGGACTTTTAGCCTACTTTACTGTGAGGAAATAAACTTCTCTTTGTTAAAGCCACCCACTTGTGGTACTTCTGTTATAGTAGCACTGGATAACTAACACACCTCCTACCTCCTCTGGGATGGATAATTTTAAGCCTAGTGAGATGACAATACTGACCAATTCCCTCATTAGAGTTCCATAGACTTTATTTGCATGGTCCCGTCTTCACAAAATCCTCACAACTGGACCAATAAGCAACATCATGATAAACAGGGAAAAGATTAAAGTCGTCGAGAATTTCATTTTACTTGGATCCACAATTAACACCCATGGAAGCAGTCGAGAAATCAAAAGATGCATGGTATTGGGCAAATCTGCTGCAAAAGACCTCGTTCAAGTGTTGAAAAGCAAAGATGTCATCTTGAAGACCAAGGTGCGCCTGACCCAAGCCATGGTGTTCTCAATCGCCTCCTATGCATGTGAAAGCTAGATGATGAATAAGGAAGACTGAAGAAGAATTGACACCTTTGAATTGTGGTGCTGGAGAAGAATATTGAGTATACCACAAACTGCCAAAAGAACCAACAAATCTGTCTTGGAAGAAGTACAACCAGAATGCTCCTTAGAAGCAAGGATGATGAGACTATATCTCACATACCTTGGACATGCTGTCAGGAGGGATCAGTCCCTGGAGAACGACATCATGCTTGGTAGAGTGTCAGTGAAAGAGAGAAAGACCCTCAGTGAGATGGATTAACACAGTGGCTGCAACAATGGGCTTAAGCATAACAATGATTGTGAATGGCGCAGGACTGGGCAGTGTTTCCTTCTGTTGTACATAGGGTCGCTATGAGTTGGGACTGACTCAATGGCACCTAGCAACAACAACCTCCACACAGTTGCCATGAATTTTATTTGCATTATAACAAGGTATCCAATCCCCTTGGTGTGCCAGAATTACTCTATTTGTATATTTCTACCCAATCACTTAGGTGGGAGTTACAAGACCATGGCAAGAAAGGCCACATAAAAGTGATCCATCACACTACACTCCCCATGCCAAGATTTGTTGTACCTTTTTTTTCTTTCATGTGTCAGTGTGGTGCAATGAATCACTTTTAAGTGGCTTTTCTCACCAAGGTCTTGTAACTCCCACAAAATGATTTGGTGGAATTATGCAAGTAAGGTGCTTGTGGCCCACCAATGGGGATTGGACAGCTTGCTAACAATGAAAATAAGTGCATGGAATGCTTATGGGGGAGGGACCATGTAAAAAAGGTGTATGGAACCCTAATGAGGGGATTGGTCAGTTTTGTCATCCCACTAGGCTTAAAACGAGCCATTCCAGATGTGGGAAGAGGGCCCTCACTACCACTAAGAAAGAAGAGCCAGGAGCAGGGTGCATCGTTCTGACCCAGGGTCCCTTTTCTTAGAATCTTCTAGACACAGAAGACAGGGAGAGCCTTAACACTACAGATGGCATGAATCAGTGAGAAGTACTGGCAGAGAAACGGCACTAGCAGAAACAGAAAACCAAGCCAAGACAGCTCAGAGGGCTTCCCGGCCAATAACTGAGGTGGCTACAGTGGATGTGATCACCAAGAAAGAGACATATCTGAGCATCTTTGGGCAAGAGGCTTCCTGGCAGAATGGAGTGCCTCCGGACACTTAATGCCAGTGCTAAAAGAGCCTTGTAACACTTTCCAAAACAGGGTCAAGGCTAACCCAAGGCTCCAAGGAGCCGAGAATGGCCTGCCTGTGGGCATGGCCAAGACGCTGTCATGACTGCAGAGCTGTATCTGGAGTTGTTCTTGATCCTGAGTTGTAACCTGTTACTTTCCTAACATACCGTATAACTGTGAGTATAGTCTGTGAGTTGTGTGTGACCACTGTAACGTATTATGGAACCCAGCAGGAAAGTACAAAGTGCCATGGGAGGGATGGTTGGTGTCCAAGTTGGTAAAAAGATTGGCAGAGGTATGTTTCACCTCACTTCGTAGGAATCAGTGTTGGACTGATGTTGATCTTAATTCTCCCTCCTCCTCCTTGTGAAGTTAGAGGAAGTCCGCTGCTGCCCTGCCATTTTTTTTATACTTTGACAACCCCGTTTATTTCTACTTCTGTGTAGGTTATATTTTTTGCAAGTGTATTTGATGTCTTTTTTTTTCCCTCATTCTAACATTTTCACTGTAGAATAGCAATTTATTTTTAACAACTTGATAACTAAAACCAAAAATCAAACCCATTGCCATTGAGTTGATTCCAACTCATAGCGACCCTATAGGACAGAGTAGAACTGCCCCACAGGGTTTTCAAGGAGTGGCTGGTGGATTCAAACTACTGACCTCTTGGTTAGCAGCTGAGCTCTTAACCACTGTGCCACCAGGGCTCCTACTTGATAAACCCATTGTCATCGAGTTCATTGATAGTCATGTGTAATATTTAGCAGCACAGCTTTGTATTTAATAAATTTATAGAATTGTGTGACAATCACTCCAATGGAAATTTTAGAACTTTTCCATGAACCCTTAAACTAATTGAATATTATGTTGTTATTGTTGAGTTTTGGAAATTCTTTATATATTTAGAACACAAGTTTTATCAGATGTATAACGTAGAAATATTTTTTCCCAATCTGTGCCTTCCCTTTTGATTTTCTTAAATATAGTATATATTTATAGAAGCAAAAAAGTTTTTTTAAATTTTAAATAAATCTATTTTTTTACAGACCATGCATTTTATCCTTTTGCAGAACCCTCCGCCTAAACCATGTTATGAAGATTTCCTTCCAAGTTTTGTTAGCTTTTATATATTTTTCTTCTTAAATGGAGGTCTATGATTCATTTTGTGTTAGCTGTTGAGTAGGTCTGAGTGAAGTTAGTTCCTTTTCTTACATATGGGTATGTAGTTATCCCAGCACCATTCATTGAAAAGACTATCTGCACTGGATTGTCTTGGCACCTTTGGCAAAAAGCTTTGACCCTAATGTTTTCTGATTCTTAATTCTTTTCCTGCCCTCACGTGGGTTAGGCCATCCCACTTGCTTCAGAGCTTTATTGCCCTTTACTGGCCTTTTCTTGAGTGGCTTTTACCCTATGTCCCCTTTCCAAATATATCCCAGGCTCTTGCCTGCAGCTCTATTCCCCTGGTCTGTGACGGCCAGTCTCATACCTTACCAGCTTCTCCAAAACTTCTGTCCTTAAAACCTGCTTCCTACCAGTCATTTACTGTCAGAAGCTTTTCTTGGTTGTCGCCTTAGGGCTAAAAACCCTTTTGTGTTTTCATTCCCAGTAGCACATTCTCTGCCGTACTGACACTTGAACTCCCAATTAACAATTTCCAAACAAAAAAAAAAAGTTTTTTTATTTTTTTTACCTATTACTTCTCTGCTCAGCCACTGAAAACAATTTATCCGCGCCATGTTTTTTGTAAAGTTGGAGCCTATAAAATATTCATTTTCAGCAATGGTTGTAGTGTCAGGAAACTAACACTTCTAAGTGGGCTTCTCCTCTTTGTGGCCTTCCCTGGCTTAAAAAAACAAAATACAAAAACTCATTGCCCTCCAGTCCATTCGACTCATAGCGACCCAATCTGACAGAGTACAGCTGCCCCTTAGCGTTTCCAAGGAGCGGCTGGTGGATTTGAAGTACTTACCTTCCGGTTAGCAGCCAAGCTGTACGGCGAATCTTCAAATATGGCAGCCTTCAGGGAGCCATGACTCGTAGGGCGCAGACATATTACCTCTCAAGCCGGTGCCGGAAATCCAGCTGTCCCCGCCTCTAAAGAAGTCTCAGAGCCTCGCCAGCCTCCGTAGGAGCAAGAGGAATCTGGCGAAGGGTCCAGAAGTACAAGAGGTTTTTGATATCTAAGTGTAAAGCCTCGGAACTTCTCGTGGTTCAGGAGGAAAACAGGTCAGTGTGTGTTTTGTCCTTGGAAGAGGGCGAGGGAGGTGTGTGGATGTGGAGTAGTGAGGACACACGGAGTTCCTGAGGGGAGCGTCGGGGTGGTGGTTTTGAGGTCAGTCAGGAGGGGCGCGCCTTTGTACAAGGATTAAGGCTGTCACGACTGTCAGGTTACGGGGTCTTTGCGTATCGCTCTGATTGTAAGGAGTGCAGGTGCTATTTATGGCGAATGCGGTGTCTTGTTCCGGTTCGAGATTTAATATAGGGCTCAGTGAAGTTGGAGCCGGGGGATGGAGATCTTACGGGGTGTCTGATCGAGGTGTCGCATTAATCCAGGATGGGGGGCGGGGCGTCTGTGTTAGTGTTACAGAGGCTTGTAGAGGCCTGAAGCTTTGAAAGCCCAGGACCCCTGGCTGGTGGTGGAGGTGAGGTTGGAACCTGGGCTCCTGGGACGTAAGGGATACAGTTCCTCAAACAGTAGTTCAAGCTCTTGATTTATATATTTGTTTTATTTTTTATAAAAACAAAGCTTTATTTCTTAAGTAAATAAAACTTCATTTTTCTCTTAGTGATACAGAACAGTTAAGAGTTTTGAAATTTTCTGTATATAAAACATTTTATAGAATTCACTCGGATATCACATGAATTAACCTCTTTCTAAAAATAAAAAAAAAAAAATTTTTTTTTTTTTAAGATAACTGGTGGACACCCTGGTGGTGTAATGGTTAAGAGTTATGGTAGCTAACCAAAAGGTCAGCAGTTTGAATCCACGAGGTGCTCCTTGGAAACTCTATGGGGCAGTTCTACTCTGTCCTATAGGGTCACTATGAGTCGGAATTGACTCCACGGCAACAGGTAGATAAGTGGTTCTCAAACTTTGGCACGAGTCAGCTTCACTTGCAAGACTTTTAAGTTAGAGCTTTTTTTTTTCCTGGAAGTTTAGGGTAGAACCCAAGAATTTGCATTGTTAACCTGCTCCCAGGTGGTGCTGATGCTACTTGGTCCTAACGCCAAACTGAGAAATCATGTTGCAGTAACAGACAACCCCAAAATATCAGTGGTTTACAACAACAAGGTTTTGTTTTCTTGCTCACAGTTCATGTTGGCTGTGGGTTGGCTGATATTCTCTGCCACTACTCCATGTGTCTTCTCCAGACCTGAATCCAGACTTCCAAATTATCATACCTGTACCCATTGCTGTTGAGTCGATTCTGACTCACAGCGACCGTATTGGACAGAGTAGAACTGCCCCAGAGGGTTTTCAAGGAGCGACTGGCGGATTTGAACTGTCAGTGTTTGGGTTAGCAGCCGTAGCTCTTAACCACTGTGCCACGAGTGCTCTCAAGTTCTAATAGCACAGGAAAAGAAGAAAGGTAAGATTATGCCATGACTCCTATAGCTTCTACTCAAAAATTGACTAAGTCCTTTCTACTCTCATTGCATGGGCCAAAACAACTCAGCATAATAACCTCCACATTCTTCCATTTTGTGAGCTGTTTTGCAGATTCATCATTTTTCTTTATCATTGCATAGTATTCCATTGTGTGTGCGAAATGCAAAATGACAGAACCATTTTAGGAAACGATATGACGCTTCCTTAAAAAGCTAGAAATAGAAATACCGTACGATCTAGCACTCCCACTCCTAGGAATATGTCCTAGAGAAATAAGAACTGTCACACAATAAACATATTCACATCCGTGTTCATTGCAGCATTATTCACAATAGCAAAAAGATGGAAACAACCCAAGTGCCCATCAACAGATGAGTGAAGAAACAAACTATGGTACATACACACAATGGAATACTACAAAATTCTTGGTTTAGAGAATCATGTCTGTTCTCATCTAAGCCAGTAGTTTGCTAACTGCTGATGGAGGGACTAATCCACCATGCCTATCGGCCTATGGCTGCTTTCATGCTGAAAACATAGAGTTGAGTCACATTGTGTAAGAGATCTTGTGGCCCACATAGCTTCACGTATATGCACAGTCTTTGCTTTACTGAAAGCCTGTTTTGTTAATTATTCATACCTCTGGCAAAGCGACCCATATTCCAGTTTATTAGTAAGCCCTTGTGAGTTCAATTCCAGTTCCCATAGCTAGTGTTAGGATTGGCATGGAGATGAGCTTAAGCATATGGTGCAATTGTACTCAAGTATGTATGTAAAGGACATCATCTTTGGTAAAGTAGAGGATCAATGAAAGAGAGGAAGACCCTCAATGGGATGGATTGACGCAGTGGCTGCAACACTGGGTTCAAACATAGTAAGGATAGTGAAGATGGCACTGGACTGGGCAGAGTTTTGCTCTGTTTTCTGTAGAGTCACTATGAGTTCTGTGAGACACTGCAGCGAACTACGGAACCCAAAGATGGAAGACAGAGTGCTGAGGGAGGAGGAGGAGTTGATGTCAAAGATGATATGGCAAACCATATCAAAGGTACCTAAGAACAAATAACATTTATGTAAAAGTCTGCTTGTTGGTTTCTTGGGGAACATTTTCACTTTTAAGTAGGTAATAATTTCAGTCGCTCTTTCCGTGCAGAATACTGTTTGAAAACAACCTTAATTTTCTGTAAACTTCCTAATGTTTATTCCTTATTCTTATCATCATGCATTGGCTCAGCTCTTGTCAAAATGGCACAGGGGCAGCAGCTGACCTCTAATTTCACAAGGGGGAAGGAGAATCAGGATCAACAGCCCAAGGCTGATTCCTCTAAGGCGGAGGTCAGACATGGCTCCTCTCTGCACCATCTTTGCCAGTTCTGACACCAACTGTCCCTCCCACAGCACTCTACTTCTCTGCTGGGTTCGATAATTCATTGCAGTGGCCACACAGAACTCACAGACAATACTCACAATTATGGGGTTTATCAGGGAAGTAACAGGTTACAATTCAGGCTCAGGAATACTCAAGGATACAATTCTCCCATCAGGACAGCCTCTTCTCAGCCTTGCTCACTGGCACGCCGCTCCCTGGCCTTAGACCTCTCCCCAGAGGCACTCAGCTTCCTCTGTGGGCTGGGAAGCCCACTGCATCATCTCTTGCTGCCCTGTCTCTGCTGATGGGTCTCCCCTGCCACCGCTTTTCACTGTCTTCAGGGTTACAGCTCACTCTCTCTCTCTCGATCTCCTGCTTCCAGGAGCTTCTCAGCACAGGGATCACGGGTCCAAAGTACGCGCTAGTTCCTGGCTGTTCTTCCTTGGTTGTGGTGGGATCTTCTCCTTTTCCACCTTTGGGATAGCTCGTTTCAAGCCCAGTGGAGTGGCAAAACTGACCAGTCCTTTTGTTAGGCCACAATTACCATATATGCGCAGCTCCACCCAATCACTTGGGTGGGAGTTACAGGACCATGGCTAAAAAAGCCACACACAGAAGTGGTCTGTCTTACCACTGCTTTGTAATACAAAATAGATTGGTATGTTGTTAGTTTTTGCTACAACATTTTTGCCTTCTTCCCCATTCATAAAATGCACTTGCTACATTTTCTTTCTAGGAATAAATTAGTATTTCCTTTTATAAGGATCATCACAAAGCTGGTTCCTATGAGGTGGAGGTAAAAGATGTCCCAAATGTCCAACTTTTCCATACCGCTGTACCAAACCATCATCTTTGACATCAACTCCTCCTCCTCCCTCAGCACTCTGTCTTCCATCTTTGGGTTCCGTAGTTCGCTGCAGTGTCTCACAGAACTCGCAAACCATATCAAGAAAATGGCCCACACTGTTTCGGGGGCTGGCAAGTCCCAAGTACGTGAGTTAGGTGTAGGCTTCTCCTTACCCACATGGCCACAGGGGCCGACAAACCCAAATTAGCAAGTCAGGTGTCAGTCTGCTGGCTCACAAGGCTGCAGAAGCTGGTGAATCAGGTCAGATGATAGGCCTCTGGGAGCTGGCGAATCCCAGAATCGGCATGTCAGATGGCAGGCCGTTGGATCAAGTCCCCAGAACGAGGGCAATTAGGGTAATTACATTAGATCACAAAATGTAGGACAGCCATACAATACTGAGAGTCATGGCCTAGCCAAGTTGACACATAACCCTAACCATCAAGGTTTCATATACCTTGTTTGCATAGTCCCATTCAATCATTGTGCGTCAGTCACAAACACCATGGCTAGAAGGGTCATATTAAGTAATTCATTACATTGCAAGGAGGTAGGATCATAAAACTATAAATTCATCCAGGATCTCAAATTTAATGAAATAAATAAGTTTGTAGTATTGTTTATTTCAAGACTATAAAATGTCTATTTTATCTGGGTCATTTCTCCCATTAATTTTTATAATCTTTATTTGTGACACTTCTGAATGAATCATTTCTTGAATACTTTTATAAGGATCAGCACAAGGGTGGTTCCTATGTGTGGAGGGTAAAGGTGTCACAGATGTCAAGCTCTTCCAAACTGCTGTCCCACTGCATCACCTCTAACATCAACTACTACTCCTCCCCTCGGTACTTTCCCACCCGTCTTTGGGTTCTGTAATTTGCTTCAGTGTCTCACAGAACTCATCAACTGTATCTCAAAGAAATGGCTCACACGGTTGTGGAGGCCGGCAAGTGCCAAATCTGTGCGTCAGGTGTCAGGCTGGGTATTTCTCCTGACCTGTGTGGCCACAGGGACTGATGAACCCAATCTGGCAGACCAGAAGGTAGGCTGCTGGCTCACAAGGCTGTGAAAGCTGGTGAATCAGGTCGGATGATAGGCTGCTGGCCCCATGGGGCTGTGGAAGCTGGTGAATCCCAGAATCAACAGGTCAGAAGGCAGGCCACTGACTCAAGTCCTAAGAACCAGAGGTTAGACAGTGATGAGCTGGATGCAAGATCTAGATGCACAGAGAGAGCTCCACCAGAGTACCCACATATATATATATTGGAAGCAGGCAATACTCCAGGAAAGCACATGACTTGAGTAGGGATGGGACTTGAGTCACACTCTTTACTAAGGAGGTGACTCAATACACATCCTTAATCCTGCCTCATTAACTCAACCACAGGCATAGAGGCTAGGATTCACAACACATTACAAAATAGATGATAATTACATGATATCACAAAAATGGAGGACAGCCATGCAATACTGGGAATCGTGGCCTAGCCAAGTTGACACAAAACCCTAACCATCACAGATTTCACATACCTTATTTGCATAGTCCCACTCAATATTTGTGTGAGTCACAAAGACTGTGGCTAGAAGGACCACATTAAGTGATTCATTGCATTGCAACTCATCTTTCAGGTTTGATCGCTCTCACTACAAATCTGTGTAATTTTATTGGTCTTTTCAGATAACAAGCTTTTGATATTGTTGGTCTCTTTAATTATCTAAATTTATCTTTTTTTAAAAAAAATTTTCAATTTAACTAGTATAAAGGCAATATTCATGTAACTAACCATTGCCCAGGCAAGAAATAGAACATTGCCAGCCAGCATCCAAGTGGTCATAGCAGGCACTTCAGGCTCTTCTTTATAGTTTTGCCATGTAGTTAATTATTCCTAATCATTTAAGTTTATTTAGTTTTGCCTGTTTTCAACTGACTGTAAATAGAATCGTATATAATGCATTTTTTTCTGTATCACGATTGGTTTGCTCAGTGTTAGATTTGAGAGAACTATTCATGTTGTTGTATACAGGTGTATTTACTTTGTTCTGTAACTAGAGTTGGCAAACTTATTCTATGAATGGTTACATAGTAAATATTTTAGACTTTACAGGCCACATAAGGTACCACATAGAATTCTTTGTTTTCTTTTTTTACAGTCTTTTAACAAATGTAAAAGACATTTTTAGCTTGCAGGCTGGCCAAGAGTTTTAGTTGCTCTGTAGCATTTCATAGTTTAGATATATAACAGTTTTTCTTACTGTATTTGTGTTGGTTGAAGTGGTATCTGCTACAAATAATAATGCTATGAAAGTATTGGTACATGTCCTGTGGTTCAAATGTGCACTCATTACGGGGGGATGTATACCTAGATTTATACTTCACAGTTAAACTGTTATTTAAAAGCCATGTATAACTTCAACCTAATATTAGGTGATGCCTAAATGTTTTGTAAAGTGGTTCTACCACTTTACAGTTCTTCCAGCAGAATAGTCTTTGCTTTATGGTAAATGGTTCATGTGGCCTGTTTAAACTATATTTCCAGCCCTGATGTAATCTCATCTTCTTAAAGCTCTATGGATTTGCCTTTCTCGTCGAGGGTCGTAATAGACCCCAAATTGATTTTTATGTATGTTGTGAGGTAGGGATCAATCTTGTTTTTTTTTTTTTTTCTTCTACATGTATATCTCATTTTCCAAGCACTGTTTTTTGAAAAGACATCCTTTACCCATATCTGTGCAAATTCTGAATCTTACTTATTATTGCTCAGGGTGTAAAATGTTCTGGAGTACCAAATAAAGGGAAAGTCAGCAGTATTGGGGGTCTTGTCTTAAGGTGAGTTCCAGGAAGAGTGATAGCATCTGGGTGTAGAGGTGATATACCACTCACACTAAATTTTTCTTTCAGCCCACAGGTCCTGACTCCCCAGCAACAAGAGAACCATTTGAAGGAAGAAGGAAGAGGTTCCAGGACTTGGGTATTTTCTTTCTGGGGACACCCTTTATGGGAGTCTGAGATTTCTGAACAGAAATTCAGAGTTGATTTAGTAAACACAAAGACAAACATCCCAGTTGCTGGTCATGTCCCAAGAACAACAGAAAATGATCAAGGCTCAGGTGACTTTTGGTTTCTTTTATGCTTTCCCTGATAGGTTTGTACAAGCCTGTAAAATATTAGTTAATCTGAAATGTGTAAGTTTGGAAAAACAGGAGCTGGAGAGAAATAGACTCAGGCTTGTAATTCAGCATCAGGCAAAGTATGACCAGAAATATGTTATTCATAGTATTAACACTAAATTACTTCTGTTGGAAGATAATATGTGATTAGAGGATACTGTGGGTTACAGTAGCTGTCAACCTGCATTTAATATCTCTGGCCAACAGAAGAGAATCATTATAATTTACATGTTTTTGAGGAGAAAGAAAGTCAGTTACTGGGGGGATTTCAATATTTCGTGGAACTTAAGTCTCAGTAAGTTTCTTTGATTGTTCTTCCTAGAAATGATGTGGAGAAAAGATCAGTTACTTGGGGGATTTCAGTATTTTGTGGAATTTCAGTCTCTGTAAGTTTCTTTGACTGTTCTTCCTAGAAATGATGTGGTGGATGGTGTCCGGAGTAGCAGCATTCTTATAAATGCAAAGGGTGGTTTCCTATGGTTGTTTCTTCTGGGGTTCCTCATAGACCCCTGTAGGAATAGACCAAGCAAACTCAGTGGACACAGGAGACCAATACAGGTTAGCCCGTGGACTCAGCCTTGTGGTATTCTAGGTTTATCCAGGGGTTAAACCTAAACATTTTTGAAAAATGGAAGCATTGCATGGCTGTCAAATGACTCTCAATGAACTTATGTTTTAGTACAGATTTGGAAATAGGGAGTAGCTCTGTGACCTTGCACACGCCTGAGTTTTCTCATTTGTGCAATGGAGGTGATAATAATGGCGCCTATCTCATTTGGTTATCGTGGGGATGAGGTTGGTTAATCTTTTTAAAGCATTTTGAAGAGTGTCTGGCCCATAGTACGTGCTATGAATGAGCATCCAGTGCCCACAGTCTTTCTGATACTTGTTATTACAGTGTTATCAAATGTCATAACTTCCAACAGTCTGCATGGTCAAAGATTTCCCAGTCTTGCTTTCTTTTGTGCAGTGAAACATGCGAGAGCCGGAACTCGACAGAACTGCGTCTTTTTTCTGGGTCTTGCAAATTTTCCACCTCTGACACAGTGCAGCCTTCCCACTTTTCTATTGCTTGCTCTTAGTGAAAAATATTTGAATTTTCCTTCTCTGACAGGTTTTCACCTTACACAGGCTCTAGCTTTTTCAGGCTTTATTGTGTTTTTTCCATTACTAGTGAGATTGAGATCTTTCTTATGTTGGCCATTACTCTGCAGCGTAATGAATAGTCTAAATTCATGAGGGATGTGAATCCGGATTAGCACAAAGTTGGTTTCTGTGTGGTAGAGGTCACATATATCTTTGCCTTCCCATTTCTCCATAAATTCTTATACCAGTTGCTCCTCCCACTGCACTCTCTTCCTCTCTGTGGGATTTGATAATTTGTTGCCATGGCCGCACTGAACTCACAGACTGTACTCACAATTATGCAGTTTATTAGGGGAGTAACAGGCTACAACTCAGGATCAACAAGGAAGTAACGGGAACAACTTGGAATCCACGGCAGGAAGCACACAGGCCTCCAGTGATCAGGCAGCGTGGCTTCTCTGCTAACCAGAGGCCTTCTCAGCTGAGTGGCTGCCATCTCTGCTAGGCAGGTGCCTCAACTTGGCTTATCTTCTGGGCAGCTGTCTTATCTGTCCTGCAGGCATCTCACCATTGGGCTCTCTAATGTCGGCCTCCCTGCCATCAGCCTCTCTGCTAACTGGCCCAGCTTATAGCTGGTATAGCAGCTCACTCAGCTATGCAAATGAAGTGACAATGCACCATGCAACTGAGGTGTCTGTGGCATATTGAGAGGGGATGGTCAACTCATACCTTGGTGGGAGTTAATGCCTTGAAATTGACAAAGAGTTTGTAGATATAACCAGCTAGCCCCACAGAGGTTTCAGAGACAGAAAGAAGCAGGGAGAGAAGCAGCAGGAGGAAAACAGAAAAAAGCAAAGAGAGAGAAGAAGCAAGGAACCTCTTTTAAGAGCTGTAACACAGACCAAGGGCTGTAACTCTGAAGACAGCAAGAGGCCCGGAAGGGGCCCAGCACCAGAGCTAGTGTCGACAGGCCCAAAAGGGGCCAGTGGCAAAACCAGTGGCTACAGGCCCATAAGGGACACTGTGGCAAAATGCATGAGGAGCCTTTCCTGAGGGGGCTGAGAGGAGCCTGTGTTCAGTAGTCCAAGACAAGTCTGTCCTCAGGTGATTGAGAGGAGGCCTAGATGGCCAAGAGGAGCTGAGAGAGCTGTCCTGCACTAAAGAAGGAAGACTTTGCCTGCATCCTTCCTGATCCTGATCCTGAGTTGTAGCCTGTTGACCCTAATTCTGAGTTGTACCCTGTTACTTTCTTAGTAAACAGCTTAATGTTATTCTGGTCTGTGTATTCTGTGTGGTCATTGCAATGGATTATCGAACCCAGAAGAGAAGTAGAGAGTGCCATGAGAGGGACGCTTGGCGTCAGAATTGGTAAAATGGTTGGAGGATGGATGTATGTCTGACCTCCATCCTAAGGGAATCAGCTTCGGGCTGATCTTGATCATTATCCTCCCTGAAGTGAGACAGGTTCTGATGACTCTGCTGCTACTACTACCATCTCAGACTAGGTATATAAATACAGCAGCCCATAGAGAGGATATGAACAGAACAACTTTCTGCACATTTCAGTCGTATCACGAAAAGGAAATCACTTCATTAAACAGGACCCTGTTATTACAGGAATCACTTACTTTGGAGGATGTGGCTGTGGAGTTCACCTGGGAGGAGTGGCAGCTCCTTGACCCTGCTCAGAAGGACCTGTACCAGAACGTGATGTTGGAGAACTTTAGCAACTTGATGTCCGTGGGTGAGGACAGCTCCCCTGTGTCCCTTAGGGGGTCCTCAATCAGTAGCCTTTCCTTTCTCAGCCGCTGCAAGCTTTGGAGCATCTGTGGTGCTCTCAACTGGTGGATTCTCGTCTAGTCTCTGGCCCTAGATAAGTGGGTGTATTCTTCCTACTCCTGACAGAAAAACCTTTATACATTTGAGAATTGTTTTTTCCCAAATGTAACATTCTGCAGTCTTCACAAACTCAAGCCCAATTTGGTGTGTCTGAGTCTTCTGTCATTTCCAACAAACAGGGTATCAAGTTAGCACACCAGATGCATTCTCCAGGTTGGCACGAGGAATACAACCATGGAGTATATTACACAAAATCCGTAATCGAGTATTTTCAGGTGAGTAAACGAAAACCAGCACGGGGCATAGGGTATGGAAGTCACATTCTGGTCAGAGAAGGGCTCACAACTGTGAGGGGTATCTGAGCATACACAGAACCTCCACATATCCCTCTCTTCGTGTGAGACCTCGTTTTCTTTGTAGAAGTTTGGAGAAAAATATAACCCCTTATCTTCTGAGACTGGATCCCTTTTTAATTGACATACATCTTGATGTTTTTATTTGCATACTTTTCTTCTGTGTACGATTCTCAAATCTTTCACTTCTTTATATCCTGCCACCTTTCTTACTTTGAAATTCCACATTCCAGGGGTCTCTACTCAGAGAGAACTTGGAATTAATAACCGTCCCCTGAGTATGGCACCTTACACCCCCATTGGGAAATACTGATTTCCCTTCTTCGCATCCAACCCCATCTTGGGTATTGTGTCCCCAGAGTGAACTGTCTCTCACGGTGTCTTTATTTGCTTCCTTTTCCCCTACTCTGATGTTCTGATTTTAATTTTCTTGTTTGTTCTCCTAATCCTTTAAAATTTCCTTCATTCTAATGAGTTAAGCTCCTTCTGTTCCCTAGAGGAGACCGTCAAATTGACATTTTCCCTGATATTGTCCAACAGACTTTTCTCTGTATATTTATGTCAGTAATTGCAAATATAAGCATCAACAATATGTTTGACTCCAATGAGGGAGGGTTAAATCCAGCCCAAATTTCCCATTTCTCCAAGGTGCTGTACCACTCCATCTCTGACACCAGCCATTCCCACTCCCCTCGGCACTCTTCCCTCCCCTGTTTGGGTTCAGCAATTTGCTGCAACATCCCACAAAACTCACAAACTGCACTTACAGTTAACTGGTTTACTAAGGAAGTAACAGGTACAACTCGGGATCAGGATCAGGAAGCAGGTAGGCAAAGTCAGGAAGGCCCCCCCAAAGCGGAGAGCACATCCCTCCTTTCCTCCTGTAGGACAGCTCTCAACGTCACAGCCATGCAAGCAGGCAGCCCTTTTTCTCTGCCCTGCACAACCCACTCCTCTCGGCTGTGCAGGCCTCCTCTTGGCCCCCTTGGGGAAGCCTTCCATTTGGCCATGCACACCCCGCCTCAGTCGTGCAGTAGGTTTCTGCCATTCCTGCTGACTCTCCTGCAGGGCCCATTATGGGCCACTGCCTTTGCCACTGGGCCCCCTCCAGACCTGATGCTGTCTTCAGTGTTACAGCCCTTGACCTGTGTTATAGCTCTTTTAGGAGGTTCCTCACCTCCCCTCTCTCTCTGCCTCTCTCTTCTTGCCTTTTAAAAACTTCTGTGGGGTTGGTTGCTTGTATAAGCAGACACCTTACAAATTTGAAGGCATGGCCCTCCCAGCAGGACCATTAACAGGCTTATTCTCTTGATTTGAATAATAAACCTAACCAATCCCTGCAAGGTTTGTAAAATAGACCAGTCACAGGGCAGACTGCAGCCCAGGGCTAGACAAAAAGTATGAAACCGTCAGATTGTTTACAGCTTACCCAGAAAATGTCATTCAACCTAGAAAAAAGTAACAAACCCTCTGGGGTAGAGAACTAGGGCAAAGGTAACTCCTCAGGGCTTAGGGAGAAAATCTCTCAAACTGTTTTTTCCTAAGAACCAAGGCAAAAGGCCACAGAAAGGAACTCAATTCACCACAAAATTTTTCTCATCTTTACAAAACTTCCCTGTAAATTCCCAATATCCATAAGGAGCTAGAATCATCGTTCTGCCAAGAAAACCCCTGTCAGCTTAGGTTCTCCTGAAACCCTGATAGTATAGTGGTTAAGAACTACGGCTGCTAACCAAAAGGTCGGCAGTTCAAATCCACCAGGCGCTCCTTGGAAACTCTATGGGGCAGTTCTACTCTGTCCTCTAGGGTCGCTATGAGTCAGAATTGACTTGATGGCAGTGGGTTTTTCTTTTTTTTTTTTTAGTACTGTACATCTTAAATCCTAGCTATTCTGCTGTAACATTTAATGCTTCCTACCTGCAGGACCCTGTGCTTTAAAGGTCTCTGCTGTTCCTAATGATTTCTTGCCTAGAAAAAAACATTTCTAATGCCCTTTGTTCTCATTTCCAGCATAAACAGGATCATAACTCAGGTCTACTTGAATTTAATTCCGTTGTTTAGTATGTAAGTGCTCTTTCTCCTGGTTCATCGTCTGTGTTACCATTGAATTCACTTCACCCCTTCAGGGGACTTTTTCCATTCCAAAGCTCAAAATGTTAGAATGATTAAAACCTTGGGGTTCATCTTCTTTTAATGAACACGTTTTCTGAACATGATCTCATTCTATACTTTGTCCTTAAATCGTGTTTATACACTAATGTTTTCCGAGTTGTTACCTCCAGTCAAAGACTGTTTCCCTAACGTTTTCCCAGTTGTTACCTCCCGTTAAGGCTTTTCTCAAGATTGATGCGTCCCTGAGTTCTTCATTTCTGTACTTGGATGTGTCATAACTAACTTAGAGTTGATATGCTTCAGGATGTTTGCTTGAACATTTTATTTTTCATTGACACTCCTCGTCTCATTAAAAGACACCCCTACTCCAAGGCTCAAATCAAATACTTAGTAGCAACCCTTGATTCCTCACTTTCTTTACCCTACACCAAATCTTCAACCCTGGCAACACTGAATCCATCAGAGAGCCTTCTCTTCCTCCAAAATGTATCATCATTTCTTAGACCTGTTTCCATCCTTTCTCAAACCACTTTTTATAATCTCTGGCTACTTTTCTTTTTTTTTTTTATTGCAGTAGAAATATACACAAAAAAAATACAGCGATTGAACAATTTCAGCATATGCAATTCAGTGACATTGATTACGTTCTTTAAGTTGTGCAACCATTTTTGGTATCTTTTTCCAAATTATTTCACCACCAGGAACATGCATTGAATGTATCCTAAGCAAAAACTCCCACTTTCCCTCTCTCTCTTGGTTATCTAGTGCCTCCATGATAGAAATACCACAAGTGGATGGTGTTAACAAAGAAATTTATTTTCTCACTATTTAGGAGGCCAGAACTCCAAATTTAGAACACTTTTTCTCTCTATTGGCTTTGTGGGAAGGTCCTTTACAGTTTCTGGTAATTGACTCCTTGGTGATCTTCATGTGGCTTGGCATCTGTCTTCTCCAATCTCTGCTTACTTGCTTGTTTGCAGTTAATCTGCCCTTTTATATCTCAAAAGAGATTGTTTTAAGAGACACCATACACTAACACTGCCTCATTAGTATAACAAGAATACCCATTCCCAAATGGGATTATAACCCAGGTATAGGATTTAGGATTCGCAACACATATTTTAGAAAACAGTTCAGTCCACAACACCTTCCTCCCAACCCTGGTAATGACCAGTAATTTTTGGTTTCTATATACTTAGTTTATGTAAGTGAGATCATACATTAGTTGTCCTTTTGTGACTGACCTGTTTCATTCTGCATGTTTCCTAGGTTCATCCATGTTGTGACATGCATCAAAACTTCATTCTGCAGCTGCTTTCTTTATTTTTCCTTGTGTTTTTTTAGTGGTTTTACCAAACTGGAATGTAGACTCTAAATATAAGGAATATATTTGTGTACACCCAATACCTTTACTGTGTATATATGCATATGGTTGTATTAAAAGTATTGCCTGAAGTCTTCTAACTTCAGGGGAGAGATGGGAATCACCATCAGCACAAAGCTGATGGTGATTCCTATGGAGTAGAGGTCAGATGTACCTCTACTCTTCAACCTTTTTACCTATTCTGACAACAGCTGTCAACACCCCACAGCATTCTTATTCCTCTGCTGAGTTCGATAATTCATTGCAATGGTAACGCAGAACTCACAGACCATACGTACAGTTAAGTGGTTTATTAAGGGAGTAACAGGGTACAAGTGGGGATTAGGATCAACAGGCTATCGCTTGGGGTCAGGATCAGGAATCATATAGGTGAAGTCTCCCTTCTTCAGTGCAGGATAGCTCTCTCAGCTCTTCTTGACTGTGCAAACAAGCAGGCCTATCTTTCTGCCATGCTTGCTTCCTCTCAGGACAAGCTTTCTCTTGGCTGACTGAGGACAGGCCTCCCTGCCTTCAGCCTCTGCACGACTAACTGACCCAACTCACAGCCAGTGTATTAGCTATGTTCAGCTCTCTTAACTGCATTCTTAGCAGCACATTTCTGCCTTTCTTGCCGACTCTACCGCAAGGCCTTTCTGGGCCCTCTCCCTGTCTTCAGTGTTACAGCCCTTGACCCATATTATAGCTCTTTTAGGACTTTCCTCACCTCCTGTCTCTCTGCTTTTCCCTACTTGCCTCTCTGGCCTTTTCTCCTTTCTCCTCCTTTTCTGCTTTTGAAACCTCTGTGGGGCTGGCTATTTATATCTACACATTCTTTGTCAGTTTCAAGCCATGGCCCTCAAACCAGGGCCATAATCCGACCAATCTCTTCTCAGTAGGCCACAGTCAGTTCATTTGCATAGTAGGCTATATTAACTTCATTTGCATAGTCTATACTCACTTCATTTGCATACTGTGTTGACCAATCCCTGCAAGGTGCGTACCAGTCACAGGGTAGGCTGCAGCCCAGGGCCAGACAAAAAGTGTTAAAACAGGTTTTTTACAGCTTACCCAAGCAATGTCATTCAAATGGACAAAAGTAACAAAACCTCTAGGGTAGAAAACTAGGGCAAAGGTAACTCCTCAGGGCTTAGGAGAAAAATTTCTCAAGATATTTTTCCAAAGAACCAAGGCAAAAGGGCACATAAAGGAACTCATTTCACCATAGTATGGTAATTGTTTAGTTTCATATGTAAAATTTTGCATTGTGAAAAAATGCAACTATGCTTGGTGCATAGTTGTGTTTCAGTCAGAATTTGTGGAATGAATGAATCTGTCCTTCACACTTTGGATCAGGTGACCTTCCAACCTCTGTGGTGTGTTGTTCACATTGATTTGCTTGTATTTTACCATCTCTGCATTTTTTGCAAGACCTAATTTAGGAAGCAGCCAAACCTGTACTTCTTTATGTATTATCTAAACTTGTTTCTACACTAGCTTCTTTTACTCTTTAGGTTGTTTATATTATTGTGTTTTTACCAATGTGCAAGGAACATCATGCTCGGCGTTTTATTTAACTCACATAATAGGGTTGTCACAACAGTGCCACCTCACATCAAAGTGTTTTTAAAATAGCTTTATTCTTATTTGAGATGATGGAATGATGATTTGTTATTCTCTTCTTTCCTAGGAATTCAGAAAGTTGATGATCATCTGCCTGAGCCCTTGGAAAATGAAAGCTGGGTGGATGGAAAGGAAAAATGCTGTGAATATAATGCATTAGAAAATGTTGTTCATTGGTACAAAAATCATTTTCCTTTAAGGCACATTCATGGTATGTCTGACTTACATGAAAAAGCTGTGAAATCAAATTTATCATTAACCAACCAGAAGAGAAACTGTGAAATAAAGAACTTTGCAGAGTTTAATAGAGATGAGAAAACCTATCTCCATGCTAACCATGAGAAACTTTGTACCGAAATTAAATTCTGTGAGAGTCAAAAATCCAACAGCTCTAAGTCTCAACTCATTAAGCATCAGAAGACTCACAAAATAAAAAAACCATATGTATGCAGTGAATGTGGGAAAGCCTTCATCAGGAAGTCTTGGTTTATTAATCATCAGATCATTCATACAGGAGAGAAGCCCCATAGATGTAATCTGTGTGGGAAAGCCTTCTTTAAAAAGTACATGCTCACCGAACATCAGAAAATTCATACAGGAGAAAAACCTTATGAATGCACCGAATGTGGCAAAGCTTTTCTGTATGAATCACTGCTGAATAATCATCAGAAAACGCATACAGGAGAAAAACCCCATATATGCACTAAATGTGGAAAAGGCTTCACCCAGAAGGGAAATCTCAATATTCATCAGCGAATTCATACTGGGGAGAAACCCTATGTATGTGGTGAATGTGGTAAAGCCTTCAGTCAAAAGTCAAGCCTCATAGAACATCAGAGATTTCACACAGAAATGAATCCCTTTTTATGCAGTGAATGTGGAAAATTTTATTCTCAGAAGTCAAGCCTCAACAGACATCAGAAAATTCACACAGGTGAGAAACACTTTAAATGCGGCGAACGTGAGAAGGCCTTCGAGGAGAAGCCAAAGCTCGTTGTACATCAAAGATCTCATACAGGAGAGATACCGTATGGCTGCAATGAGTGTGGAGAAACTTTTGCTTGCGTGTCTTCCCTTTTATCACATAAAAGAATACATACAGGTGAGAAACATGTAGATTCAATTAAGGTGGAAGATCCTTCTACATCAAGTCACAGCGGGTCACATACCAGTGATCTCATGCAGGACAAAAAGCGAGTTAATACATTGACTGTGCAGCTGCCTTCTGTGGCAGCACAGACATCAGTGAACACCAGTGGGTTCCTAACAAATAGGAACATAGTCCTTGTGGGACAGCCTGTTGCCAGATGTGAACCCTCAGGAGATAACAGAGAATTTGTGCAGGAGAGAAACCTTATGAATGCAGCCAATGTGGTAATGCCTTTAGTGATCAATTACGTCTTATTTTATGTCACATAAAACAGGTAGGATAAAGTCAGAAACACTCACTGGAGAAGAGAGTTGAGCAAAAATTTCTACCTCATTGTATGGCTTACAGAGTATATCCTGAGGGAAGTCATATGTATGCAGAGACTGGGAAAGCCTGATACATTCATCCTACATAAATATGTGTTTTGATATCATGACATAATCTAATGTTAGCAAAAACACATACACATCACTTGTTCTGTTATGCAAATTAGATGAAAGTGTGGGTTAATGCCAGTGGAGAAAATAAAAACTGCATTTTTAAAACAAAAGATAATTGCTGTCCTGAATGTTGCTATAAATGGAAAATGTCATGGGAGGTTGCAGTGAAGTGAATTACTTAATATGGCTCTTGTAGCCATAGTCTTTGTAATTCCCACTCAGTGACTGGGTGGCCCCATGCAAATAAGGTGTATGGAACCCTTACAAGGGGATTGGTCAGTTTTTCCATCCGGCTAGGCTTGAATCAAGCCCTCCCAGAAGCGGATGGGGGTGACCTTCCTACCACCAAGATGAAGAGCTGGGATTGGAGTGTGTTCTTTGGACCCAGGATCTCTGCAATGAGTACCTCCTAGGCCCAGGAGATATATAGAGAAAGCTGTAACACTGGGGATGGTCCAAGATGGTGAAAAGGGGTGGCAGAGAAATGGGAGCACCAGAAGAGTGACTGGTGCAAGATGACGCGGTGGGCTTCCTGGCCCTCGGAACAAAGTGATTGCAGTGGGTGTGCTGACCCACAGAGCGAGAGAGCTGAGCACTTTCAGGACAAGGCGTACTAGGTAGGGAGTAGAGTGCCTCTGAGCACTTATTGGCAGAGCTAAAGAACTTTGTAACATTTGCCCCCAGCAGGGCAGAGGTGGGGCTGAGGACCCGAGGGCCAGAGAGAGCCCTGCCTGCGGGCACGATTGAGAAGCTCTCTCAACCGAAGAACTGTATCCTGAGTTGTTCCTGATCATGAATTATAACCTGTTATGTCCCTAATAAACCCTATAAGTATACTATGTGAGTACTGTGAGACCATTGCAACAAATTAGCAAACCCAGCAGAGAAGTAGAGAGTGCCTTGGGAGGGACGGTTGGTGTCAGAGTTGGTAAAAAGGTTGGAGGGAGGGTGGAGGTATGTGTGACCTCTG
The DNA here is from genome assembly GCF_030014295.1 of Loxodonta africana. Lineage (NCBI taxonomy): Eukaryota > Metazoa > Chordata > Mammalia > Proboscidea > Elephantidae > Loxodonta > Loxodonta africana. The sequence goes on from NC_087352.1 coordinate 20,247,823, forward strand.
CATCTTAAGAATCAGCCTTGGGCAGTTGATAATGATTGTCCTCATGTGAAGCTAGAGGAGGTCAGATGCCTGTGCCATTCCATTTTTTACAGAGGTGATTGATTGTAGAAGGACAATATTGGATTGGTGGGATTTGGAGCACATATAGATCAGTTTCCCCAGATCTGTGTGAAGGAACAATTGAAAACCAGAATGTCTGCCATCAATTTTTATATCATGCAACCCAACCAAAAACAAATCTGTTGCCGTCAAGTTGATTCTGACTTACAGTAACCCTCTAGGACAGGGTAGAACTTTCCCATGAGGTTTCCAAGGAGCAGTTGGTAGAGTGGACCTACTAACCTTTTGGTTAGCAGCTGAGCTCTTGACCATTGTGCCACCAGGGCTCCTCTATCATGCAAAGGGATCTGAAAAACAGTAGTGTTACATTGAGTTTACTCATTAGGATAATGAGTATTTGTTGCATACTGCTTTTGTGCTTGGCCCTGTTTCCAGGAAATGAGGATACAGTGGGGAATAAAAAAGAAAAAAAGCACATGCCCTCTTGGAGAGAGCATTGAATTAGTTGGATTATATTTAAGAGGAATCTTGACACTGCAGGTAACTTAGTCAAGGAATAATAACACAACACCTACATTAGGTGATATAGACATGGAGTAATTGGTACCAGGGGTTTAGTTAGAATATTTAAGAATTAGAAAATTCTAAAAATGTATTATGCTAATATCCTGTGAAAATCTAGTTGCCATTGAGTTGATTCCCACTCATGGTGATCCCATGTGTGTGAGAGTAGAACCCTGCTCCCTAGAATTTTCCATTGACACTACCCACAGATTGTTGGGGTAAAGACTACTTTTAAGAGTACTTAACCATCCTAGGAAACAAGTTTTTCTTTCAATGCCTGTGTCTTACCTCCTCATGGAGATGATACAGTCCTCAATAATTTTGTTTGTTTTGTTTTACTATTGTGGTAAAGTCAGTTCCTGTATGTGCTCTTTGGCTTTTTTTTTTTTTTTGAGAAACAGCTTGGGATTTTTTTTCCCCCTAAATCCTGTGAAGTTGTTGCCTTTGCTCTTGTTTGTTGGAGAAGCAGCATGGGAGGAGGAAGAGAGTTCCTTGGTTTCTATCCAAAAGGAATTGTTACTTATGCCCAGGGGATTCCCCTGGTTGACATTTTCTGGGTAAGCTGTAAACAACTTGATGGTTTGATGGTTTTGTCCAGCCTGACCTGGTAATTAACAAGACCTGAGTTGATTGACATCTCATAGGTAATTGAAGATAGGTTCATCTCTGGTATTGTGAGGGAGGCCCTGCCTTGCAACTGGTGAGAGTCAGGATATATATATAGCTGAAACATAGAGGTTTTGGGAGAGGCCTTCTGGATGGCTGAAGAGATGCTGGCTAAAAGCTGCATGGCAGAGAAGTAGAGCCATGTGAGAGCTGAGTGGTCCCAAAGCTGCTGTACTGACTAGGAGCTTGTCCAATTAGCAGAGGGGCAGCTGATGGCAGAAGAGCCAACAGGGGGAGAGGCCTGCTATCAGAGAATCCTGACAGCAAAGAGCATCTAGGAGAGCTGATCATATGGTTACACTGGCTGTGAGCTAGTAGTAGCAAAGAAGCTGATTGTAGAAAGCCCAGTGGCAGAGAGATGATGACTGAGAAGTCCAACGAAGAGTACAGGTAAGATCTGAGCAAGCTGCTACAATGGGTGTGAGCAGGGCCAGTTAACAGCAGAGAGGCCAATGACAAATGCACTGATGGTAGAGAGGCCTCAAGGCAGCACCTAAGAGAGCTGAATGGGCTGCTATACTGGCTTTGTGCTGGGCCACTTAGCATGCAGTGGCCAACAACAGAGGCCAATGGCAGATAGGCTGACAGCAGAGATGCCAAACAGTAGAGAGCTGCTTCTAGGAGAGCAGCAGCTGAGAGCTGGGTGGGATGCTACACTGGCTGTGAGCTGGACCAGCTAGCAGCAGAGAGCTGGTGGTGCAGCAGGCAGGCGACCAGGAGGCCTTAGGGCAGAGAGGCTTCAATGGCAGTGAACTGTCCAAGGTCCTTATTGAGAACTGCATCAGCAGGGAACTTTTTGCCGCAAGGGTTATCCTGCGAGAAAACAATACTGACTCACCAATTGTATCCTGTTATTTCGAAGTTGATCTTGATCCTTAGTTGTAGCCTTTTTGTAATAAGCCTCATAACTGTGAATATGGTCTGTGAGTTCTGTGTGGCCGTTGCAATGGATTAGTAAACCCAGCAGAGAAGCAGGGTGTTCTGTAGGTTGAACAACTGGTATCAAATGGTGAAGAAGTTGGAGAGTGGAGGTTTGTCTGGCTCATAGGAATCAGCTGTATGCCAATCCTCATTCTTATCCCTCATGTATTTAGACATATCCACAACTATTTATGCCCACATTATTTTAAATTCCTTGATAGTTTTTTCTGAGCATTTATACCCAAAAACCAAAAGCAAACCCGTTGCCGTCGAGTCGATTCTGACTTAGCGGCCCTATAGGACAGAGTAGAACTTCCCTGTACAGTTTCCAAGGAACACCTGGTGGATTCGAAATGCTGACCTTTTGGTTAGTAGCTCTAGCTCTTAACCACTGTGCCACCAGGGTTTCCCCATTTATATCCAAGCAGATTATAAATACTTGATGTTAATAATTTGTGACTATTAAATTTTAAAATAAAAAATTCAGTTCTTTAGTTGCACTAGCTACATCTCACATATTCAGTAGTCATGTGTGACTACTTACTTTACTCACCCATTGCCATCAAGTGGATTCTGAGTCATAGTGACCCCACAGGAAGGAGTAGAACTGCCCCATAGGGTTTCCAAGGAGCAGCTGGTTGGATTTAGACTGTGCCACCCGGGAGCCATAAGGGGTGTCTGCCTCCCTCTCTGGGAATTGAACCCTGGTTTTGTGTGTAAGAGGCAGTGGTACTCATCACTATACTAATGAGGACTGCTAGTGTCTACCAAATTGGACAGTATAAACGATGGACAAGACATCCTTCCACTTTATATGGCTGGAACGTGTAGCTCCATCATTTTCATCGTCTCAGAAAATTATATTGGAGAGCACTACTTTACATGGTTTTATATTTCCCAGCACACAGAAAAATAACTAATTACATATTGATTGGAAAGTGGATGAATGATCCCATGACCTAATTTAAGAGTGTTTTGTCACTGAAGTGAATGAGCCACTGGAAGGTAGTTTAGAGAACAGAATTATCCCCCAGAAACATTTTCATGTGTTATTTGAGAAACCTAGCAACTGAACATAGAGATGGGAGAACAGAAAAGGAGAAGGATCTCCAGAATAAGTAGAATAATACACAAACACCTTAATCTCTACAAATGTAGATGTTTGTTTTTAGTTGTGTTGTGTCAATTCTGACTCATAACGACCCCATGTATACAAAGTAGAACTGCTCCATAGGGTTTTCAAGGCTGTGACATTTCGGAAGCAGATCACCAGGCCTGTCTTTTGAGGCACCTCTGGGTATGTTTGAACCTCCAATCTTTTGGTTACTGTACCAGTGATTAACCATTTCTGCCATCCACGGACTCCAAGAATGGAACAGTGTATAGGAGATGGGAGGAGGTGAAATACTTTTGGGTTTTCTTTGAGGTGAACCCTTATATCAACCTTGAGATTTTGTACATTTCAAAGATCCCAGGTTCTCTGTGACCTGATGAATTGAGACATGTGATTTGTCTTCACCGTTCCTTCCCACTTTGCTGTGAACGGGGCTCTTGGACAGTCTTCTCTATATAGAGTTCCTTTCTTTAATCCCATGTGGTAAGCTACAGCGAAGATCGTTCATTGGAACAGAGATGGTGATTTGCCGTGCTGTTCCTGTATCAGAACTCAGTTTGGAATCCTGGCTTAGTGGGTAATTCAGTCCTTCGGAAATATTTTAAAGCACTATGATTGTACCAGTAACGTTTATAACTGGGAATAAATAGAACAACAAAACAGGCAAATAAACACCTTTTATGGACCTTATAGTCTAGCAGGGAGACATACAGTAAAGTGAAGTAAAATAAAAGTAAAAATAAAAAAGGTAAAGTGAAGTAAAGTAAAACACCAAGCAGCAGTGATTACTATGATGAAACATAAAGCCTAATAAGTGTACAGATAGTAATAGAGGAGCTATTTTAGTAAACATTTTTAGAGAAGATTTTTCTGGACAGACGTATTTTGAGCCAAGACTAAAGTGTTCTGAGCAGAGCCAACCATGATCATATTTGAAAGCAGATAAAACTACAGGACTGTTTCTAAGTGTTTTTCTGTGAGCTTCCTGCCTCAGGATTGTCTCAGAAGCTTGCAAAGAAGTGAACGTTCCTGGTCACATCCAGACCTTCTAAGGTAAACCTTCTCGGCTTGGGGCCCAGGACTATGTGTTTATAACAAGGGCTTCCTGCTGCTCACTTAATTTTTTTAAATTGTGAAAATATACATCAAAACATTCACCAACACAAATTATACATTTACAATTCAATGACTGATTACATTTATCATATTGTGTCACCACTATTGCTATCCTTTTCCAAAATATTCCACCACAATTAACAACTCAGTGAACCCCAAATAAAAGCTCCCCTTCTTCCTCCCTCCCACTACTTGTAACAAATAATCATCTTTGGTGTGTATAGGTGTGTATATATTTGCATATTTCATGTAAGTGAGATCATACTGTATGTATTTTCATGACATATTTTGCTCAGCATAATGTTTTCAAGGTGTGGCATGATCAAGACTTCACTTCTCTTTAAGGCTGAATAATGTTCATTGTATGTATATACCACATTTTGCTTATCCAGTTATCCGTTAATGGACATTTGGATTGTTTCCATACTTTGACTCTGGTGAAAAATGCTGCGGTGAACATTGGTGTACAGGTTTCTGTTTTTGTTTCTGCCTTACTTAGGTAAATACCTAGGATTGGGATTGTTGGGTCATGTCTACTTCATTTTGAACATTTCTGCCCTAAAGATTGGGTGACTGCTCCCCTGATTATCCCTACACTATAGCAGGATGGATTCATGGCAGGTACTCTCTAGCAAAGAATCAGAAATGGGTGCTCCACCAACCACACCCTTCCTTTTAGTTGTAATGTGAAACTGTGCGGAGCAATGGGTTTCTCTTATATACGCCCTTTCTGGTCTTGGGTTTATAATCCTACCAAAAATGGTTGGCCCACAGCCCACTCTGCCATTGGTGTGTTTTTGCACGAATTGATCAGTTTTGTATGCAAATTGGGTGAATTTGGTCTTCCAAGGTGAATGATCAGTTCATGGTCAAATTGGGAGCACCATTGCTTCAAGTTGAATATAAGGGCCACTCCCATGGAGGTTGGGGATGACCTCACTACCATCAAGAAGAGCCTGGAGCTGAGCATGTCTTTTGAACCTGGAGTCCCTGTGCTGAGAACCTCCTGTACCCAGAAGACAAAGCTGTAACACTGAAGGCAGCGCGAGACAGTGGGAAATGGTGGCAAGCACAACAGAGCCCAGTGGCAGAGAAATGGTGGCAGCAGTACAAGTGGTGGGAACCAGGAGACAAGTGCAAGATGGCCCAGTGGGCTTACTAGCCCACGGAAAGAGACAGAGCTGAGTGCCTCTGGGCAGGAGGCTTACTAGTGGAGCATGGTTCCTCTGAGAACTTATTGGCAGAGCTAAAGAGTTGTATCACTAGCTCTAGCTTGGCAGAGGCCAAAGGGGGACTGGCAGCAGAGGCCACTGGATGCCACAGCTGAGACAAGTGCCTGCTGCAGGCACGGCCAACAAAAGGGCATGCTGGTAGGCATGGCCAATAGAAGGGCCCGTGTAGTGCAACGAATCCCTTTTATATGGCCTTCCTAGCGATGGTCTTTTAACTCCACAAAATGATTGAGTGGGACTAAACAAATAAGGTGTGTAAAAATCTTGCCAAGATTGGCTGGGACATACAAATAAGGTACATGTGGCCCACCAAGGGGTTTGATCAGTTTGTCAGTAGGCTTAAAAAGAGCCAATCCCATTGTATAAGTCATTCACATCCCTGGTTAGGTTTATTCCTAGGTGTTTTATTCTCTTAGATGCTATTGTAAATGGAATTATTTCTCCAATTTCCCTTTCAGATTTCTCATTTCTGGTGTATAGAAACCCAGATGATTTTTGTTTGTTAACTTTGTATCCTGCAACTTTGCTAACTTCCCCTGTTAGCTGTGGAAGTTTTCTTGGGGGCTCTTTCTGTATACAAGATCATATCACCCATGAATAGGTATGATTTTACTTCTTTTCCAGTCTGAATACCTTTTATTTCTTTTTCTTCTCTTATTCCTCTCACACACCCATTATGGAAAACAGTGTGGTAATTCCTGAAAAAACTAAAAATAGAACTATCATATGATTCAGCAATTCCCCTCCTAGGTATATACCCAAAAGATTTAAAAGCAGAGACTCAAAAAAGACTTGTACACCCATGTTCATTCCAGTATGTGGTGCAATGGGTCAGTTTTATATTCCCTTTCTCACCATGGTCTTGTAACTCAAATGACTCTGTTGGATAATGCAAATAAGGTGCTTGTAGCCCACCAAGGAGATTGGATAGGGTCTTAGGCATCTAGTGCTGCTATAATATAAATACCACAAGTGGATGGCTTTAACAAAGAGAAATTTATTTCTTCACAAGTAGGCTAAAAGTCCAAATTCAGGGCATCAGCTGCAGGGGGAGGCAGAAAACTCTCTGTTGGCCTTCTCTTCAGTCTTTCCCCATACTAGGAGCTTCTTTGCACAGGGACCCTAGGTCCAAACGATGCACTCTGCTCCCGGCACTGATTTCTTGGTGGTATGAGGTCCCCCCTCTCTGCTCACTTCCCTTTCCTTTTTATCTCTTGAGAGATAAAAGGTGGTGCAGGCCACACCCCAGGGAAACTCCCTTTACATTGGATCAGGGATGTGACCTGGGTAAGGGTGTTAAAATTCCACCCTGATCCTGTTCAACATAAAATTACAATCACAAAATGGAGGACAACCACACAATACTGGGAATTATGGCCCAGCCAAATTGATAGACACATTTTTGGGGATACGTAATTCAGTCCATGACAGATAACTTGTTAATAATGTAAATAAGGTGTACAGCACTTTTATGGCATTGGGAGCATACAGATGTGTGTGGAACCCTAGTGAGTAATGAGGGGTTTGGTCAGTTTTGCAATTCTTCTATGCTTTAAATAAACCATCCCAGAGGTGGATGGGGAGGCCTGACTTTGCCTATGGATGTAGATGCTCAAAGTTCTATCCGGAACAGATGATTCTTCAGATCAAGGAACATGCTTGTTTCCTCAAAGTACTGATTTCATAGAGGTGGGCAATTTAGAAATTGGCTAAAATGGAGGGAGATAAAGGCATGAAGTGGCTGCCTTCCATGCTTTCGTATGTGTGCTTACACTCAAAATGAGGGTGACAAGGGACGGTTCCCACTGAATAGTTTTCTTATTTCCTGATGGATCTAGGGAAGAGAGGGTGGGGGAATATGCTGATAGGAGTATATGATTCAGTTATGAGTGCTGTGTTGATTGTTAACAGGGTTAATTGTGATTGCAAAAACTGTAATTGTAGAAGTCTTAAGTGGGAAAGAGTGGACTAAGAGTGAGGCACTGCCAGATTGGAGTACAGTGGCCAAATCTAAAGTCCCTTAAAGGTTTTGGTATGCTGATATCTTGTGAGAATCAGAGCAAAGAAATATTTTATCAGACACCAGAAACGGTGAAGTCAAGATGACTTCTGGAGAACCTGACCAGAACAGATGGATACCTGCAGCAGACCTGAATGGCTGGTATCTTAGTAACCCCACCCTGAGAACTCTTTGCTCTGTGAAAGGACTGTTAATGACTCTTTTGGACTGGTAAAATTATTGGGATGGGGAATTTATCCTCCTGATATGAAAGAATCATGGCTAGAAAAGCCAGGGGGTGGCCTTGCGATGTGATGGATAGATTTTATATGGCCTTTCTTGCCATGTTCTTGTAAGTCCCACCAAATTATTGGATGGGACTATGCAAATAAGGTGCTTATGGTCCACCAAAGGGATTGGACAGCTTGCTAATAATATAAATAATATAAATAATGTGCATGGCACCGTTGTGGGGTTGTTGTTTTTAGGTGCCATTGAGTCAGTTCCAACTGATAATGACCCCATGCACAACAGAACGAAACATTGCCTGGTCCTTCGCCATCCTCACAATCACTGTTATGCTTAATCCGATTATTGCAGCCACTGTGTCAATCCATCTCATCGAGGGCCTTCCTCTTTTTCGCAGACTCCCTACTTTACCAAGCATGATGTCCTTCTCCAGGGACTGATCCATCCTGACAACATGTCCAAAGTACATGAAATGCAGTCTCGCCATCCTTGCTTCTAAGGAGCATTCTGGTTGTACTTCTTCCAAGACAGATTTGTTCATTCTTTTAGCAGTCCATGGTATATTCAATATTCTTTTCCAACACCACAATTCAAAGGCGTCAATTCTTCTTTGGTCTTTCTTATTCATTGTCCAGCTTTCACGTGTATAGGGAGTGACTGAAAACACTTGGGTCAGGCGCACCTTAGTCTTCAAGGTGACGTCTTTGCTTTCCAGTACTTTAAAAGAGATCTTTTGCAGCAGATTTTCCCGATGCGATCTGTCTTTTGGTGTCTTGAGTGCTGCTTCCATGGGTGTTGATTGTGGATCCAAGTAAAATGAAATCCTTGACAACTTCAATCTTTTACCTGTTTATCATGATGTTGCCTATTGGTCCAGTGGTGAAGATTTTAGTTTTCTTTCTGTTGAAGTGTAATTCATACTGAAGGCTGTGGTCTTTGATCTTCATCAGTAAGTGCTTCATTCGTTTTCACCTTCAGCGAGCAAAGTTGTGTCATCTGCATAACGCAGGTTGTTAATGAGTCTTTCTCCAATCCTGATGCCCAGTTCGTCTTCATATAGTCCAGCTTCTCAGGTTATTTGCTTAGCATACAGATTTGATACGTATGGTGAAATAATACAACCATGACACACATCTTTCCTGACTTTAAAGCGTGCAGTATCCCCTTGTTCTATCCAAACAACTGCTTCTTGATCTATATACAGGTTCCTCATGAGCACAATTAAGTGTTCTGGAATTCCCATTATTTGCAATGTTATCCATAATTTGTTATGATTCACACAGCTGAATGCCTTTGTATAGTCAATAAAACACAAGTAAACATCTTTCTGGTATTCTTGAACTTGCAGATGAGCAATTGATGGTCTCTTCTACAATCAGACCCTGGCCTTGTTCTGACTGGTGATATTGAGCTTTTCCATCGTCTCTTTTCACAGATGTAGTCAATTTGCTTTCCTGTGTATTCCATCTGGTGAGGTCCACGTGTATAGTCACCATTTATGTTGGTGAAAAAAGGTATCTGCAAAGAAGAAGTTGTTGGTCTTATAAAAATCTGTCATGCAATCTCCAGCATCATTTCTATCACCAAGGCCATATTTTCCAACTACCAATCCTTGTTCTTTGTTTCCAACTTTTGCATTCCAATCTCCAGTAGTTATCAATGTATCCTGATTACATAATTGATAAATTTCAGACTGCAGACGTTGTTAAAAATCTTCAATTTCTTCATCCTTGGCTGTAGTGGTTGGTGTGTAAATTTGAATAATAGTCATATTAACTGGTCTTCCTTGTAGGTACTTGGATATTATCCTATCACTGACAGCATTGTACTTCAGGATAGATCTGGAAATGTTCTTTCTGACGATGAATGCAACGCCATTCCTCTTCAAGTTGTCTTTCCCAGCATAGTACACCATATGACTGTCCGATTAAAAATGGCCAATACCAGTCAATTTCAGCTCACTAATGCCTGTGATATCAATGTTTATACATTTCATTTTTGATGACTTCCAATTTTCCTAGATTCATTACCAATGGATGTTTTCAGCTGTTTCTTCTCATTTTGATTCATGCCACATCAGCAAATGAAGGTCCTGAAAGCTTGATTCCATCCACATCATTAAGGTCAACTCTACTTCTAGGAGGCAGCTCTTCCCTAGTTATCTTTTGAGTGCCTTCCAACCTGTGGGGCTCATTTCCTGGCATTATATCAAATAGTGTTCAACTGATATTCATAACGTTTTCACTGGTTAAATCTTTTCAGAAGCAGACTTCCAGGTCCTTCTTCCTAGTCCGTCTTAGTCTGGAAACTCAGCTGAAACCTGTCCTCCATGGGTGACCCTGCTGTTATTTGAATACTAGTGGCATAGCTTCCAGTATCACAGCAACACGCAAGTCCCCATAGTGTGACAAACTGACAGACACATGGGGGTTGTGGGGTTAGGACCATGCAAATAAGGTATCTAAGACACTAACAAGGGTTTGGTCAGTTTTGCCACCCTGCTAGGCTTCAAATGAGCCATCCCAGAGGTGGATGGGGGGACTTGACTACCAATAAGAAGAAGAATTGGGGGCAGAGCACATCCTTTGGACACAGGATCCCTGCACTGGGAACCTCCTAGGCACAGAAGACAGAGGGAGAGTGGTAAGACCAGAGGTGGTGCAAGACCCCAAGAAGCAGTGGCAGAGAAATGGCAGCAGAACCAGGAAACCGGCGTGAGATGGCACAGTGGTCTTCCCCACCCACAGAGTAAGGTGGTTATAGTAGGTGTGCCGACACGTGGAGTGATAGAGCTGAGCACCTTTGGGCAGGAAGCTTGCTGGTGGAATGGGGTACCTCCAGGCACTTTTTGGCAGAGCTAGGCTTGCAGACCAGCAGAAGGAGAGAACTGATTGCCTTCAGTCTGAAGTTTGCTGGTGGAACGGGGTGCCCCCAGGGACTTACTGGCAGAGCTAAAGAGCGTTGTAACACTTGCCTTGGCAAGGCAGAGGCCAGGCTGAGGGGTTGAGGGAATGAGGGCCAGAAAGAGGCCTGGCCTTGGGCTCAGCTGAGAAGAGGCTGTCCTGATGGGAGAACTGTATCCTGATCCTGAATTGTAACTTGTCACTTCCCTAATAAACTCCATAACTGTGAGTGTGATCTGTGAGTCCTGTGTGGCCACTGCAACGAATTATCAAGCCCAGCAGAGAAGTAAAGAGTGCCATGGGCAAAAGGACAATATTGTATAAGACCACTATTATAAGATCTTGAGAAATAGTATAAACTGAGAAGAACACATACTTTTGTGGTTACGAGGGGGGGAGGGAGGGAGGGTGGGAGAGGGTTTTTTACCGATTAATTAGTAGATAAGAACTGCTTTAGGTGAGGGATGGACAATACTCAATACATGGAAGGTCAGCTCAACTGGACTGGACCAAACACAAAGAAGTTTCCGGGATAAACTGAAGGCTTCAAAGGTTAGTGGAGCAATGGTGGGGGTTTGGGGACTATGGTTTAAGGGGACTTCTAAGTCAATTGGCAAAATAATTCTATTATGAAAACATTCTGCATCCCACTGTGAAATGTGGCGTCTGGGGTCTTAAAAGCTAACAAGCGGCCATCTAAGATGCATCAATTGGTCTCAACCCACCTGGAGCAAAGGAGAATGAAGAACACCAAGGTCACACGACAACTAAGAGCCCAAGAGACAGAAAGGGCCACATGAACCAGAGACCTATATCATCCTGAGACCAGAAGAACTAGATGGTGCCCGGCCACAATCGATGACTGCCCTGACAGGGAGCACAACAGAGAACCCCTGAGGGAGCAGGAGATCAGTGGGATGCAGACCCCAAATTCTCATAAAAAGACCATACTTAATGGTCTGACTGAGACTAGAGGAATCCCAGCGGCCATGGTCCCCAGACCTTCTGTTGGCCCAGGACAGGAACCATCCCCGAAGACAACTCATCAGACATGAAAGGGACTGGACAGTGGGTGGGAGAGAGATGCTGATGAAGAGTGAGCTAATTGTATCAGGTGGACACTTGAGATTGTGTTGGCATCTCCTGTCTGGAGGGGGGATGGGAGGATAGAGAGAGTGGGAAGCTGGCAAAATTGTCACGAAAGGAGAGACTGGAAGGGCTGATTCATTAGCGGGAGAGCAAGTGGGAGCACGGAGTAAGATATATGTAAACTTATATGTAACAGACTGACTTGATTTGTAAACGTTCACTTGAAGCTCAATAAAAGTTAATAAAAAAAAAAGATAAAATAAAATAAGTGCCAAGGGAGGGGCAGCTGGTGTCAGAATTGGTAAAAAGGTTGGAGGGTGGAGGTATATTTGACCTCTGCCTCATAGGAATCAGCCTTGGGCTGTTGATGCTGATAATGATTCTTCTACTCCCCCTTGTGAAGTTAGTTGAGGAGGCCAGATGCCCCCCATGCCATTATTACACAGCACTATTAACAATAGCCAAAAGGTGGAACCAACCTAAATGCCAATCAGCAGATGAATGGATAAACAAAATGAGATGCACACATACAATGGAATACTCCTCAGCCAGTTGAAGAAATGAAGTCTTGATACATGCTACAGTATGGATGGAGCTTGAAGATATTATGCTGAGCAAAATAAGCCAATCACAAAAGGACAAATATTATATGACCTGACTTATATAAAGAGACATGAAAAGGCAACTATATAGATATCAAAGTTTATAAGTGGTTACCAGGAGTAGGAGGGAGAGGGGAATGTGGAACTAACGGTGATGGAAAAATCACGTTGATTAAGGGTAGATTGCACTGCTGATTATTGTAATTGCTGTCAATAAGTTATACACCTTTAAAAAACTAATTTGGCAAAAGTCGTATGATAGATATATTTACAACAATGACAAAAAAGAAGTAGTTGCTGAAGCTCTTTATGTACAACAAATACCTCACGGGATTTGATTCCTTGGTTTGAGGGTTTAGAGTCATGGTTTCATGAGACAACCCAGCTGATTGGCCTAATAATGTATTCAGTGCTTCTGTTTTACCTTCTGGTCTGTTTCGTAGTGCCTGGGGTCTTAAAAGCTTGCAAGTGGCCATCCAAGGTACAACAATTGGTCTCTATTCACCTTAAGCAACAGAGGAAGAAGGAGAGCCAGGAATAGGAGGAGGATATGGAATGTGTGGCTAAACACCTCCATGAACAACTGCCTCCCTTGCCATGATACTGGAAGAACTGGATAGTACCCTGCTACCATCACTGAATGTTTTGATGAATGATTCCATAGAAGAATTTTGATCAAAAGGGGGAAAATTTAGAACAGAATGTCAAATTCTCATGGACTCTAAGACTTCCTGGAGCCATGGAGGGTGGATGAACTCCTGAACAATTGCCCTGATAGAATTTTTAAACCTTAAACCAAAAATATATCCTGAAGTCATCTTAAAATCAAGCAATTTAGCTTAATTAGTAAAAAAGGTCCGCCTTGCACTGTTTACAATAGCAAAAAGATGGAAGCAACCAAGGTGCCCATCAACAGATGAATGGATAAATAAATTATGGTGTATTTTCACTACGGAATACTATGCATTGATAAAGAACAACGATGAATCTGTAAAACATTTCGTAACATGGAGGAATCTGGAAGGCATTATGCTGAATGAAATTAGTTGCAAAAGGGCAAAAAATAATTGTATGAGACCACTATTATAAGAATTCAAGAAATAGTTTAAACAGAGAAGAAAATATTCTTTGATGGTTACGAGAGGGAGAAGAGGGGGAGGAAAGGAGAGGGGGATTTACTAATTAGATAGTAGACAAGAACTAATTTAGGTGAAGGGAAAGATAACATACAATGCAGGAGAGGTCATCACAACTGGACTAAACTAAAATCCCAAAGAAGTTTCCTGAATAAACCAAATGCTTCAAAGGCCAGCGCAGCAGAGACGGGGGTTTGGGGACCATGGTTTCGGGGGACATCTAGGTCAACTGGCATAATAAAATCTATTAAAACATTCTGCATCCCATTTTGGACAGTGGCGTCTGGGGTCTTAAACTCTAGAAAGCAGCCATCTAAGATGCATCAATTGGTCTCATCCCACATGGAGCAAAGGAGAATGAAGAACACCAAAGACACAAGGTAATTATGAGCCCAAGACGCAGAAAGGGGCATACAAATCAGAGACTACATCAGCCTGAGACCAGAAGAACTAGATGGTGCCTGGCTATAACTGATGACATCCATGACAGGGAACACAACAGAGAATTCCT